>NC_133137.1:59784556-60096947 GCF_048418815.1 Hemitrygon akajei
CCATCTAATGACCCATTTGCTAGCAATTCATTTTATATACAGCAGTTGTAATGCCACTTCAGTGGGAGACCTTCCAGTGAGAGTACAATTAGGCTGCTGTGCTGAAAGTCAAGAGTTAAGACTGGCCAACAGAAAACCCCAAGAGAATAAATGCCCATCTGATGTGCTTCCCTTTGTTATATCTCAGGCCTTTTGAATTTCTTAGTACTCACAAAGAACACCTGGAAAATCAATGGGACTTTCATGAATGTTATAGAATTCCAAAAATAACCTGTGAAGAAGATAGATGTGAGAGTCCAGGTATTGAATCAGAATCAAGTTTAATATCATTGGCATATGTCATGGAATTTGTTGTTTTGCAGCAGCAGTACAATGTAATACATAATAAAAAAACTATAAATTTTAGTAAGTATACTTAACAATTATATTAAATAAGTACTGTAAAAAATGAGCTCCTTTTTGTGGATTCATTCTCCATTCGGCAATCTGATGGTGGAGAGAAAGAAGCTGTTCCTGAAACATTCAGTGTGTATCTTCAGGGTCTTGTACCTCCTTCTTGATGAGAAGAAAGCATGTCCTGGATGATGGGTGTCCTTAATGATGGGTGCTTGCCTTTTCTGAGACATCGCCCTTTGAAGGTGTTCTCAATGCTGGGGAGGCTAGTACCCATGAAGGAGCTGACTGAATTTATAACTTCTTGAAGTTTTTTACGATCCTGTGCAGTGGACCTTCCATTCCAGAGGGTGATGGAACCAATCAGAAGGCTCTCCATGCTACACCTGTAGAGATTTGCAAATGTCTTTGTTGACACACCAAGTCTCCTCAAACTCCTAAAGAAATTTAGCCACTGGCATGCCTTCTTTGTGATTGCATCAATATGTTGGGCCCAAGATATACCTTCAGATGTGTTGACACCCAGGAACTTGAAACTGCTCACCCTTACGATGCTAATCCCTCGATGAGGACTGGTGTGTGCTCCTTCGACTTCCACTTCCTGAAGTCCACAATGAATTCCTTGGTCTTACTGACAATGAGTACAAGGTTGTTTCTGTGATGCAGCTCAACCAGCTGATCCATCTCGCTCCTGTATGCTTTCTTGTGACCACCTGAAGTTCTGCCAACAATAATTGTGTCATCAGGAAATTTATAGATGGTTTTTGAGCTGTGTCTAGCCACACAGAATTGGGTGTAGAGGCAGTAGAGCAGTGGGCTAAGCACACATCCTTCAGGTGTGCCAGTATTGATTGTCAGCAAGGAGGAGGGTTATTTTTGATCTGCATAGACTGTAGTCTTCTGGTGAAGAAGTCGAAGATCCAGTTGCAGAGGAAGGTACAGAGGCCCAGGTTTTGGAGCTTATTGATCAGAGCAGAGGGTATGATTACATTGATTGTTGAGCTTTAATCAGTAAACAGCATCCTGACATAGGTATTGCTGTTGTCTGGGTTATCCATGGCCGAGTGGAGAGCCAGTAAGATTACATCCACTGTAGACCTATTGTGGTGACAGAAATTGCAGTGGGTCCAGGTCCTTGCTCAGGCAGGAGTTCATGCTAGCAATGACCAACCTCTCAAAGCACTTAATCACAGTAGTGCCACTGGTCAACAGTCATTGTGACAGCTCAGCCTGCTCTTCTTGGGCACTGGTATCATTATCACCCTTTTGAAGCAGGTGAGAAACCTGCAACTGCAGCAGTGAATGATTAAAGATGTCCATGAACACTCTTGCCAGTTAATTGTGCGGGTTTTCAGAGCCCTACTAGGTACATCATCAGGGCTCGATGCCTACTAAGGGTTCACATTCTGACGTCAGCCTCCGAGGCAGAGCTCACAGGCTACCAGATGCCACGGGTGTGGCTTTATTCCCTCTTTGAAAGCCCGCTCATCTGGGAGTGAAGTATCACATATATTCACAGTGTTAGGTTTCTATTTGTAGGAAGTAATGGTCTGCAAACCCTACCAAAGGTGAGGTGCATTCGATTCTGCCTCTAAACTCAATTGGAATTGCTTCTCTTAAAATAGTATGTGGCATTATTTCTGGCCACACAACTACTTTATTAACTGCCACTTGAATTAGGACTGAATTAAATATTTGGTATTCCAGCTTGAGGTAGACTCAAAGACATGGCCCCATAACTTCTTCACGGCATGAAGCCTTTACATAAAGAAGCCATATGAGTAAACTGGTGAGGAACTGCATGGCTTATCATTAATGGGCTTTGCATTAAATTTTAATTTCAATGCAATCTCACCCCGTGTGAAGAGGCTTAGATGTTAATGAAAAAAGGAAAGAATTTGCATTCATGTAGCACCTTTCATGACCTCAGGATCTCCCAAGGCACTCTACGCCCAATTAGGTATTTCTGAAGCGCAGTCACTGGTGTAAAATCGAAAACACAGTAGCCAATTTGTGCACAGCAAGGTCCCACAGACAGCAAGCATATAATGACTAGATAATCTGCTTTTTAGTGATTCTGGCTGGGGGATAAGCATTGATCTGGACACCTTTGGCAAGACCTCACCATTCTTTGAATAGTATCGTGGGATCTTTTATGCCCATTTAACATAAATGCCAAGAATCACCCAGCAAATGGTTATTAAAACTTGCACACTTCACTGATTTTTAATGTATCGCCTACTTTGTAATGCCAGTTCAGGGATGTGATACTCTTGTGTGCTGAGCTGGCATTAACTGTGAACAGAGTTACATCAGCAAAGCATGGGGATGGAGCAAACTGATTTTGGAAGAGGTGCCACGTGCTTCCTGTTCCTTGTTGCTGTCCTGTGCCCCATACAGGAAAATGGGCCCGTACTAGTATTAAGAAAGATAGGGATGGGGATTAGAAATGTTACACCCATGGCTAAATGGTACTGACAATATTATGTCACTATTAACAACTTTGGGAACACAGAATGGAGACAGAATCTGCAGGCCTGTGTCACTGCATGGGATGGCTGGTTGAGGGATCATAGGGTCAAATCCAACCTTCCTGAAATTGGGAATGCAAGTATAAAGAGTGGCAAATAAAGCTCATGGATGGAAGTCAGAGAGCTGATCTTCATCAGGGGGTGGCAGGTGGATACAGTCAATAACTTTTGAATTCTTAGGGGTTATCATTTCAGAGGATCTGTCCTGGGACTAGCAAGTGCCATTACAAAAAAGGAATGGCAGCACATCTCTGTCCAAAGGTGGACAGTGGGGAGTATCCTGTATGCTTGCATCATGGCCTGGTATCGAATCATTAACGCCCACGAATGGGAAAACCAACTGAATACAGCCCAGTCCCTCACAGAAAAATCCCTCCCCACCATTAAGCACATCAACAAGGAACACTGTCACCAGGAAGCAGCATCCATCATCAAGAACTCCCACCAGGGTCTCTTCTCACTGCTGCCATTGGGAAGGAAGTACAACAGCCTTGGATCCCACACCACAGGAAGTCACGTTACAGTTTGGTTAGGTCACACCAGGTGGAAAATGTGCATTTTTGGCCACCCTATTATAGGATGGATGTAGAGGCTTTTGAAGGGATGCAGAAGAGGTTCACCAGGATGATGCGTGAGTTCGAGGGCATGCGCTACAAGGAGAATTTTGACAAATTTGGAATGTCAAAGAGAAACCTGACAGAAATGTATAAAATTCTGAGCCAGAGATGGCATAGACAGTCAAAATCTCTTCCGCGGGTAGAAATGTTGAATACCTGAGGACACAGTTTTAAGATGAGGGGGGGGAATTTAAAAGAGGTGTGTGGGGCAATTGTTTTACACAGAGAGTGGTGGGTAACTGGAATGCACTGCCAGAGGTGGTGGTGGAAGTAGGTGCAGTAGTGGGGATCAAGGCTTTTTAGACAGACACATGGATATGCACTAAGTAAATAGATAAGGATCACGTAAGGCAGATGAGATTACTTTAACTTGGCATCATGCTCAGCACAGACATCGTGGGCTGAAGGACCTGGCCTTGTGCTATCCTTTTGTATGTTCTTTGTAAATGTGGAAACAATGTTATAGGTTGGGAACAAAATCAGAATCAGAATCAGGTTTAATATCACCTGAGTATGTTGTGAAATCTGTTGATTTTTGTCAGTGGTACAATGCCATGCATAATTGTAAAAACTATAAATTAACATTCGAAGTACTGTGTATATATATATAAATAGTAAATAAGTAGTACAGAAAGAAAGGTAAAAAAGTGTTCATGGGTTCATTTTCTAGAGAGGAAGAAGCTGTTTCTGAAATGTTGAGTGTGTGTCCTCAGGCGTCTGTACCTCCTCCTTTATGGTAGCAATGAGAAGAGGGCATGTCCAGGGTAATGGGGATCCTTAATGATGGATGCTGTGTTTTTGAGGCATTGCCTTCGAAAGTGTAGATGCTGTAGATGCGACTGCCCATGCTGGAAGTGGCCGAGTTTACAACTTTCTGCAGCTTTTTCTGATCCTGTGCAGTGGCCCCTCCATACCAGAAGGTGATGCAGCCAGTTCGAATGCTCTCGGCACAGACAATGGTCTCCTGGTGGGGAAGTCAAGGATCTTGTTGCAGAGCGAGGCACAGAGTCCCAGGTTTTGGAGCTTTTTGATTAAAACTGAGAGGAGTGATTCAAGAGGCAGCCGTGAAGCAGGCGGAGTCACTGAGAGTGAGGATGGAAATAGGTGGTCCCTTCCCACCAGCAACCTGGGCCTCTCAGAAATGGCAGGCGAAGCCAGCTCCACAACTCAACAGAAGATGTATGTTTCAAATCCTTCTTCAGGGCCTGACACATAGTTCAGGCAGGAGAAGGCACAGTACTGTTGGAAGAACTTTTTTTCATGTCAAGCTGTAAGTTTGGCCTTGGGTATCTGATTGTTTATTTGGAGCATGCCATGAATTTCCTCTAAGCTGCATGTCCTTCAGTTAAAATTGGGACACATCTGTGTGTTGGATCGTGCTGTGTATATGTTGGCACCATATCAAGCAAGCCATTAGCTCCTGCAATATTATGGAGAACTAGAATGTATTCAACTGCACCATGAATGTAACTTCTTTCCTCACTTGCTCAAAATTAAAACAATCAAGCACTCTTGTTGTAAGAATGACCACTTTCACTTGTATGATAATTGGTCAAGTGGATCTTTGTGTCAATTCTGCTTGTGGTCATTGATAGCTTGCCCAGAATGGACCAGTTCTCTGCTTCATCTTTACTGAACAAACATTTATTTATTTAGAGCTACATCACAATAACAGCCCCTTCCAGCCCAATGAGCCCACACTGCCCAATTACACCCATGTGACCAGTTGACCTACTAACCCATACGTCTTCGGGACATGGGAGAAAACTGGAGCAACTGCAGGAAACCTACAGTCAAGGCGAGAACATCCAAACTCCTAACAGACGTGGTGGGAATTGAACCCGGGTCACTGGCGCTGCATCCTCTGCTAACTGCTATGCTACCGCGTCGCCCACAAGTGCAAAGGGCTTCTACAATGTTCTGAATCATTCTGCTTGCAAGAGTACAACAAAGACACTACAGGCTGCAGATGCTTGAATCTCTGCTGGAGAAGCTCTCTGGAAGCTGCTTGACTCTCTACATTCCTCCAGCCGGCTGTTGTACTGCTAGAGTAACTTGTGCAGTTCTGGCTACCATACTAGCGCAAGGATATGATTGTGGTAGAGAGGATGCAGAGGAGCTTCACCAAGACATTGTCCATCTTGAAAGCATTTCTTATAAAGAGTGACTGGACATGATGGGTTTGTTTACCTCTAGTGCAGAGGGGGCTGATGGGTGACCTGATAAAGATGCACAGAACTATGAAAGGGTCAATAGTAAAAATCTACACTAAGAGGGCATAATTCTAAGGTAAGAGGAAGGAGTTTTAGAGGGGATCCAAGGATAAGTTTTTCACACACACACACACAGAGCAGTTGATATCTGGAATGTGGAGGAATCAGAAGCAATTACATGTGCAAGAGGAATTTCAGACATTTAAATACGTAGTCAAGGTGTAGAGGGATACAGTACTAATGGGGGAGAATAGGGTTGAGACAGATATTAAATCAGCCATGGTAGAATGTCAGAGCAAAGTTAATGAACCAAATGGTCTAGTTCTGCTCCTGTGCTTTATGCTCTTATGGTTTATGGTCCAATGCAAGCAAATTGAATAATTTAATGTGGTCATAGTGGGAACACCAATGCCCAGGGATGGAAAGTCTATGGAAAGAGGTGGTACAGCTCAGTCAGTCCATCACAAGCAAAGCCCTCCCCATTACTGACCACGCTTACATGAAGCACTGTCACAAGAAAGCAGCAAGGAACCCCAACATCCAGGCTATGCTTTCTTCTTACTATTACCATCAGGCAGGAGGTACAGAAGCCTTAGTTTCCACACTACCAGGTTCGGAAAGAGTTATTACCCTATAACTATCAGGCTCGTGAACCAGTGTGGCGAACATCACTCACCTCAGCTTAACGACCTACAGACTCACTTTCAAGGATTCTTCAAATCATGTTCACAGTATTATTTATTTTATTTGCACAGTATGTCTTCTTTTGCCCATTGGATGTAACTCAATCTGTTTATATTTAGTTTTTCATAAATTCTATTGTATTTCTTTATTTTCCTGTCAATATCTGGAAGAACATATATCTCAGTGTAGTATATTCTGATATATTTGTGCTTTGATAGTAAATTTACTTTGATTTTGGTTGGCAGAAGGACCCATTTATGTGCTGAATGATTCTAGGACTCTGTAAGAAGAGATATAGGTTTAAGATGGGAGATAAAATGTTTAGAGGGGATGTAGGGTGATTTCTTTTACACATTGAGCATGGCTGGAATCTGGATTAAACTGGCTGAAGAGGGCCCTGAGGCGGAGGTGTTACATTCAGTCACATATTTGATCCAAGGCATAGAAGGCAACCGACCCAATACTGGTAAATGGGAATATTGTAGACAGGTACATGGATAGGGTGGGGCTGAACGGCCTGTTTCAGAGCGGAACGGCTTGATGTCTGCACATTGTATTGTATCCCACAGTTAGTCAAAACAACGTAACAGTACCACTAGTGTAACACACACAAAATGCTAGAGGAACTCAGTAGGTCAGGCATCATCTATGGAAATGAATAAAGCATTGTTGTTTCGGGCTGAGACCCTTTATCGGGACCACGTGTTTGTGCTGCATATTTGCCAAATTAAAAATAACTACGGTGATATTTAAAAACGGAATCGGATGATATCTCTTTAAATTGGAAGTGTTTAGCATGAGCTAATTAAACTTGCAGAGGCAGCCTGTACGGAATTTGGGGCCCTTGTCCGCCGACGGTAATTGAATTCTTCGCGGAATACCTGAGCACTGCCCGGGTCAGGGAAGTAAAAGTTACAATCCATCT
Organism: Hemitrygon akajei; assembly: GCF_048418815.1. Classification (NCBI taxonomy): domain Eukaryota; kingdom Metazoa; phylum Chordata; class Chondrichthyes; order Myliobatiformes; family Dasyatidae; genus Hemitrygon; species Hemitrygon akajei. Next base: position 59,791,920 of record NC_133137.1, read on the forward strand.
CCAACAATTAATCTTCAGCTAATTGAGGCAGGGTGCCGCTGTGTTTTTCAGCGGGCTTGCAAATCTCATTTAGCTGAGTAAATTCAAGGCACACGCGGCCCCTAATGAAGTGACAGGTGGGCTGCACCACAAGACAGCAGCCTTAGAAAAGTTGATTCTCATTAGAGCCGCAGAGTCCCGCAGTCAGTTTGTGATGGCTCAGTAACACTAATCGCATCTGTTTACTGCTGGCTAAGGGTGGGGGTAACTGCATTCTCTTTTGTGAGTTAAAATTCTTGACTCCTACCCAAAAAGCAGCATGCCTGCTTCCTCCCTCACTATTTGCTACCATTCTGCCGTATCCTGCAGCGATGCACCCTGTTCTAATTAACTGGAATGGATATATGAAACAAGCAAGCCTCACGTTTGGCGAACCAATTATTTTGAAGGGTATTAAGTCATCAGATTTACTTTTATCTTGATTGCATTGTGGAAATCGTGCATAATTAATGGTGGGAGCTTATTAGGAAAATGATTAGGCAAATTACACAGGTGTCGGATGCATTTTTTATGATAAATTTGCTCGAACAATCCTGCAATTCCATCTGTTCAGCTGGTTATCAGAATGTCAGCCTGCAAGAATTAATGGTGTAAAGTCGCAGAAAGTTAAAGGGGATTCTGAGGAATGAAACCAGGCTCTCTACTATAAGTAGAACTGAAGTACATATGTATGTGGGGTCCACAATTCTAATTCAAGGAAGAAAATGGAATGCAAAGTACTCGATGCTCAATAGAATTTTACTTGCTAAGGAAATAAATGTTAAATGGATGTAATTCCGTCCCTCACCGAAATACAGCACATAACAACATTTAATTAATCAGCCCTCTGATTAATGCTGCATTGACTGAACTAGATGATGCTGTATACAGATGCATTAGCTATATTATTCTAAGCCACACTTTCAAAATGATAGATATAGATAATATAGGTTGGTAGAGGGTAATCATTACAATGTATAAATGCTTCTTGAATCACAGTGTGCACCCATTCAAAGTAGTTCGCTGATTAAATTTCATGGAACTCACTGTGTATTAATGGTAATGAAGAGAAGAGGGAGACAATTGCTTAAAAGGGGGATTGACAAGTGACAATGATTAATGGTGTTTTTGTTTATTGATCTGGCTCAGTGTCAAGGTATGAAGGCTGGATTTTGCAAACACTGTTGATAATATTGAGATAGCACAGGTGCAAGCCTGGCCTTGTCATAATTGACTATTTGAGGAAGTGAAGCCCTTTAATGATTAACAATTCCACTTCACACTAATTTGTTAAATGTAGTGAACTTTTCATTCTGGCACGTTATTTAATGCTGGAGCAATACAAAATCCACAATGTTGTCATTTCTAAAGACATGACCAACATATTGGATACTGGAACCAGGGCTGCACTTAAAACAGATTGCAAATGTTGCTTTTTGATATGTTAAGTGTTCAGTGGACAAGGTAGAATTTTTTTCAAAAACACTAAGATGGGCACTAGCCTTGGTAGTATCCAAGACTAGAACCCATAAACACTATCTTCCTACTTTGTATTTCTATTTTTGTACTACTTATTTAATTTAACTATTTAATATATATATTATTACAGTAATTCACAGTTTTTTTCCTCCATTATTATTATTATTGCATTGTACTGCTGCCACAAAGTTAACAAATTTCATGTCATGTGTTGGTGATATTAATCCTGATTCTGATTCTGGTTTATTGGAGGTACGCAGTGAGCCAGGCAGCATTTGTGGAGGGAAATAGATATTCAACGTTTTGGCTCCATTTACCTCCACAGATACAGCCCAGTCTGCTGAGTTCCTCCAGCATCTTGTTTGTTGCTGCAGATTCCAGCACCTTCAGACTTTTGTGCCTCAATGGTGGAAGAACAATTGCCAATCAGAATCAGGATCAGGTTTATTATCACCAGCATGTGACGTGAAATTTGTTAACTTAGCGGCAGCAGTTCAATGTAATACATAATATAGAAGAGAAAATAATAATAATAATAAATAAACAATTAAATCAATTACATATATTGAATAGATTTAAAAAATGTGCAAAAACAGAAATACTGTATATTTAAAAAAAGAGGTAGTGTCCAAAGCTTCATTGTCCATTTAGGAATCGGATGGGAGAGGGGAAAAAGCTGTTCCTGAATCGCTGAGTGTGTGCCTTCAGGCTTCTGTACCTCCTACCTGATGGTAACAGTGAGAAAAGGGCATGCCCTGGGTGCTGGAGGTCCTTAATAATGGAAGCTGCCTTTCTGAGACTCCGCTCCTTAAAGATGTCCTGGGTACTTTGTAGGCTAGTGCCCAAGATGGAGCTGACTAGATTTACAACCTTCTGCAGCTTCTTTCGGTCCTGTGCAGTAGCCCCTCCATACCAGACAATGATGCAGCCTGTCAGAATGCTCTTCACAGTACAACTATAGAAGTTTTTGAGTGTATTTGTTGACATGCCAAATCTCATCAAACTCCTAATTATCAAGCCGCCTCTGTGGAAAGAGAGAGCAGTCACTGTTTGGGTCAGTGAACTGAACACTTCTCCCCATCTGCATGTTATTGCAAAGCATTTAATTAATTTTGTTATTTCTCTGCATGGCATACCTTAAAGGAGCTTCCAAAGCTGAGAAACTTCTCCAAATAAGTTGATTTTGGTGGCTAATTTGAGAAGAATTGTTATCCAGGTCTGAAGTCTCTGTGAACTGAAAGGTGTGAAGTTAACTTCTTTAGTAACATGCATGAAACTTCTGTTTGTTTTCCTGATAACTCAGATTTCTGGATCACATTAAGAATTTCATCAGTCAGAGAATATAAAGGATCCTGAATATCTTGACTGTCACAACCCCAAGTAGTCAGACCTCTGAGATGTGTAAAGAATGATTATATATCCAAGTAATTAGGGAAGCTGATAGAATTTTGTGCTTATTCTGAGCAGAATTGAATACAAAGGCAGGGAGGTTATGACATAGTACATAGACAACATTGTGTAAGGTAGGAAGATAACACATTTCAACGCACACAAAGTGCTGGAGTTGCTCAACAGGCCAGGCAGCATCTATGGAAAAGAGTACAGTCGATGTTTCAGGCTGAGACCCTTCGGCAGGATTTGGATTTCTAGCATCTGAAGATTTTCTCTTGTTTGTGATAAAATTACACATTGGAAGCTATCCAGAGAAGGTTTCGTCATCCGATATCTGGAAAAGACAGGTTGCCTTGTGATTCAAGAATCTTGTCCAACATTGAATTCAAGAAAACTTGATTGAGGCATAAATGTTCCTGTAGATATGACCGTGGAATGTACTTCTGTATAAGACAGGCTCTGCCTCTCAGTCTGATCCTGGCTGATCCAATAATCCACTTTCTTGATACCCTTAATAATTAGAGATCTATCTCAGATATTCTTGCGTACTACATCCTCACCCCCTCTGGACACACTCGCTCTGTAACAATCCCAACCTCACCATCAAACACAGATTCCAGAGAAACACACACGAAGTGCTGGAGGAACTCAGCAGGTCAGGCAGCATCTATGGAGAGGAATAGACTCTCAACGTTACAGGCCAAGGCCCTTCATCAGCACTCAAATTCCTGAGATCTGTCTCAGATTGAAATATATACAAGGGCTTTCTCCACATCCCATCTACACAGCTCTCTGTGACAAGAAGTTTCAAAGCCTCAGGGAAAAGAAATCTTTCCCCATCTCTATCTAAAGTGAATGCCTTCTTTCTCTAAGACTGGTCCTGGACTCTTCTATTGGAAGAAGTATCCTCAAAGTAGTTATCCTGTCTTGCCTCCTGTGGATGCTTCAATTTGGAGACCAGGCCTCCACTCCACACTCAAAGATCAGTGGTTTGGATGGGTGCAAAGGACACCCGTAGATGTCAGGCTGTCCCAAGTTAGTGGGTCCTGGGATCAGATGTCCAAGCAAACAGGAGTCATGGGAAGGCACAAAGGCTGATCAGTCATCATGCCCAGAATACAAGCCTGGAGATCAGGGTCCTGTCATAGGCTGAAGGATCTATACTGAAGATCGAAGCCCGAAGGTCAATTGCAAGTCTGAAAGTTAAATTCCAATGGCTGAAGCCTTGAGACTGGAGGCCCAGAGCCCCGTCCTGGAGTTGGGTGGATTTGAGGGAGGAAAGGGGCTTCATTTGCACTTGTTGTTTTGTTGCACCTTCTGTTTTGTTGTGCTCTGTGTTGTTCTGCTGAGCAATGTGGCATGCTATCTTGGCACTGGATTGTGTAATAATAGTTGTGGGCTGCCCTCAGTGCATCCCTAGGTGTATTGGTTGTAAATGCAAATGATGCATTTCACTGTATGATTCTACGTAAAGTGCATGTGATAAATAAATAGGAATATGAATCTGATTTCATTCTTCCTCAATACACTTGTCATATACCTTTTCTCCAAGTCATCACCACGTTGACTTTGATTTCATTACAAATTTCCAAGAGTGCTGATATTTCTACCTTAATTGCTTTTAACATCTTTCCAATAAGGCTAATTGGCCGATTGGTACCTTCCTTTCTCCTGGCTATTCTTTTCAAAAGAGAGGTCACATTAACCATCATCCAATCCCCTGCTAATTCTCCAGAATCTTGTGCAGGATCCCAGGATAAGGGATCATAGTTTAAGGTTAAGTACTTCCCATTTAAGGCAAAGATGAAGTGATAATTTTATTTCCCCCAGGACCTGGAGCCCTCTTCCTCAAAGGATGGTGGAAATGATCCAAACCCAATCAGAATCAGAGTCAAGTTTATTATCACTGTCGTATGTCAAGAATTTTTTTCTTTTGCAGCAGCAGTACAGTGCAATACATAAAAAGTTACTATAAATTACAATAAGAAATATATATATATATAAGGTGCAAAAAGAAAGCAAAATAGTAAGGTAGTATTCATGGATTCATGAACTCTTCAGAAACCTGATGGCGGAGGGGCAGAAGCTGTTCCTAAAACACTGACTGTGTGTCTTCAGGCTCCTGTACCTCTTTGATGGTAGCAATGAGAAGAGAGCAAGTCCTAGGTGGTGGGAACCCTTAATGATGGATGGTGGCTTTTTGAGGCATTGCCTTTTGAAGATTTTCTTGATGGAAGGGAGGCTTGTGCCCATTATGGAGTGGGCTGAATTTACAAATGAATATTCTGAAGATTGAAGTAGATAGTTTATTGAATAATCCCTGGACTGGAATGTAGAGCCGAGATTACAATGATATCAGCCATGATCTTATTACAGGACGGAGCAGGCATGAGGATGCCCGATCCTAGTTCATGTGTTTATCGCGTTCATGTTCTATAAAGAATAAAGCATAAAGGAAGACCCATGTTTACACTGCATCTCCCTCTTCATTTCCAGAATTCTCAAGATTAACTTTACAGCCATTTACTTCAAGTGCAGCTAACAATTCCATTGTAGGGCGTTTGGCAGCAAACTCCCTCAAACAGCACTGGATAATTCCCTAATAGATAATTCCTCCATTCCCTAAGTGCAGCGAATCAATCTCATATGAAAGACAGGATCCCTGGTAGTGTGTCACCTTCCTGGTAGTTTGCCTGATGTCACCTATCTGTATTCCTCAAGTCTCTGGAAAGAAACTTGAATTCATAAGCCAAAGTGCTAGGAACTTGAACATGGCTGACAATATGGTGGGTTTCCTGAGTTTCTTAATGTTGATTGCACATTAGATTTCTAAAGTAAGATGGTTCAAAGTTTACAGTTCAAATGTAAATTTATTATCGAAGTATATATATGTCAATATGTACTAACTTGAGATACATTTTCTTGCAGGCATCCAAAATAAAACAAAGAAATAGAATGGAATTTATAAAGAACGGTACATAAATAAGGATTGACAACCAATGTGCAAAAGGAGACAATCTATGCAAATGCAATATAATAAATAAATAAATAATATTGGATAAACTCATTGTAGCTTCTTTGAAAGTGAGTCGATAGGTTGCAGAATTAGTTCAGAGTTGAGGTGACTGAAGTTATCCATGCTACTTCAGGAGCCTGGTGGTTGAAGGGTAATAACTGGTCCTGAATCTGGTGCTGTGGGTCCTAAGGATCCTGTACCTCCTTCCCAATGGCAGCATGACCTGGATGGTGGGTGTCCTTGATGGTGGATGCTGCTTTCTTGTGATAATGTTCCATGTAGATGTGCTCAATAGTGAGGAGAGCTTTGCCTGTGATGGACAGAGCTGTATCCACTACTTTTTGTGTGTACTTTCCATTCTTGTGTGTTGGTGTTTCCATACCAGGCCGTGATGCAATCATTCAGTAATTGTTTGGGTATTGAGATTCTTTTTCTTAAATAAGAAACACAAATTGGGCATAAGCAGATTCCGATACACTGGATAATCTAAGCAGAACGTTAAGACTAATGACAAAATCAATTCTGGGTGATAACCTAGGTAGAAGTGAATCTTTCTTACAAATAAAACATATAGTATGACAAATCCCATCTTGGGATCATCTTTGACTGCTACACATCAGTTGAAACAATCCAGTTTAACACAACAAAATGTTTCACATACTCTGTGGTCAATCAATTAGGTAGACCTGCACACCTGATCATTAATGCAAATAACTAATCAATCAACATTGTGGCAACAACGTAATGCGGAGAAGCAAGCAGACATGGTCAAGAGGTTCAGTTGCTGTTTGGACCAAACATCATAAGAGGGAAGAAATGTGATCCAAGTGACTTTGATCTTGAATGATTGTTGGTGCCAGAAGGGATGCTTTGAGTATCTCAGAAAGTGCTGCTCTCTGGGATTTTCGCACATGACAGTCACGAGAGTTTACAGAGAATGGTGCAAAAAACAAAAAAAATCCAGTGAGCAGCAATTCCATGAGGGAGGTCAGAGGAGAAGAACTAGCCAACAGGAAGGGGACAATAACTCAAATAACCACACATTACAACACTGGTGAGCAGAAGAGGATCTCCGAATGCACGACACATTAAACCTTGAAGGCGGTAGCAGCAGATGACCGTGAACATGCACTCAGTGCCTACCTCATTAGATACGGGAGGTGTCTAGTGAAGTGGCCACTGGGTGCACATCACCATTTCCAAGGACTCTTTCTGCAATGGCACCTTCACCAGACCACAAAGGTTCAGGTCAACATCTCACCACCACCTTCCGAAGTGTTGGCCTTAACAGGAACACCTGAGAAGTGAATAAAAAAGCAGTTTAAAGAACAGAGAGAAGCAAATGAAATTGATTGATCACTCAAAAATAAATTCACCACTTTGCTCCTCCTTACAACCTCGCCGGATCTGAAAATGCCGAAGTGCCATGGGACGTATGTTTGTGAAAGGGAGACCTGACCTTACAGGTGCTGTTACATCAGTCCTAAATATCAGGTATTACCAGCTCTACACTGTGCCCTGGCTTCAGAAGCCCATCTCTTCACCTGAAACGAAATGATTAATAAAAATAAGATATTATGCGGCAACATGTATCAATGAAAAAATGATTCTTCAAATGTGGACTGTTCTCAACATCAGCAGGTCCCATTAAAGAGCATGGTTGCAGGTAGCAGTGTTGAGAATGAGGGATTCACTCACAGTCGGCTTTGGCTTGATGGGGAATTAACTTCCCTGATCAGCTCGTCTCACTGACCTTGCATTTGTCAACCTCCCTCCTGTCCATAACGACATAATTACAGCTGGACCTAAACTCGTGTCTTAAAGTTAAACAGTACATTAACCACCGATCCAATTTCCTCACCCAAGAGGTTTATGATAATCACCTCGGAAATGAGAACAAAGCTTTGAAGTGGCTCCTTCATATTCGTGTTTTCATCACTTGCTTGGTGAATTTGGTAGCTTGACTGCACTTTGTTTTCAGTCTCCTTTTAGTGTATTTCTGGCAGGGTCAAGATTCCCACTGGTGGTTCTCTATCTCGGATCAGCTGTTTGGAGAATTGAGGTGGATAATGGGTTGAATTTAACTATGCTAAGCTGAGCTGACTGTAAAAGAGGGGTCGGGAAATGTGGCTCAGTAGCCAATCTGTATCATTGGTGTGCAAGGGATCAGTATCTGATCAGGTATACAGTTCAAATGCACGAGAAAGGAAGACGCGGCAAAGAATTAGGCACTCGGCCTCATTCATCATGCATATCCTCCTCATCAAAAGTATCCACATGAGCTTTAAAAAAAATGGATTCGACTCTCAAAAATCCCCACCATCCGGGGTATGGCATTGGGCAGGAGGTACAGAAGTCTAAAGTCTTCATGAACAGCTTCCTCTCTTCAACCGTTCGATAGGTGAACCAAACTACACAACCCTAATCACCACCTCACTACAGCAACACTATGACCTCTTTGCTCCACAATAGAATTCATTTATATTTTGTTCTAGTTGTGTTCTTTGTGGTATAATTTATCTATAATTTTCCATTTGGATGTTCTACCTCTAATGCCACATGCATGTGATGCTGCTGCAAATTACAGTGTACTTGTGCATTTGACCATAAACCCAATCAAACTCAACTCAGCCTGACTCAACTAATCCTCCGTAAGGCCAGAAGCATTATTCTGAATCACTGGGGATATGGAGCTAGCCTTCTGTCCTGACTGGCTCTCACTTGTACAGGGCCTCCCCTCTGCTTCCAAACTTGCCATCCGGGAAGCTCATTTTATTGGGAGTCCCCTCCTACAATATGTTATTCTCTGGATTTTCATGGGGAGGGGTTGCACCCAGACAGGTTCCCTTCACTTAGGAATTAGGAACAGAAGAATGTCCATATCCTAGTTTTTCTTCATCTGAACTGTGTCAGGCTGTTCCTAAAGTCATCTGTAAATTTCAGGTGTAACCTTGCACCTGTTCAATATCACTGCCGTCTGATATTGGTGACTGGTTATTGATTCTGAAGTAATTTCTGCAAGTAACTAAGCATTTTTATGAATTCTGCTATATTTAAATTATAATCATTCAAACCCAGCACTTGAAGGAATGGGGCTTGTTTTGCTGCTGTTGCTTTACCGCTTGGTATGTTCTGGTTTATTGTGTTCTGTGTTATTCTGCTGAACGTCATGGGTGTGCTTTGTTGGCACCAAGATGTGTGGCGACATCTTTGGGCTTCCCCCAGCACATCCTTGGGTGTGTTGGCTGTTAACGCAAATGACACATTTCACTGTACCTTTCCATGTACATGTGAAACTGAATCATTACCATCTCTATTTAACAGTGAACAGCTATAGTCCTGCTTCAGCATGACTAGGTAGTGAGCTTCAGGGTTTACGCACAGCAACACTGAATCAACAATGATACAGTTCTAGGACAGAATGATCTCTGATGTGGAGGGGAAGATGCAGGGGTTGTTGCTCCTCTCAATCTGCTGCCCTCATCCTTTTTGGTCATCGAGATACATCAGTCCCTACATTTTTGTGAAAAGGCCTCTGCAAGATCAAGGTAACACATACTCTGTTGGAGGAACTCAGTGGGTCAGGCAGCATTTATGGAAAGGCATAAACAGTTGATGTTTGGAGCCGAAACTCTTCATCAGGACTGAACTCTGCAAGGTCAAGTGAACTAGTAGCATCCTTGCTCTGTCCAACAATGTATGGTTACTCTGGTTTATTCATTTTCTCCTCAATATAACCATTTTATTCAACCAAGTAGCTTGCTAGGCCAGTGAAGAGTCAACCATGCTGTGTTAGGTCTGGAGTCACTTATAGTCAAAATCAGATAAAAATGGCAAGTTTCCTTCCTTGAAGGACATTACTAAACTAGATGTATTTTTAAAATAATCATAATTACCAAAAATAGAATTATTAACTTTTTTTTAACTGACGAAACAGTACATTCTGTAGATACAGTGACAGGATTTGTCTCCAGTCTTGATTGTTAGTCTAGGTCTCTGTTTTATTATAAAGAAATTAAACTGTAGATGCTAGAATCTGGCATCAAAAATAACAAACTACTGGAGGAACTCAATGGATCATGAATCATCTGTGAAGGCAAAGAGATAGTCAATGTTTTGGGTTGAGATCCTGCATCAGGACTATAGTACATCTCTAATTGAGTCACAATGTTATAGATGCTGGGAAGGACCATCCATTTCACATTTGAATCCTCAAGCATTCAAGTTTTTTTTAATCATATTCTTTATAATACAAGAATAGAACTTACAGTCAGTGAGATAAATTTCCGGTTTAAGATGGCACTACCAAAGATATGCAACAGCTTACTGGTAAATCATAAGACAAGAGATTCGATTAAAAACATTACTTATAACATCTTTCATGAAGCAAATTGTGGGGAACTATCACCACAGACAGTGAGGAGGCAAGCGGAGGTGAGGCTGGTTCAAGGGATGAGTCGTGTTGGGCCATTGTGAGGTGCAATGTGTTCGAGCTGCAGACGGCAACTGAGTTTGTATCGCTTCCAGAGATGGAGTGAGCGATTTGGAGAGGAGTCGGTGTGGAAGAGTTTTGATGCCTGTTCACCTAACCCAGGTGCGAGGTTCGATTATTCAAAGCACCGAGCCAATTTAGTGGAATCGAGAATGGTTTCGGGCCCAGAGGTATCATGGTGCCTGGATTCAGGTCGTGAAATGTGGCACTACTCGGTGCTTGGACAATTTAAATGCCAGACTGGAAGTCCGAGTGTTGGGTATGAAGGTGAGGGACGGGTTGATTTCACTCGCTCGCCTGTGAATATTCATTCCTTTCTCTGCAGCCCCGAGGCTGTGAACCAATCCAGCTGCTCTGCGTTTCTGCCGCTGCTGTGAAAACTGAGGACCGAGGCTTGGCTTAGGCCTACTCTGGCTGCTCCAGGAGCAGATCTGAGACTCAGTCTGTTTCAGGATGCTGCAAGCCTGCTTTTGGTGTGTGTGTGTGTGTGTGTGTGTGTGTGTGTGTGTGTGTGTGTGTGTGTGTGTGTGTGTGTGTGTGTGTGTGTGTGTGTGTGTGTGTGTGTGTGTGTGTGTGTGTGTGTGTGTGTGTGTGTGTGTGTGTGTGTGTGTGTGTGTGTGTGTGTGTGTGTTTCTTTCCTCTCTTTCTCTGCAAGGTGGTGTTTGGTCTTTTTTTAAATTGGGTAATTCGAGTTTCTCGCTTTGTGGCTGCCTGTAAGCAGACAAATTTTAAGGTGTATAATTTATACATTCTTTGATAATAAATGTGCTTTGAATCTTTGAAAAGGTAGTTGGCAATGAAAAGGGGGAATGCCATATGAACATGATAAGGATCAATCCATTAATATTGCCAATAGCTACTACAGACTGGAACACACAATTTATGTAAATACTTTAGTGCAATCTAGAGTGTGGGGATGCTTTCACAAGTGGATAACATACATCCCCTCATTCTGTTGGAAATTAAGACTCTCTAACACAAAACTACAATAAAACAGATTTAACTGAGAAATTCTTCTTTATCAGTTCAAAATCACCACAGCCAGCTACAAGCACCAATTCGTCTGTTCAACCCAGTCCTTCACCCCAATCCAGCACTACTACTCATCTCAACACTCCGAATCCAGACTCCTTCCCAAGCAGCTCATTTTCAATTACAAAAATGTAAGGGGCCCAGGGCAGAATTGGATGTTTGTACCCAGTTGCAACACCAGTCTAGCACACCCATGTGCATACGCAGAACTTCCAAGCAATTAACTGTTCATTAATTCATTTGTTGTCCATTGGACCTTGCTGAGTGCAAATTGACTGCTATCTTCCCTTACACAGCAGAAACTGCTCTTCAATAATTATTCATTGATTTGCATCACAGTGGGAGAACCTTGCCTACATGAAGAAGTCCCACAAAAATTCAAGTTGTCTATTATTTGCATGCAAAGATTAAATTTCTTTGTACAATTCACTTATCATCAATATTAACTCCATAATTTTGCTAAGTATATTGCAAACCATTGTTATGATGTCCTGTTTAACAAGTTTGAAATGCTGCAGTTGTGTGCTAGGGTGAAGAGAATAAAATAATACATTCCTACCCTTGCTTAATCAGAAGGCTGCATTCTGTCGATGAAAGGTGGTATACTGATCACACAATGGCCAAAGCCCTGGGTCCAGAATTGAAAAGAAAAACCTCTGAAATATTGTTGTTCACATTTAGTTTTCATTATTTTGTAGTGATTCATCATGATGTATTTTAAAGCAGCTGAATCTGAATGATTTAATTTCAGTATTTAATGGTATTTTTGATAGTATAATTGTTCGCGACTTATTCATTATCACTGATCAGATTGCGAATGCACTGAAGAAAGACTGACATTTTAGGACCAAGGATATATAGAGGGGTGTTTTGAGAATAAGATTGGAGCCAAAATGATTATTGTTAATGACTGGAATGAGTAATGATAATGAAAAAATGACTGTAGATGTGTATTAGAATCTGCCTGCAGGTACTCCACTTCAATGCTTAGAGACTAAATAAATCATTATATTTGGGTAGTTTCAGGGCAGAGTACTCTCCTGAAATTCTTTTTAGATTATTTCTCTGGGAAATAAATACTCCATTATTCCCTTTAAATACCCTTCTCATTTTTATTTGAACAGAGTAGCATTTGTAAAACAAACTCTATCTCTCTTGTTTCACCCCTTCGATTGCATTTACTCTCAGCTGCTAGTGTATTCAGATGTCTGCAGGCTTTTTCATCGCTCAGCAGTCCAAAATACTTAAGGGTGTATGAGAAGAAACACAATCCTGACAGCCACTGTTTGAGATTTTGCAGCATTGATTAGAACAAATGTTACCAGCACCACTTTCCCTCATGTGGTTTTCACCCTTTGCTCATTAACTCGATATTAAAAGTTCTGCAAGCTGCTGTCTCACTGATATCATTAGGACTGAAAGCAATGTGCAGCAAGCAAAAATGTGGCAACAAACAAAATGTAATGAGAAATATTAAAGCTGCTCTAATTAACCCTTTGAGTTATTTAAGAGTCGTTCCCTCTTTAGAGAGTTTTCGCCCTTTGATAACAAGGCAAGTTGACTTTTGGATCTGAAAACAAAAAAAAATTCTGAAGACAATTAATCAGCTTCTACGTTTATATTCCACGAGGCTTTGGTGTAAATAGTCCTCCTGCACTGTTCAAAGGATAAAATAAATTGGCCTGGATTTTGCAGGACGAGGAACATCGAGGATGTCAGTGGTTTAAAGAGTAACTCAGGGAGCGACTGCTGAAGTCTTCCTGTGCGCGTCTAAAAGTAGAAATCAGAATCAGAACCAGGTTTATTACTACTGAAATATGTCATGAAATTTGTTGTTTTGTTGTAACACTGCAGTGCAAGGTGTGAAAAATTACTTTAAGTTACAATGAGGAATGAAGTAAATAAATAGAGCAAGATAGGAATAGTGAGGTAATGTTCATGGACTGTTCAGAAATCTGACGGCAGAAGAGAAGCTGTTCCTACAATGTTGAATGTGAGTCTTCAAGCTGCTGTACCTCTCCTTGATGGTAGGAATGGATGACACCTTCTGGAGTCATTGCCTTCATTCAAAGTTCAAAGTAAATTTTATTATCAAAATACATTTATGTCACTATGTATAACCCTGAGATTCATTTTCTTGTGGGCATACTCAGCAAATTTATACAATCGTAACTATAACAGGATCAAGAAGGAGTGCAGAAGACAACAAACTGTGCAGATGCAAGTATAAATAAGTAGCAATAACTAATGAGAACATGAGATAATGAGATAATGAGTTCTTGAAAGTGAGGTCATTGGTTGTGGGAACATCTCAATGATGGGGCAAATGAGTGTACTTATTCCCTGGAGAAGGCTTTTACAGAAATTTGTGCAAGTTACCTTACTCATCCAATATCACTGTATCTCATGGCGGCAGCTGTCATGTGACTACATGGAAGGTTCTAAATTTGTCATGTTCAACTCATAGGTACCAGAACACTAGAGAATGTTCAGAACAATTAATAGGATTCAAAGGATGCAAAGTACATTTATTATCAAAGTATGAATAAATTATACAACCTACAGATTTGTCTGTTTACAGGCAGCCACAAAATAAGAAACTCAAATGAAAACAGTTAAAAAAGAGGACTGACACCCAACGTGCAGAGAGAGAGGGAAAAATACCCCAAATCATGCAAACAGTAAAAGCAAGCGACAGCATTCCAGACAAAATTGAGTCCATAGACCCGAATCCCGGAGTAGCTGGGGTAGGCCCATAGCCTGGGTCTCAGTTTGTCATATAACAAGGCCAATCACTGCAAAGCCCGCAGACATGAAGCACGCAGCACCCAAAAAATTCTCACAGCCTCACCCTCAGAGCCGAGGAGAGCGGAGTAAACCGTCACAGAGCACAACTGCTTGATCCTCGCCTCTGGCCCTGGCAGCCTGCCCTTTCAGGCCATCTGCCCTGCATCTAAAGTGTCCAAGCAGCTGGTCGTCCCCTGAAATATTCATACAGGTTGTCTTTCTGTGGCTGGTACCTGATCTGCAGAGTCTTTATAATATTTTTTGCCTGTTAGGCATGTCCATTCAATGTTAAATTAATTTTATCTTTGTGATATCTTAATTAATTACAGCTAAAGATAATTTCTTGCACAAAAGATACAGTGTGTAGCCTCATTCCCTCATATTTTAATTACATGGTCTTCTTTGGTCCTAGGCACAGAAACCCCAGTTTATTGGCCAAGACTCAACGGTGATTTCCAAATTGTTTACAGCTGATCGCCTGAACAGAGCAAGAATTTGATGAGATTCTACAGAAATTACCACTGGGAATTTTCACTTGGACCCTGTGTATTGTTATACCTGGTGCAGGAATCACAAACCCATTCGCTTGAGTGGAGATCCTGGGGCCGAAAGGAAAATAAAAGTAAGTTGAATTTATTTGTGTTTTTAAAAGACTTATCATTACTTGGAAAGGTTTTACATGATTTTGGTTTCATTTTTAATAGATTTTTAATCATTGTGTAGAGGGATTTGTAAGCCTTCAAAGATTTCCAGATGAATTTTATGAACAGGGCTTTTTCTAGCCCACCCGCACTATTTGGATGCATCAACGAGCTTGGCCTGTGGACTCAAGACATGGTGTGTTTGAAGGAAAAGAGAATACAAGCAGGGCGTGTGGCTAACACAAGAAAATTTGGCCTGTAGGGAATTCCAATAGACTGACAGACCTTTTGCTCTGAAAGGTGTCAGCAAAGGTATCCAAAATCCTACTTCATCTAACTCTTCCTTTTTATTTCCTCTCCTTTGTACACTTAATTAGCTTTCCCTTAAATGTATCAGTGCTATTTGTCTCAGCACTTCTTGCCGTGACAAGCTCCGCATTGTAACTATATTTTAGTGCAGAGTACTGAGATAGGAATAAAGAAAGGAGGCAAATCAGAAAGCCTTTTAAAGATTAGATAACAGTTTGTTAATGCCTACAATATGCTCATTAAAGCTTTTAGCACAGAAACACATTCAGCTTTTTTGAAATTAGAAGCCATCTAAGTGTGGTGATATTTTCTTGGAAGGAAGATTTGCATTCCTGTAGCTTCCTTCGTGATAACAGGATATCCCAAAATGCTTTGCATCCAATGAAGTCTTTTGGAAATGCCATCAGAGTTATAATGGAAGAATAAAACTGATAATACTCACAGCACAAAGGGACATAAAAACTATTACAAATCAAATACATAATTTTTAAAAATCAGAGGTAAATTAACTAGAAAAACTTACAGCTTTCTAAAGTAATCTTGGGTTTGCGGACACTTTACGTGTTTTTAGGGGATTGTGATTGGCTCAATTGCAAGCAGTTCCATTTTAGTCTCCGCTTCAATACTTGCCTTCCCATCCAATTTCTTCACAGTTTACCAGAATTTGGCCAAGTCAGTGTAAAGAGAAAGAAAATCTGAGCACTAAATCAATTGCAGCTACAAATAAGCTGGTGTAGCTTCCCCGTCTCCTACCACAAGTAAAAATTCAGCATCCGAGAAGGATCTTTCAGTATCCCTTTTACCCACTGGGGGCAAGAACACAGGAAGATCGGATCGGAGCAGGAGCAGGCCAGCAGCCCACTGAAGCCTGTCCCACCATTCAATATAATCCTGGCCTCAATTCCTCTTTTGTGTTAGTTCCTCATAACCCACCCATTCAATGATCTGTCAAATATTTATCTATCTCCACTTTAACTGTATCTAATGAACTGGCTCCCACCACCCTTGGGCTCTGAGAATTCCAAAGATTCATCCCCCTCTGAGAAAAGACATTTCTATGCAAGGGCATGAATTTATCAAAAAATTTCAGACATATACCAGGGAAACTAGTAAATGGTTCTGTATAGCTTTTGCTAGAGGAATTTTCAGTGACTTAAAATCAAGTTAACCTTGTGTGGTGTATTGGTCAGTCCCATTAAAAATGCTGAGGTTTTGTGATAAACCCGTTTTCAGCACTCTGAGTAAAATGAGAACAGATTGCCACTCTTGTAAAGATCTGGGGATATGTTTTATTGCAAGGGAAAACTAGTTATGTTCAAACGATATCTGATTGCATTGTTTGATGGAAGATTTTATGTTTGTGGTTATGCAAATGACTAAGTGGAAATTTCATTCAAAAAGTCGTTTCAGTAATTGATGCAACATCCATATAATTTACACCCCAACTGGCAATTAGGTTCAATGCAAACCCTCCACAAAGATTTTCCTTGTTCTTAAGAAGGAAACCCAATTTATACAGTATATCACCTGTAGGGTCTAACACAAAGCATTATCTTTTATGTATAGTTATTGTTATTCCTGAGTTGACAGCACAGCAAAATAAGGTACCAGAAGGAAGAAGTGGAGCAAGTGACCCTAGAGTTCTGAAGAAGGATCTCAGCCTGAAATGTTAGATCTTCGTTCCTTTTCATAGATGCTTCCAGACCTGCTGAGTTCCTCTACCATTTTGTGTGTGTTACCCGGTTGATTATGCTTTGGTTACAGCATGGAATATTTTAGATTCACTCAATGCCTTGACTTTTCGTCATATTCAAATGATGGCATTGATAACATGATGTATTTGTTTTTAGACAGCACAGAAATTTTGGTTAAAGTCCTGATTTCCTCATTTTCCATTTTATTCTCATTTGGCACGGCCAGAAAGTATTTCACTTTCTTAATTCCCTGAGTGGAGGTGGTGGTGAGTTGCTTCCACAGTTCTCTATAATCCTTTGTGAAAGGTATGTCCGTACTTTTGTTGGTCGGAGATTATGGAACTAAGGGCCAGCAGTGATGAAGGTACAGCAATATTTATTCAAGTCAGGATGCTGTGTGACTTGGAGGGGGACCTGCAGGTACGGGTGTTCCCGTGCACCTTCCGCTTTGTCCTTCACAGGTGTGGGAGCACTATCAGAAAAACTAGGGAAGAGACTAAAATGCATTTTGAAATAAACTACAGCCACTCTGTGTCAGTGGTCCAGGGGATCGATGGTCAGAGAATGGACACCATTAAAATAAATCAAAAACCTTTTCTTGAGGTTTATGGGAATGCACTCATCTGATTATCATGAAACTATTCAATCACACTTCTGGTTTGTGCCCTGTGATTCCTGGGGGAGTGAGGGGATGAATCACTCACTTCTGTATATACAGCTTCTAACCTGATGCTATAATTCTAATATTTATATGACTGGTTAAGCTGAATTGTTTAGTAAAACTCAGGTTATTGTTGCTGGGAGACTTGATATATTATTAGAGTAATACATACAGAATATTGGACAAACGCAGCAGGTCAGGCAGCATCTATGGAGAGGAATAAAGAGTAGGTGTTTTGGGCCGAGACCCTTCATCAGGACTGGACGGGATGGAGGAAGAAGCCAGGATAAGAAGGTGGGGTTGAAGGGATAGCTGGAAAAGCCAAAGGGCTGAAGACAAATGAATCAAATACGAGAGAACGGTGGACCATGGTAGAAAGAAAAGGAGGAAGGGCAGGGGGAGTGGGAGAATAGGCAAGTGTGCAGAAGAGAAGGGGAAGGGGAGGCCCAGAATAAGGAATGATAAAGAAGAGAAGCAGGAGGGGGAGAGACTACTGGAAGCTGGAGAAATCGATGCCCATGCCATCAGTTGGAGGCTATCTAGAAAGAATATGAGGCACTGCTCCTCCTTCCTGAGAGTGGCCTCATTGTGACAGTAGAGGAGGCCATGGACTGACATGTCTGAATGGGAACTGGGAATGGAATCAAAATGGTCGGTCACTGGGATATCCTCCCTGTTGCAGATGGAGTGAATGTCCTTGACAAGACATTCCCCCAAACTACATCAGGTCTCACTGTGTAGAGGAAGTTGCAGTGACTACACCAGATACAGTAGATGATCCTAACAGACTTGCAGCTGAAGTTTTGTCACACCTGGAAAGAATGCTTGGGGCCCTAAATGGTGGCAAAAAAGGAAGTGAATGGACAGGTGTAGCACTTGATCCACTTGCAGGGATATGTGCCAGGAGAAAGACAAATGGACTACGGGATTACAGCGAGAACAATCCCTGTGGAAAGTGGATAGATTGTTAGACTCCTGTTAGAAATGGTCATTTCTTGGTATCTACATGCAATAAATGTTGCTTCGCAGATCATTTGCCTCTTAGGTTTTTGTCCAGGTCTCATTTTATATTGGCATCAGACTTCTTCAAGTTCTGCAGAGCTGCAAATAAGGATGAACGTTATACAGTTGTCCCAACTTATTACAGAAGAAAAGCCACTGATGAATCAGCAGAAGACACTTGAACCTTGTACTGCCTTGAGAAACTTCTGTTCTAGGGATGAGATAATTCATCTCCAATGTTCACGTTCCATTGTACGAGATGTGATTCTGCCTGTAAAGTGTTTCCTTTTGATTCTCAATTACATTTGGTTTACCAGCACTTTTTGATACCAGGCGTGATTCAATGTTGCCTTAATTACTCTCACCTTGCTTCTGGAGTTCAGCTGTTTTGTCCACAAGATGCAATGATGTTTGATACTGTGGGTTTTTGGTGTAATTCAAGCTAAGCATCAGGGTGTAGGTTATTGATGAACATGTACCACTTGACAGCACTCTCACATGACCAAGATCAGTATGATTGGATGGTAATTAGTCAGAGTAAAATGACTGCTTTTTGAGCAGGACATACTCGTGTGATATTCCACACTGCAATATAGATATCAGTGTGATAAATGTACTAGGATGGTTTAGGGGCATTCTTAGTTCTGAAACGTGTCTTCAATACTACAGCCAAAATCTTCCCAGGACTTTCAGCCTCAGCAGTCTCCAAATTTCAGTAACTTCTTGATATCATATGGAGGTTATTGAGTTTGCTCAAGACTGGCTTCAGTGCCAATGGGGATTGCAAGAGGAGGTGGGCATGTGAAACACATTCAGTACTTCTGACAGAACATGGTCACTCTCAGTGAAGGTATGGATATTCTGGTGCTTCATCTTTTGATAGCCATTTAATTATCCGCCTCCATTCATACAGGACATGGGGCTTTGATTAAGTCAAACATCAAACATGAAACATCAACTGTTTATTCTTTTCCAATCGATTGCTGCCTGACCTGCTGAGTTCCTCCAGCATTTTGTGTGTGTGTTGCTTGAATTTCCAGCAATTGTAGATTTTCTCTTGTTTGACCTGATAGATGTTGTCTGTGAGTTATTTTTCACCAATCGCAGCAGCTGCTGGTGTCAATTCCTCACCAAAAGCACAAATTTGCATTTCTTCTTAGTTCACCCCGTCAATCAACAGAACTGATGCATTTGATAAACTTGTTTTGGTCAAGTTATTGATTATTCTTAAGTATGGTTAAAATGACTGAAAACTGCAAGCATTTAGTCAGTCCAACACATTAGTCTTTTGTAGGCCCAATGCTAGCTAGATTTGACATGACGTCAGAGAAATCCCTGCCTCTTTCCCATTTGCACCACAGCAGAGACATTGAACACATACTTCCACGTTAATAAAGGAGGTAATGGGGTATTACACTATCAGGGGTACCGTCCTACAGGTGACTCACTGAAACCTGTGCTATCTTCTTTCACAAGATAGAAGTATGGAGCTGTCTTGATCAAAGCTTATTCCTCAACCAGTGGCATCACACATGGAGCAGTTGCCCAGCGATTTATCACAATGGGCTGGACCACCATCCACCAGACTCACCTGCTTCCACTGCGGCTGCAATTACTATCAGTAGCCATACAAGTTCCATCATACTGGGGGCTGCTTTGCCCCACCATCCCATAAAACAGCTTTGTCCTTGAACGATCCTGAAGCTCCACTCACAGACTGTCCTGATGGCACTTTGACAGCTCGCTTCTGCCAAAGGCCTTTGAAAATATAAAAAAAATATGCAGTTAGAAAGGATTTAAATAATTCAAAAGAACAAAAAATATTTTAAAAAGATAACACATTTACTTAAAACACATTCAAGAGCTAGAAATTAAAAACAAACACTGAGTATAATGGAAAAAAGTAATTAGCTGCACTTAACATTTCAATCAAAGTGTTAACACCATTAGTTGAGTCAGGTCACATTACATACGTCAATCATCCTGGCGTCAAAGAGAGGGGGTGAGTATGATTCCAGCAAAAAGAGAATGGATGCACTAGCGTCTGACTTTCACCTTCCCCTGACTTACGCACTGCAATGAACTGGTATGAAAGTGCCCCATTGCTCGATAACTGCTCTCGACAGAACCACCAACTAACAATTAGGCTTTTGATGACACTCAGAATGTGCCACCTGCAAATTGATGGTCTCACCCTTTCTGACGTAAGTAATTCACTGACTGTCAAAATTTTGACCAACCATATCTTAACAAAGGGAGTGTGTAAGCACAAGATTTGTGAGGCTTATACATAAAAGAGTCTGCAGATGCTGGAAGCCCAGAGTAAAACACACAACACGATGGAGGTCAAGCTGCACCTATGAAGAGGAACGGAGAGTCGACGTTCTGGGCTGACACCCTTCATCAGGACTTGTGGGTCTGCTGTGTCTTTACAGAGCTATATAATTATTTGAAATTTAGAATGCATTAAACTGTATCCATTTGCATTCTGCATTGTCTTGGTGGCTGCATTTAGAGTCTAGTGCTTCTTCTCAAACACTCTCTTGGGCCAGGGACTGTTGAGTCCTGCCAGTAGTGAATGCACTGACCAATAAATTCAATGGATCACCTGTTCCACTTTATTCCAAGAAGACCAAGTGGCTGCCTAGAGAGGAGCCATTCAGAGTGAGAAACGATCAGTGGAGAGGATGGATCCCTGAAACATGGTGCCGCATTCACAACCTTTGAAAAAAAAATGGACAGATGATTTGAACAGGCATAAATAGATCAACTGTGATTATTGCTTTGAAAAGAGAAACCATTCAAACATATATTATCAACATGGCATTGAATAATTATGACGTGTGCAAGAACAAGTAGATGCCCCCAAGTGTACTGGGGTTCTGATTCAGTTGGGTGCTTAAACTAACAATGCAGTGACCAATACAGCTTCCGGTGACCTCATGCTGAACAAGAGCAGTGAGTCTATACCTGGTCATAAAATGCAGAGCTAGTTAACCTTAGGGTGCCTTCTTTGCCTGTACACCCTGTCCTCGTTATATGCGTCTTCAGACTATGCCAATTCACAGTTATGTGAGGAACCTATTTCTACCACCGTCTCCTTATATGCATCTAAAACTCACAGTTATGCGAGAAGCCCTACTTTCCACTAATACAAGTCACGTGCACATGCCTCATAGTCTCACTGTTGGGACGAGAAGCACCTGCTTTCCCGCCAATACGTCACATGCGCACGTCTCACAGTCTCACTCCCGCCAGCCTCGCATTGGTTTTGGCAATGTATGGATGTGCGATCTTGCGCTCTTAAACTTTTGTTGTTTTTACCTACGCTGCAGTGATTTTTGTGCTTGAAATATTTAACTATGCCTCCTAAGCATCCGACGTCAAGTCCTGGGCCATCAGCCAAGCGGCGGAGAGCCGCTTTAACACTTGGAAAAAAGTTGGAAATTATAAACAGAGCAGTGTCAGACGAGACCGGGCTTTTTAGGAAGCGTATGCCGAAACGCACTTACATACATAAGGATGAAAAAACTGCATCAGGTTTCGAGGCAGCAAAGAATAGATTGACTTTGTTTATGTGTTCCAATGCCGAAGGAGACTGTAAGATGAAGCCTGTCTTAGTTTACCATTCACTAAACCTTCATGCTTTTAAGGGTTTGAGTAAGAATATGCTTCCTGTCCAATGGGCAGCTAACAAGAAAGCATGGTCATTTTGAAGAACACACGCAAAATGCTGGTGGAACACAGCAGGTGTGTGTTGTTTGAATTTCCAGCATCTGCAGATTTCCTCATGTTTGGTCATTTTGAAGATTGGTTTGTTAATCATTTTGTCTTTGAGGCTGAACACTACTGCTGGGAACAGAATCTTGTCTTTAAAGTTTTCTTTGTTGCTTGACAATGCGCCAGCCCATCCTAAACATTTGGACAGCATTCATCCTAACATAACAATGTGTTTCCTGCCGCCTAACACAACAGCGCTGATTCAGCCACTCGACCAAGGTGCGATATCCACATTCAAGGCGTATTTTTTACAACGAACTGTCCCTCAGATGCTGCAAGCAACAGACGATTTAGAAAATCCCAGGAGTTTACCAATGGTGAGGGAATGGTGGAAGTCCTTCAACATCAGACATGCCATCAACAACATTGATGAATGCTGGAAAGAGGTCAGGTCTGTGAGAGTTCTGTGAGTCTTTCTTCACCCCTTGCTGTCCTTGATGATCTGATGACCCACAACCATCCACCTCATCCATGTAAAACTGCACAACAACTAATCTCCCAGAGCGAACACACCTGCCACCGTTAGTGAGTGCTGTAAACCCCAGTATGTTAACTTCCTATAATTTATTACATTGAATATTAACTTAAATTGATTAAATATAATATGAGTGTTGCCTTGAGGACTGCTTTTGTGTAGTATTGGTATGAAAATGTGAATAAGTTACAGATAAAACATACTTAGGAAGCCCTTCAGAACACATCCCTGTTTTCTCCATTTAAATAATTATTCACATTATGGGATTTCACATTATGCATCAACTGCGAGGAACGTATCCCCGGCATATAAAGAGGATAGGGTGTATTGAATTACAATTGTATAAATGACGTAGGTCTTATCAACGAATGTCCTTCACCTTTTGGTGACATGAACTCAAGAAATTATGTGAGTTATGAAGATTTTCAAGCAATCCCGATTAAAATATTTCTTATGCTGTAGCCTTGTTATAGGACTTATTCCAATAGGGAGCAATTGAGTTGTATTTCAAATTAACCTTCACCAATATTTCAACAAAGTCACCTTAATTACCCATGTTGCACACAATTATAGGTTCTTTATTTTGAATATAGTGTTGCATTGTTAATGTCTGTTCCAATCAAAATTCAAAGTAAATTTATTATCAAAGTACATATATGTCACCATATTTAATCCTGGCGTTTATTATCTTGCAGGCATATTCAATCAATCCAATAACCATAATAGAATCAATGAAAGTCCACACCAAAAGGGTGGACAACCAGTGTGCAACAGACAACAAGTACAAAAGAAAGAAGCAAAGGAAATAATAATAACAATATCAATTAATAATCAGAAACAATGAAATGAGTTATACTTTGGCACATCTTCTACACCTGGTTGATTTGAAATAGTATGCTCTTTCATCAGTAAAGTTAAAGCAATTAATTCAAATAGTAGAACTATTTTCAAAAGATATAAACATGTGCTTTGGACTGGATAAATGCAGAACATTAAACATAAAGAAAGGTGTAATAGAGCTAGTAGAATACAAACAGAGCAGCCAGATACAATATAACCGATGGATGAATAGGAAACATAAAAGTATCTGAGATATCAACAAGCAAAGGAAATAGATCATAGTGTGATAAAGGAAAAGTTCCTGACAGAATTTACTTCAAGGCTTAAGAAAACCTGTCAAACTGAGCCCAACAGTAAAAATATAACAAGGGCAATAAACACTTTCACTATACCTATATTAACGTATTCTTTTGACATAATATCTTGGTCCAAAACCGATCTGAAAAATTTACAAAGGAAAATAAGAACTGAAATGACAAATTTCAGAAAACATTATGTATACTCGAATGCACTTAGATTAACACCGCCTAGGACAAAAGGGGGAAGAGGAATAACAGACATTAAAAATCTATAGAGCAGTCAGATAAAATTTCTAAAGATATACTTTCAATCACGAAAACAGGATTCAGCACTCTTACGCGAGCATATGCAATTTTGATAAGAAGTATACACCACTAAATTTAAATGAGACCCCAACCAAGAAAAAGGAAGAAATTATCAATATAGAAGAAAAAGTTAACCATTGGTAGAGCATGACCCTCCATGGAAGACATCCCCATGATGTGAGCAGACTAGATGTTGACAAGGAAGCTTCAAACGCCTGGCTCAGAGTTGAAGACCTCTTCCCAGAAACAGAAGGGTTCCTTGTAGCAATGCAAGACCAGGTGGTTAACACAAAAAATTATCAAAATATATAATAAAAAACCAAAAAATTCAAGACAATAAATGTAGAAAATGCCAAAAAAAACCCAAAAACAATCCAATACATGACAGGATCCTGCAGAAGTTTAACTCAATCTGATTACTTACACTGGTACAATCAAGTACCAAACATCATTCCTCCAAATCTTGCTTTAAAATACAAACTCATAAAAAGAAATCATTTCTTACTACAAATACAAGCCTGATCCAGTTTTAGAGGCAGATTCCCACAAATTATATTATGATCAATCCGTTATTACAGATAGGGCAATGAATAATGACTATCCGCTTATAATAATACAGAATCAATAAGCAAAAAGAACTTAATTAATAGACAAAGCCATTCCAAACCACATAACTTACAGAAATCAAAAAAGTGAAAAACATCAGAAATATGCAGAATTAAAAGAGGAAATTGAAAGACTTTGGAACATGAACATGGCATACATTGTCCCGATAGTAATATCTCAAACTGGCATCATCACAAAGGCACTACGCAATAGCATTAAACAATTAGGGTTACACAGTAATATCTATGTAAATCTTCAAAAGGCCACAATACTAAACACCATTAGAATAGTTCAAAAGTTCGTAGTAATTTGAGAAATGAGCGTGCTTGGCTATGCCCATACTTCAGCTTTTATCAGCTTGACCTAAGGAAAAATAAATTTCTATAATAATAATAATAATAATAATAGTAAAATAAATGACCAATAAATATTGAGAACATGAGATGAAGAGTCCTTGAAAGTGAGTCTATAGTTTGTGGGAATAGTTCAGTGATGAGGAAAACGAAGTTGAGTGAAGTTAGCCCCATTGGTTCAAGAGCCTGATTGCTGAAAGGTAATAACTGCTCCTGAACATGGTGGTGTGAGTCCTGAGGCTTCTATACCTTCTTCCTGATGGCAGCGGTGAGAAGAGAGCATGACCTGGCTGGTGGGAATCCCTGATGATGAATGCTGCTTTCCTGCAACAATGCTCCGTGCATATGTGCTCAATATTGGGAAGGGCTTGACACATGATGGACTAGGCTGTAACCACTACTTTTCATATAACTTTCCATTCAAGGGCATTGGTGTTTCCATAACCAGCCAATAACACAGCCAGTAAATATACTCTCCAATGCATGTCTATAGCAGTTTGCCAAAGTTTTAGATGTCATGCCAAATCTTCTCAAACTTCTAAGGAAGTAGAGGTGCTGCTGAGCTTTCTTCCTAATTGAACTTACCTGCTGGTCCCAGGATAGATCCACTGAATGGAAGATAACACCAAGGAATTTAAAGTTGCTCACTCCCTCGACCTATAATCCCCTGACGAGAACTGGCTCATGGACCGCTGGTTACCTTTTCCTGAAGTCAATAATCAGGTCCTTGGTCTTGCAGACATTGAGTGAGAGGTTGTTGTTTTGGCAATACTCAGCCAGATTTTCCATATCCCTCCTGTATACCAATTTGTCTCCACCTTTGATATGGCCTACAACAATGGTGTCATCAACAAACTTGAATATGGCATTGGAGCTGTGCTTAGCCACACAACCATGTGTGTAAAGTGAGTAGAGCAGGGGGATAAGCACATAGCCTTCTGGTGCACCTGTGCTGATGGGGATTGTTGTCAATCCTCTACCTGTATACAGGTGGAAGGACAGCCAAGTGATCAGAATTCCCAAAATGCAGTCTGGGCTTGGAATGATAGGCACTCCTTATCTAGGTATGGCAGTGGTCTAGTCTGTTGGGACCTCTGATGCTACAGGTACATTTAGTACATAGAAATAACAACTGTCAGAAATACTTCTTGTTGACAATTTTTCATAGTTTTAATCACTTATTTGCTGACAAGAGCAACATTAAGTGAATTGGCTTGAGGAAGTCAGCTGGCTTGTTTAGAAAGATGGACTTCCATTTCTCTGCTGTAATCTTACTGCTATGTTTGACCACGTGGTTACTTTTCCTATTAGCCAAATTCCTAGTGGCTTGAGTTAAGAAAAAAGGTGAGAGTTAGGTCATTTAGGAGCATGAATGGAGAAATAGCTCAAATGAATCTGTCACACCATCATTTCCAATCAAAGTAATATGAATGCCAGGAGCCACAGAGCTTCTTAGCATTGGTGGTCAGTATATGTTTAATAATCAGGTATGATTTATAATCCCCAATGTTTAAGCAGTTTTTTTGCCATCTGTGGGTTCTTGTGAAATTTCTCTTTGCACACATTCTTCATTTGATATTTATCTTCAAATAACAAATGAGAACAGTCTAAATTGAGCACTGAGAATTGAAGCCTGAGGCCAAATCAGAAGTCTGGAAGTTGAGGCCCATTGGCTGGAGGCCTGAGTCTGCGAATCTCTGCGAGTCCATTGGGGACGTCGAAGGCCCAATACCTGCTTGTTCAAGTCCAATCTGAGTCTGCTGGAGGTTGAGCACCAAAGATGATGGGGTGTCTTAGAGTTACCAGACTGTGCATGTGCATGTGTGGGAGGGAGGAATGGGGCTTGTTTTGTTGTTGTTGTTTGTGGTGCTAGGTTTTATTCTGCTAGACATTGTGTCATGTTACGTTGTCATCGGAATGTGTGCTGACACTTGTGGGCTGCCCCCAGTACATCCTCAGGTGTGTTAGTTGTTAACCAACGCACTTCACAATATGTTCAATATACACATGATAAATAAACTTTTCTGCTTCAAGCTTACATATGCAGAATTAAGATTTGACAGGATGCTTGAATGATGAATATAAATATGAAAAAATAAAGTTTTGGTAAAATTTCACAAAAAAATCTGGCATAAAAAGTTCCAGTGCTCCCTGACTTGTAAGCTGGTTGAACATAGTTCCAACATCATTGGTCCTCTATCAGAGCTTTTACTTAAATGTAGAGCAGGGGCATCAGGGACTAATAATTTGAATAATCACAGGGTCAACAACAAGGCTGAGTTCAGGGTGTATGGTGCAACACAGGTGTGGTCAATGTGAAGGCATCAAGCTTAATTATTACCTGACAGACATCTTGGCTTGCTTCTGTACTTGGAAGACTATTTGTTCTCTGAGAACCCAAAGATGGGCACTCCAAAGACGTGGTGATCAAGGCTCTTCCACTGTGCTCCAAGATTTGTGTTATATAGCACATAAGACCATAAGATATAGGAGCAGAATTAAGCCAATTGGCCCATCGAGTCTGCTCCACCATTTCATCATGGCTGATCCAATTTTCCTTCAAGCCCCAATCTCCTGCCATCTCCCTGTATCCCTTCGTGCCTTGTTCAATCAAGAATCTATCAACCTCTGCCTTAAATATAACTAAGACTTGGCCTCCACAGCTGCCAGTCACACAGAATTCCATAATTCACCACTCTCTGGCTGAAGAAATTCCTCCTCATTCCTGTTCTAAAAGGATGCTCCTCTATTCTGAGACTGTGTCCTCTAGTCTCCCACAATAGGAAACATCCTGTCCACATCCACTCTATCAAGGCCTTTCGCCATTCATGGATTTCAATTAAGTCACCTCTCATTCT
Source organism: Hemitrygon akajei (assembly GCF_048418815.1). Taxonomy (NCBI): domain Eukaryota; kingdom Metazoa; phylum Chordata; class Chondrichthyes; order Myliobatiformes; family Dasyatidae; genus Hemitrygon; species Hemitrygon akajei. The sequence goes on from NC_133137.1 coordinate 59,819,960, forward strand.
TCTGAATTCTAGTGAATACAGGCCCAGAGCCATTAAACACTCTTCATTTGACAAGCCTTTCAATCCTGGAATCATTTTTGTGAATTTTTCTTTGAACCCTCTCCAGTTTCAGCACGTCCTTTCTAAGATAAGGGGTTCAAATTGTTCACAATACTCCAAGTGAGGCTTCACCAGTCTTTTCATTATATCCTTGCTTTTATATTTTAGTCCTCTTGAAATGAATCCTGACATCATACTTGCCTTTCTCACCACAGACTCAACCTGCAAATTAACCTTTGGGGATTCCTGTACAAGGACTCCCAAGTCCCTTTGCACCTCAGTTGTTTTGTATTTTCATGTGACATCATTGTGTGTGCCTCAAGTGCCATGTAGTAGCTCATAGAATTTCCTGTGTCACAAAGTGGTGAAGCAATATGCATCCCTGCATTTTACTCCAAATACAATTTACTTACAGCTGCAAAATGCTGAGAAAATAAAACATAATTCATTCCTCAAATACCCCTCACCCAACCCTGCAGAATGATTTTGCATTATATCATATTATTTAGCATTAATCAGTGCAGATTTACTACTCTCCAATAAGAATAGAAGGATCTGCTACTCTGAATAGTGAATGCCTTAGTGCTTTTTTTTTGTAGTATTTAATATTTCTGCCTCTGATTTTGTCTAAACCCTCAGCTGAGAAAAAGAAATTTGGAGCTGGTCCAATTTACACTTGTGTGTGGTATTGATTGTGCTCCTGGTTTTAAGGGTATTGATCAAAGTCAGATCTGTTTGTTTTTCCTTAATGCATAACTTTATGATCATAGCACTGCTTGGAATGTCAAACACTGAACGTGTTTATTGTATGGCAAAGCAGCACACCTGACTGAAGCTTTTGAATACTTGCTACATATTTTCACCCTATTCACCAAAATATTGTCCATGGCAAACCAAACTAAAACCTTGTAAGCTTAACAAACCTGATGCTCTTTAATATTTTTTACCAATGAGGGGAATAAAATTTTGACCATATGATATTGGAGCAGAATTAGGCTGTTCAGCACATGGAGTCTGCACTGTCATTCCATTATGGCTTTTTGTAAACCCTTTTCTCCCCATACCCCTAAAAACTTCTGAGAATGGTGCTGATTGATGGTTGAATGCAAATTTCCTTTAAGTTCTATTAGTAAATTAGTTTAATACATTATATGAAAAACACCACTTATTACAATACAGCTTTGCACTGGACAGTCATTGATTATTCAGATCCATGTCATAATGCAAGATGCCTCCTTGAATTACAAAAAAAATTCTAATAAAACATATCCGTTAGAACATTAGCCCTTTTCTCTCCAGTGTTAACTGATATTTTACGAATTCTTAATTTCAATATTATAGCTCGCCAGCGCTTTTGACTTTTCCTTATTCTTTCTTAGCAGCTTGCCCTTTGACTTGATGCACAAAAAGTGATATCATAGAATTAGGTAGCATCTATCCATTGGTATACCGGAGTATATGTTTCCTGGGAGACTGAGAGTGGTGAACAAATAGGAAGCAACATGAAGTGGAAACTCACAGATATTAACTTTTCCATACTAGTTGCCTGACACCTTACAAATGGACAAGTTGTAGCTAATTGACTATGTATTACATTTTTCACAAAACATTTAAATACCGCGATATTACAGATATTAAAAGCCTTTATTACACATCGGAGTTCGACCCCTGCTGCTGTCTGTGAGGAGTTTGTACGTTTTCCCCATTGCAATGTGGGTTTCCTCCCACATTTCAAAGGTGTATGGTGAGAGCTAGTGAATTGTAGGCTTGCTATGTTGGCATCAGAAGCCTGGCGTCACTTACAGGCTGCCCAGCACAATCCTCGCTGATTTGATTTGATGCAACCGACGCATTTCGCTATTTGTTTTGGTGTCCCTGTAACAAATATAGCTGAACTCAAGAGATGGTACAAATGCTGGAAATCCAGAGTAACGCACAAAAAATGCTGGAGGAACTCAGCATGTCAGGCTGTATCTACGGAGAGGAATAGAGAGTCGATGTTTCGGGCTGAGACTTCTTATCATCTCAATCATCCATCTTTACAGTAACCCTACACTAATGCATTACATTCTCCCCACACCACCATCAACTCTCCTTCAGGCTCCATCACTCACTTAAAGAGAGAGATCAGTTTTATTTGTAATCTGTACTTTGACACATACTCTACAGTGACAGGCATCATTTGTGTCAATGACCAACACAGTCCCAGGATGTGATAGGGTCAGCCTGTAAGTGTCACCCTGCTTTCACTAGTAACATAGTATGCCCAGAATTTGCTAATCCTAACCTGTATGTCTTTAGTATGTGGAAGGAAACCAAGGCATCAGGTGGAAACCAAAGAGGTCACGGGGAGGACATGTTAGCTCCTTCCAGGCAGCAGTGGGAATTGAACCTAGGTAAAGAGTTATGCTGACCACTGTGCCACCCAACTCCATACTCCACAAAAAGCACCAGAGGTCAGGACTGAACTGCAGCAAAATGGAACTAAAGTCAGCACAGCTGATGGAATTGCTGCCTCACAATTTCAGTGAGCCAGGTTTGGTCCTGACCTCCAGTGCATCCATCTGGAGTTGGTATCTTCTTCCTGTGATCACATGGGTTTCTTCCTACATCCCAAAGATGTGCAAATTGACAGTTCAGATGGAAGCTGTCAATTGTCCCTCATGTATAGGTAAGTGGTTGATGGGAATGTGGAGAGAATAAAGTGGTGCTTGTGTAGGATTTGTGTAAATGAGTGCTTGATGATTGATGCAGACTCACTGGACCAAAGGGCCTGTTTCCAACTGGATGATTCGATGGAGCGGTGAAATGGCAGAAATTCAACTGTGACACGATGTCATCTTATAATATCTGCCCTAAGTTTTCATAAGGGTCACAACTGGGAATGCTTTTCATTCCACTTAAACTAAGATTTCTATCTCATAGCCAAAAGTACTGAAGCTTTAGGAAAGTCAGATCTCCAAGGGTAGGTGTTTCTCAAACATTTTCATGCCAATATCATTAAGCAAGGGATCTGGGGTCCCCAGGCTGGGAACTCCTGTCCTAGGGTGTGAAGAAGGAACAATTGCTCATAAATAGGCTAATGAAGTTAAACACTTTGGATAAAATCCCTAATATAGCCTCTTTTAAAGAAGCCTTTACTGCATAAAAACAATAAAATCATTAAATCTTTATCTTGTTATTTTAGTGTTTTTTTACTGTTACTGTGTAATGTTGAATCAGGTTCACAGGCCTGACAAGTGAGACAGAAAGCACTGACTGTGAATAAGTATATTAATTATTTACAAATGGTAAAAAATTAGACCAAACATTCATGTCCCCCAAGTTACAGAAACTATGAAGTTGAATATTCAAACATGCGTACATTCAGCAAATGTATGTAGTTAACAACACGCGCTGTGCATACCTTCCCAATGGTCATATGCACCGCTTGCCTTAAACAACGGAAAAGAAAAAGAACCTCCCACATATGTTCTCTATTTACCCTAAATACTTGAAAGTGGAGACCAGGCAACTAACCAATGGGAAAAGCAGCTGCAGTTTCTAAACTAACCAATCACAATTGAAGTAGCTTTTGATAATCAGAATAGTCCATGCAAGCCTAAACCATGTACTGGACTCAGGACTCGCACCACCAAGATCAAGAACAGTTACTACCCCTCAACCATCATGCTCCTGCACAAAAGGGGATAACTACACTCATTCTATTTCTGGAGTTCCCACAACCAATGGTCTTACTTTAAGGACTCTTTATCTTGTTATCTCATGCTCTCGTTACTTATTGCTGTTTATTTATATTTACATTTACACCGTTGGTTGTTCATTAATCCAGTTTATAGTTACTGTTCTGTAGATTTGCTAAGTATGCTCAAAGGAATAAGAATCTCAGGGTTGTATGTGGTGATATATACTCTGATAATAAATTTTACTTTGAACTTTGAACTTTCAAAACACCATCTTAGTGAAGTTAGAGACAAACGGCTGGAGGAGCTCAGTAGGTCAGCATCTTGGGAGGAAAATGGACAGTCTACATTTTGGTTCAAGATCCTTTATCTGAACTGAAAGGGTAGAGGGGACCGAGCCTATATAAAAAGTTGAATACAACGTTGCTTTTTTTGCTCCAGATTCCAGCATCTGCTGTCTCTCATGTCACCATCATATTGAAATTGGCAAAGCACCTGATGTTCAGTGTCCACTTCCCATCTGCCTGAACATAATCCTTTCCAGATAGAGAGTGGTAAGGGATCTGACCCTGAATAACCAGGAGATAATGCATTTTGTGGAGTGGCTCTGACAGCTGACAATGTATCCTGAGATATCTCCAACAGAATGTCCCTTTGATACTTCATGGTTGCTGAAGGCTTTTTGAAGTAACTAGATCTAAATCACTAAAAACTTTTAAAATAAAGTTAATGTGAAAAGTCAAAATAAATCCATCTAAAAGCACATTAGTGTTAACAGATAATTGGAAGCATTAAAATAAAGTCAGTCAAGCATTCATCACTTTCAAGTGAATGAGGTTTCTTTTCTGTCTCCCTGGTTTAAACCTCAGGAACAGGTGTGCACAGAGCAGAACAGAGGGATCTGGGAATATAGATCCATAATTCCCTGAAAGTGGTGTCAAAGGTAGAGAGGGTCGTAGAGTGAGTTTTGTATATCAAAGTATTGAGTACAGGAATTGGGATGTTATCTTGATGATGTATATTGCGTTAGTGAGGCCTAGTTTGAAGTATTATGTGCAGTTTCTGGTCACCTACCTACAGGAAATATATCAATAAGAATGAAAGAGTACAGAGAAGATTTACAAGGATTTTTCCAGGACTTCAGGACCTGGGTTATAGGGAAAGTTTGAATAGGTTAGGATATTACTCCCTCGAGCTTAGAGTTGAGATTTGATAGAGCTATACAAAATTACGAGGGGTATAAATAGGGTAAATACAAGCAGGCTTTTTCCACTGGGTTCAAAGTAAATTTACTATCAAAGTACACGTATGTCACCATATACAGCCCTAAGATTCGTTTTCTTTCGGACATACACAGTCAATCCAAGAAACTCAATAGAATCAATGAAAACCCTCACAAACAGGATAAACAAACACATAACATGCAAAAGACAACAAACTAGACAAATACAAAAGGGGAAATAATAATACTAATAATGATAATGATAATAATAATAATAATAATAATAATAAGCAATAAATATCAATAACATGGGATGAAAATTCCTTGAAAGTGGTTCTGTAGACTATGGGAACAGTTCAGTGATGGGGCGAGTGAAGTTGAGTGAGATTATCCCCTCTGCTTCAAGAACCTGATGGTTGAGGGGTAATAACTGTTCCTGAACCTCGTGGTGTGGGTACTGAGGCTCCTGTACCTTCTTCCTGATGATAGCAGCGACAGGAGAACATGGCCTGCGTAGTGGGTCTCCTTGATGATAGATGCTGCTTTCATGCGACAGCGCCCTGTGTAGGATCTACCACACATCTATAGAAGGATGTCATATTTTTAGATGTCCTGCCAAATCCTCATCAATTTCTAAGGAAGTAGAGGTGCTGTAGTGCTCTTTTCATAACTGCACTTCTAAGTTCAAAGTTCAATGTAAATTTATTATCAAAGTACATACTGTATACAGTATTTCAGCATATGCAACCTTACAATTCATTTTCTTGTGGGCATACTCAATAAATCTAAAAACCATAATAGAATCAATGAAAGAACGTGAGACTAGAATAAGAAGTCATGGGTTAAGAGTGAAATGTTTAAGGGGAAAGTTTTTTTACTCAGAGAGTGGTGAAATTAGTGCCAGCAGAAGTGGGAGATGCAGATTCGATTTCAACATTTAAGAGAAATTTGATTTTACATGAGTGGGACGGGTATGGAGGCCTATGTTCTGGGTGCAGGTCAATGGGACTGGACAGAGTAATAGTTTGGTTTGGACTAGATGGGCCAAAAGGCCTGTTTCTGCGCTGTGTGTTCTTTCATTCTATAGCTTTATGTGCAAAATTTCAGAGATGCTCTGAGCAGTAAGTGGCTAATAGCCAATCATTTCAGAGTCACTGCTTATTTAGGCCAATGGTCTAAAGATATAAAAAAGGACAAAATATATATTTATGTCCTCCAAGGAACTGTGTAAAATGAATCAGCACAAATGTGCTTATTACTGTTTCAAACATTTCATTGATGCTTCTATTTAGATGTATAAAGTAATAAAAAGGTTTCAAAATTACAAACATTGGCAAGATGTTTCTGAAAGAGAAAACATATTTTATTAAACATAACACTCCAATATTAGGAAATGATTGGTTCACATTATGAAATTGCAACAAGAATTTAAAAAGGGACAGAAAACTAACAGGAATTTTTGTTTAAAAAATGGAGAAATCCAATCACAATAAGTGCTTGGAAAACAGAGACAGGCAGCTGATGATGAGATGAAGTCAATGTTGGAAGGTGCATACTATCTCATGGCTACTTTTGTTTTTTCAGAGACAGTCATCCTGTGTTACTGTCAGGGACACTGAGAACTGCAGGAAACTCTGGAACTAAGGACAGTGTTTTTTTTAAACATGGCATTTATCCCAGCATGGAGTCAGGCTGTCTGTCCATTATGATCCACATTGAGAGCTTCTCAGTCTAATCTGAATGAAGGGTTCAGCCTGCAAGTATATCACTTTATTGGCATATCATATTGACTTTCTGATAATGTTCCAAAAAGCCTGTTGGTTGAGCAGGGAACAATTTGCAACATCAATATTATGCAAGACCGATCAATTTAAAAATTATCGTTTACCTTTAGTTATAGAAAGCAAGGTAACATTAGAGTAACTTCCATTTTACAGTATATGGAAATAATTAACTGAACAATTCATCCCACACCATTTAGAAATATTCAAAGCAAAATCTTCTCTTCTAAAACTATAAAAGTAGGTGTGTAATTGTATTATTTTCTTTAGCTACATAGACTTACTCATGATAGAGCTTCAATATTCTTACAGCATCGACTGAACGTTATTTTTGCTCCACTTCCAAGGAAAAATGAAATAGTCATTGCTGCAAGTGAATCTCTATGTTTGAAGGCCCTGAAAGTTCAGGAAGGAGAATTGCTATTTTCAGAGAAACTTTTATTCAGGTGGTGTATTCATTAGAGGATCCAGCCTTTTTGTTAAAGGGAAGGAGAGATTGTGGAAGAAAGATGCTCCTGTTCAAAGGCACTGATATCTTCTAAAACAGAAGACCTTTGTCTAAAGAGGACAACTTTATCTGGAAATGGCAGGCACCTTCCAGAGAAAGCATGGGTGAGGGAGATCACAGACTCAAAGTTCACGGAGGAATACCATTAGGAAGGAGGCAAACGTAGTTAAATCTCATTCCTTCTAAAAATATATTCATGATATCCATGAAACAATACATTAATCTAAGATTGGGGATCCAGTACCTATTCACAGGAACCATTTCAAACATTGCCTTTTACCACAAACATTGATTGTCCAATGTTATTTGCATTGACCAATTAACATTGTCCAGCGTTACTTCTCAGAGAGTGAAAGTAGTGGTGTAGAGCAGCAGATTTATGATCAAACTTACAGTGTGGAATTCTGCTCTGATGTCAATAGATTTCAGTGGCCTGGACTGTAGGCATTGTGACTCTTTAGAAACCACACAGTCTTTCTCTTAAGAACCATGGTCCGCAACAAGCTATTCCTTGGACAATGCAAGGGATAATGACATTTCTGTGGCATTAAAGTGCTAACCCTTGCTGCTCATCTCAATAGAGTTTCTATTGCCACAGCAGAATCATTGTTGACATAAACACATAAGATACTTTTTTCCATAGATGCTGCCTGGCCTGCTGAGTTCCTCCAGCATTTTGTGTGTGTTGCTCAGATTTCCAGCACCTGCAGATTTTCTCATGTTTCAGATTCTGCAGATGCTGGACTACAAAAGGCTGGAGGATCTCAGCAGATCAGGCTGATCAGGTTTATTCCTATGGAAAGGAATGAACAACTAATGTTTCGAGTGGAAACCCTTCGTCTTCTTCACCTAATTCCCAAGGGGAATGCTCTGTACTACTTTCCCCAATAGACTTTGTTCTGCTCGTTTGCTAGAGTTTGCCATGGTCCTTCTGAGCAAACCAAAGTTCAAGTTTCAAAGCCAACACCATACACTGCCCTGAGATTCATTTTCTTGCAGACATTTATAGTAGAATAAAGAAATACAATGAGATTAATGAAAAAATACACACAAAGACTGGCAAAAAAAACAATGTGTAAAAGAAGACAAACTGTGCAAATACAACAAAAAATAACAATAATCAACGAAGAAATAAATAATTCTGAGAAACCAAGTACTTAGTAAAATAAGACTAAGGAACCTCTGACAGATGTTCCTTAGCATCACAATTATGATAAATATATGCTTTATGATCCCCTCACTAGTCCAATGTTGCACATTGTTACAATAAAAGCATCTCCTCTTAAGCTGGATCTTCCTTTTTCCAGATAGACTGAGCTCCAGCTTGCTAGTTGCATTCCCTTGCTGCATGACGTAGTAAACCATGTGCCTGGTGCACTGCTCTCTGCAGTGTCTAGTTAATTTCAAATACAACCTTGAAAATTATTTTCTTCCCATCAAGCAGTACACACACTATGGGCTCCATAAATATGATGCAAGAACAGTTCCTTCAAATTTGTAATTTTCTTACAATGTACATAAATGCAGTTCAAATCTTTGGCAAAGTTCACAATTGTTTCATCTGGTTGTTGATAGCTGTTGAATTTCTCCAATAGAACAATTGCTCACACTATTCAATGAAGTCAAAAAACATTCAAAATTAAAGCAAATTTATTATCAAATTACTGCCTTGAGATTCATATTTTGCAAGCATTTAGAGGAAAATACAGGAATTGAATAGAATATACATAAACAAAGACTGATAAACCAAAAATTAGTTTAACCAAGTGACTTCTAGCTTAGCTGAACTTTATATAATCGATTTATAAATGTTAAAATCTAGAAATGAGAGCAAAGTATACTTTTTCTTGCCTTTTGCAATGTTATCTTCAATGAAAAAGCAGCCGCTGTTTTCTACATGTTCAATTCGTTGAATTATTCAACAAATCTAGAAAACCAGTGTAGTTACTTTGACTTCACTATGGCATAAACAAATGACACAAGCAGAACTAGCTAAATCAATTCAGATCTGTCACAGTGAAGTGTTCTGTTCCACAACCCCAGGGAAAGAAGATAAATTCTCACTTTGAAAACATGCTGGTTATTCTTCATCATAGCCAATTAACATAATAACACCCTTCATTAGATCCAGGTATTGGGAAGAAATAGCATTAAATGGAAAGTCATGATTGAGGAATCAGCTACATATGCTTATCATGGGGAGCAGTCATTTTGGTGTGCACTCATTCACTGGAAGGCATTGATAATATTAGGACCACAACACAGGTATTACACCATGTCCTAGTACCCGAAGGCTATCACATCTCCAACAAGTACATTAGAAGTATTAATTAGTACAATGTTGAAAAAAATGATTTTAAAATGCCTGTTAAAACTGTTTTTAAAAAAAGATCACAAAGTATTCTCATCTATGTAAATCCTAGTACTAGAAGTAGTTGGGGTAGTGTAGTGGTTAGCACAACACTTTACAGTACCAGCAACCCAGATTCAATTCCCGTCACTGCCTGTAAGGAGTTTGTACGTTCTCCCTGTGACTGCATGGGTTTCCTCTGGGTGCTCCGGTTTCCTCCCACATTCCAATTTACTGGTTGGTAGGTTAATTGGTCATTGCAAATTGTCCTGTGATTAAGCTAGGGTTAAATTGGGGGATTACTGGGCGGTGCAGATTGAAGGGCTGGAAGGGCCTACTTTGCACTGTAGATTAATCAATAAAAAAGTAGTTGTAGATATTGGCAAAGAATGCTAAAATTACACAGTAGAAAACAAATATATTTCATTGTTAAATGAATGTACTTTTTATAACAAGTGGCTGCTGGTAGCGATAGATTCTCAGAAGAAAAGAATATGTCATTATAAAAAAAGATGTTGCATTCTCAAACAACACAAATAAACCCCCACATTGAAAAACAAAGATTTCCACTTTTGCTGTCAAAACTAATGGAATCAGAAAGTAACAGTCAAAGAATTTTCACTTTAAAAAGTGATGACATTTTCAGTGAAAAGTGAGGAGACCTTGTAAAATGAGATTCTGGAAAGAACAAAGTCTCTCAGTTAAAAGCAATAAATTTGTATCAGACACAGCAAAAATAATTAACTTTTATCATAAAAAATGATTTATTGTTACTGTCAAATCAGATGAACTCATAACCTATAAAATGATTAAATTAAACTATAAGATGTGATTAAGTCTAACTGTAAAATGTGATGAGCTCTTGCTGTAAAAATCAAAAAATGTATGTAATAATTTTGTTGCAGAAAAACAAAGAACTTTCAGAGTGAATACTAGTAAATTCACACTTAAACGGTTAATGGATTCTCTCAGTCAAAACAATAAACATTGACTTTAAATGCACAAACTGATTTGTTTTAACTAAAATGTGTCAGGTCCGTCCATTTACACAATGATATACACTCAGTATAAAAGGAGATAAATTACAAGTATAATGGCAGAATTTCTAAGTAAAATATGGAAAACTCTCACTGTAAGTCCTAATGAGGTTTTCGACCTGAAATGTCAATGATCCCTTTTTCCCCGATGGATGCCATTCGACACATTGGGTTCCTCCAGCAAACTGTTTGTTGCTCACTGTAAAAAGTAGTGCAGTGAAAACTTTCTATTTAAAAGTGTTGTGTATTTAATTTCTAATTTATTGAAAATGTCATTACTTTGAAAAGTGAAAATTCTTTGGCTGTTACTTTCTGATTCCATTACTAATTAAAGACACAACATTTTTATAAGAGTAGTATTGTAAATATATAATTTGATTAAGCATTCTTTGTTGTTTACATAATGCATTGCGGGTAATATATAAGAGTACATAAATGGCATATGTAATCACGCCACCACATGATATCTGCATGCCTTGTTAAAACTAAAAATGAAGTTAGATGCGCATTCTGTTTTTTCCTTTAAATTAGTTTTATGGTTTGGAGTTACAAAACATAACAGTGGCAACAAGGAAGGCTTAAACAAACCCGAGATGACTACCTAGCTATTAAAGCACAGTGAAACATCTGAGTTTTTAAAAAGAGTAGCAAGAAACAGTTCAGTTAAAACAAAAAACAGCATAGCTCCTGCTTCTTCAGGAATGGACAGAAACCGTCGAGTTAATAAAAGGCAGAAAATTGAAGAATTCACAGGTTCATAAACAGTGAGTACCAGGTGATAATATTCATAAAAAAGAGCAGAAATGGCTGGCTACTTTGAAAAGATTGATGCTTTCAATTGCACAACAGGTACCTGGAATAGATATACTGAGCAGAATTTTGAAGCAAATGAAATAGCCAATGCAAAGCAAGAACCAGTTTTGCTGAGTGTAATAGGTGGAAAAACATACAGTTTGCTTAGAAGTTTAACTGCTCGAACCAAACCAGCCGAAATGAGCTTGGCTGATATTATGAACATCACGCAGAAACATTTAGAACCAAAACCATTGTTGATTGCAGAATGCTTTAGTTTTCAGAAGTAGAATCAAAAGGAAGGGGAGTCCATTTCAGCTTATGTGGCTGAATTGAATATATTGTCCAAGCGTTGTCAATTCAGTAATTTGTTTAGTCATGACCGAGGGATCATTTAGGTTGTGAAATCTTACAAGAAATCATTCAAAATCAGCTCCAAACTGAAGCAAAACATGCACTTTAAAAAGTAGTTGAAGTAGCTGTATCATGGAAACTGCAGACAGAGATGCAATTGAGTTGCAGTCAAGAATGAAAGTGAACGTGACCAAAATTGCAATGTCTAAAAAGAAACCACCTGACTGAACAAATTGTTTTCCCATTGTGGCAGGTCCTCAGTCACACATGCAAAGAACATGTGGGGCAGACAAAAATAAATGGACTGCTCGGGGAAGAGAAAAAGATAAAAAGTGAAGTTTCAGTTTCAACAAAAGCTTTAATCTGCATGCCATTGATGAAAATCTGATAATGATGAGAGTGACACATAACCGAGTAGCCTTGAGATTTACAATGTAAAAACTAACAACAGACAAGCAATATGGCTTTCACCAGAAGTGAACAGTAAATTGAGAAAGTAAGGGGGCATGGGATCCAAGGGATCATTTCTTTGTGGATCCAAAACTGGCTTGCCCACAGAAGGCAAAGAGTGGTTGTAGATGGGTCATATTCTGCATGGAGGTCAGTCACCAGTGGAGTGCCTCAGGGATCTGTTCTGGGACCCTTACTCTTTGTGATTTTTATAAATGACCTGGATGAGGAAGTGGAGGGATGGGTTAGTAAATTTGCTGATGACACAAAGGTTGGAGGTGTTGTGGATAGTGTGGTCAGAGTTTACAGCAGAGCAGTGATAGGATGCAAAATTGGACTGAGAAGTGACAGATGGAGTTCAACCCAGATAAGTGTGAGGTGGTTCATTTTGGTAGGTCAAATATGATGGCAGAATATAGTATTAATGGTAAGACTCTTGACAGTGTGGACGATCAGAGGGATCTTGGGGTCCGAGTCCATAGGATGCTCAAAGCAGCTGCACAGGTTGACTCTGTAGTTAAGGGGGTATGGTGTATTGGCCTTCATCAATCATGGAATTGAATTTAGGAGCCGAGAGGTAATGTTGCAGCTATATAGGACCCTGGTCAGACCCCACTTGGAGTACTGTGCTCAGTTCTAGTCGCCTCACTACAGGAAGGATGTGGAAGCCATAGAAAGGGTGCAGAGAAGATTTACAAGGATGTTGCCTGAATTAGGGAGCATGCCTTATGAGAATAGGTTGAGTGAACTCAGCCTTTTCTCCTTGGAGTGACGGAGGATGAGAGGTGACCTGATAGAGGTGTATAAGATGATGAGAGGCATTGATCGTATGGATAGTCAGAGGCTTTTTCCCAGGTCTGAAATGGTTGCCACAAGAGGACACAGGTTTAAGGTGCTAGGGAGTAGGTAAAGAGGAGATGTCAGGGGTAAGTTTTTTACTCAGAGAGTGGTGAGTGCGTGGAATAGGCTGCCAGCAACAGTGGTGGAGGCAGATAACACAGGGTCTTTTAAAGAGATTTTTGAATAGGTACATGGAGCTTAGAAAAATAGAGGGCTATAGGTAAGCCTAGTAATTTCTAAGGTAGGCACTTGTTCAGCACAACTTTGTGGGCCAAAGGGCCTCTATTGTGCTGTAGGTTTTCTATGTTTCTATGTTTCTAAATTAATTAAAATGAAATTGGACACTGGCTAAGCTGTTTCAGCCATTCCATAAAATGGATGGCATTTCAAAGATACTGGACTGTATATATCCAACTAAGAATCTAAACCAGAGAAAATATCATTCCTGAAACAGTAAAATACAATAACCAACAAGTCGCATTGGGCTTGTATGTGGTAAAAGCAGGATGGCCAGCTTTGTGGGAGCATGAGTGGCTGAGACAACTGAGACAACTACAACCTGATTGGCCATCTAGCCACCATTTGCATGCCACATCCCAATGAGAGAGTCAATTGAAAGCAAATTAAGGAAGGTACTAGATGAGGCCACAGCTGTCTTTATGCCGAACCCCATGAACCATTGCCCAACAGCAGACAAACAGTTGTTGGTGCCAACCACTGCGTCTCTGGTTGGAAAGCATATTGGACCAAGGAAAGACCTTGCTGCTCAGAGGAATCGTGAAAGAGGTGAAAGCAGTGGTTCAATTACAACAGTCTTTGTAGGCAATATATCTAAGAAAGTTTCTGATATGTTAATCAGGCAGTTACTTGCAAAAGATGTGTTGGTTTCAAGCTGGAAGAGAGTTCAAGGAGTTTCAGGAAAGTTGCAAGCATTCTGCTTTTGTGAGTATAAAAAAACCAGAAATCTACTCCACGTGCATTAAGATTATTGCATAAACTTCAAGTGGGAGACAAAAAGCTGCTTGTAAAAGTAGATGCAGAGGCCAAAGCCCAGTTGGATGAATGAAACGCCAAAAAGAAAGCTGTCAATGGAGATACTAAAACAGAGGATTTGTCAGATAACGTTGTGGATAAGGAAAGTAAAAACAAAGTTAGACTCGCATTCTGGATTCTCTGTCTTTTTCTTTAAATTAGTTTTATGTTTTGGAGTTATAAAACATAGCAAAAAGTAGATAAATTTACCTCGAGTAAATTTGCAAATTATTTACCATACTTACACTGTGGATAAGAGGTAGTGTTATCTTCTTGTAAAAAATATGAAATATTCATGCCAATACCGATAATCTCAGACTGTATAACCAATGAAATCAGCTTGTAAAATATAATGAATTCTCCCAGTAAATGGAACTTTCACAGTGAAAAGCAAAGAAATCTTGCCTAAAAAAAATGTGATGCAATCCAAATATAAATTGTAACAAATCCATGCAACAAAAAAAATCATTGTCAGAAGCATTAAGTGCTGACTCTAACAAATGATTAACGCCAGCCATTGGAAGTGATTAACCTTGTACAAAAAGAGATTAGCTTAGTGTAAAAAATGATAATTTAACTGTAAAAGTAATGAATTCTCAGTGAAAAGTGATCAACTCTAAAAACTGAAGAATTTTCACTGTAAAAATGTGTGAAATGTGATTTGCTTTAACTGTTGGAAGAGATTAGCATTTAATGCTAAAAGTGTTTAGCTTTGAACTGTCAAAGGGATTAAGTTTGCCACTGAGGATGAAAATCCTCCCTGTAAAAAGTAATTATATTATCATCTGAAATTTTGTAAACATTGATGGCAACAAACTATAACAAGTGGTGAACTACTGTGTAATGTCACAAAATATCACTACAATTAATAATAAATGTTCACTGTAAACATTCATTGTAACAAATGATTAGATATTGTGCTACTGTGAAAATGTAGTGAATTCATTGTCAAAAAGCACTGATTACAAATAGTAAAATGTAAAGAGCTCCAGATGAAAAAATATGTTCTCATTCAAAGGGATTAACTTCACTCACAAAAAGTAAAAACATTTTTACTCTGAATTTAGCAGTGCCTTCAAAAGGCAATAAATAGAATGGGCTCTTCAGGGAACAACTTACAGGAGACGTAGGGAAAAACAGAGGTGGTTGAACTAATTGGATTCCATTACTGGAAAATGGCAAAGATTTAGGCCATGGTTTCTAATCCAGGGTACCACAGAACACTAGGATTCGGCAAGAATTCACTACAGGTTCTGCGAGAGATCATGATTAAAAAAAAATCGTCTTTTAAAATTCGTGCAATGTGAGATGCTAGCGCTCGCAGTGATGTGCAGTGACTGACCAGCCCTGTTAGCAATCTTGTTAGAGATCCCTCTGCCCAGTATGACAGTGCACAGTAAGTGTGGTGAACTACATATACCTGTCTGGACACGCCCCCCCCCCCCCCCCGCTGACTGCTCCTATGGCTCCTCCCACTGACCGTGGCTCCTCCTGCAGACCCCGGTATAAAGGCGATGGGAGCCACAGACCCTTCCTCAGTCTCCAGGATGTCGTGTGATGGTCACTTGCTGCTTGTGCTTTCTTCCAGCCAATAAAATTGATGCACCATCAATAACTCTGAGACGTGGGTTAAGGTAGGCTCAATGATCCCCTCCCTGAGCAGCCGCTGCACCTCCGACTGAATGAAGGCCCTGTCCCCCGCGCTGTACCTCCTGCTTTTTGTTGCCACAGGTTTACAGTCGGGGGTCAGGTTGCTCAGGGAGGGGATCATTGAGCCTACCTTAACCCACGTCTCAGAGTTATTGATGGTGCATCAGTAGGGCTGTGTTATTTGGTTGAGTCCATTCTCAGTTTTTGACGCTAGAAAGGGGAGGCCATCAATAATTGATGTGCACTGTATTGTATGGAGGGGAAGACAGTAGGCAAATGAGGAGCGTGAAATGCATTCTCTGAGCTTTGAATAGATTCGCCCAACTTGGGCTGTGACATCAGCCTTCCCTCCCGATGACCCCTCAGCAGGTTCTGGATTTCTGTGAAAGAAGAGTATCCTGCCACTCATAAGGAAGCAATGAACATTTTGCTGAAATTTTTTAGTTCTTACATGTGTGAGCAAGCTTTTTCTTGTTTAACAAGCATCAAGAGCAAGAGAGAAATAGTCTCATTTCAGTTGAAGGTGAAATCCGTGTGTGCTTATCTCAAGTTCGACCCAGAACTGAGTATTTGTGCAGCAAAAAACAAGCCCTGGTTTCACATGCCAGGCCTATATTTGAGCCTGGTCATGTCACTTAGTAAGAAAATGTTCTTTACAAAATCTTGTATAAAATTGTGCCTAAGGTTATATTTTTATTCATATTGCTTTTGCTTATGTTTTTCAGTAACTTTACTATTTAATTTTGTCAATAAATTTTCATGTTGTAAATAGGATTAATTAAAATCAATTTACAACCTTTATTTAAATTAAATCTACCAAGCCTACCTTTAGAAAAATTAAATTCCATTTTGGCTTAAGCCAGTTATTTAACAGAAATTTATGATGTTTGCCTTATGAGTTTTTAGAATTTATGAAAGGAAAGAAAGATATTAATTTCAAGAAAAGTAAGCTAAGCTTAACTGTTTTTTTCAAGAAAGGTTGGCTAAATTCATTCTCTACTCAAAAGAGCATTGGCAATTATTTTTGTATTATTATATCTACAACTTACTGATCACGCTAATGTCCCGTGAGCTATAGATATAATAACTTTTACACAGGGGTTCCCTGAGACCTGAAAATTATTTCAAGGGTCCCTCCATGGCAAAAAGGTTGAGAAAGTCTGACTTCAGCTGACTGGTGTTAACAATCCTATATTTCTAAGGGGTACCCTCTTAACTTGAATTAATCTTTCCTTAAAAAAGTGAAGAGCACATTATCATTCAAACCAACCTGTGCTCCATCGATTCTGTTTATACTTCCTACCTCTTCAGAAAAGCATACGAAATAACAAAGGTCCCTTTCCATCCTGAGCCTTTTCTCCTCTCCCCACTCCTGTCAGGCAGAAGATACAAAATCTTGAGAACACATACCAACAGGTTCGATAACTGTTGAATTGACCGCTCACACACTAAAGATTGAACACTTGATCTCCCAATCTACCTCATCCTGGCGCTTCCACTCTGTTTCTCTACCTGCATTGCACTTTTTCTATAAATGCAACACCATATTCTGCATTATGAATTTATTTTTACTATTTCAAAGTACTTATGTATGGCAAGAGCTGTCCGTATGACATACAAACTAGAATAATTTCATCGTGTTTCAGTACATGTGACAGTAGTAAACCAATACCAATAAAATCTGACAAACTTTAATGGTAAAACTAATTTGTTCTAAGTGTCAAAGGCAAGGCACACAATCAACTTAAATAGAAAAAGTAGTTAGTTTTAACAGCAGTGAATGGATTCTCACGGTGAAAATAAGCAACTTTTTTAAAAAGCTAATAATAAAATCTATAAAAGTGCTCATTACAAGTTATTAATTTTAATGATTGGCACTATTTCTGAAATGTAATCAATTTGCATAATAAAAATTAATCAGCTGTTCAGTTTAAAAATAATGAATTCTATAAGTGAAAAAGAATTAGCATTAAACATGAAGGCAGAAGAAGATTTCTTACAATAGCAAAATCTCAGTATAAGAAGGATGCGCATGCAACAAGAGAAGTGACACAAACAGAGCACAAAGAGGGACTAATACCAAGGAGAAAGAGAAAGCAATTCTCAGAATGGAAAAAATGGACTCTCAATGCAAAACATGGCTGAATTGTGTAAAGGTTGGAAATTCACTTCCTGAAGGACACTAGCGAGCAATCTTCTCTTTTCAAGATCACTGTAATTGAGATGAATTCCTTTATACCATTTTAAATTAATTTCTTTAAATTATATTCCCCTGTTATCCATTATATGACATGAACTCATGTCTCCAGCATCAAGATGAAACTAATCAAGTAACTTAATCACGATGCTACCAAACTCCATAACCCCAATGAAAGGGGACAAACTCTCCCATCAGAGAGGTACAAACTCTCATTTTGAAAAGTGAAAGCAACTATTGATATGGAATGAGCTGAGCTCTTACAGTCAAATGGTAAAAGTTTGTGTGAAAAGTGACAAGCTCTCAACATTTAACCTCACTTTGAAACGGGACAAATTTTCTGTTTGAGAAAGGGCAGACTCTTGATTGCAGGATGGAAAAATGGGATGACACCTTGGTTGAAAATGGACCAGCTCTCAGTTTGAAACTGTACAAACTCTTACTCAAACTCAAACTCTTACTTTGATCCCTCGATTTAAAAAGTGAAGAAAAAATTATTTGAAAAGGGATATACCCAGATAACGAGAGCAATTTAAACCTGAAGCCTCTTTGCTTTTCAATAAGATGGCTGGAGCTGTAAATATTACATTTACATTGGCATTCAGTTCAATTAGGAGGGTTAATATGTGATTTGGGTGGCGGGGTGGAGATGCATCTCTACCAAAGGTGGCGTAAGGTATTCTTTCCCTCTGCTAGCCTGCAGATCGCCCTTGGGTAAAGCGTAGATCCTGCTTAGTACCCCCAGTCAAGGTCACGTGGAGCCATGGGAGCAGGTGGTGGATGGTTGTATGAGGAACTGGTGCATATCACAACTCCTGGTTGTGCGGCCACTGACGCCAAGCAGACATCTCTGATAATGACCGGGATCACCCATCTTATAAAGACACTTTCTAAGATACTCATTGTGAGAAGAGATGCCGCTGCAGAGTGAAAACGGACAAACTCAGTGACAATAGAGAGAAAGCCTCAGTGTGTGAAATAGAGCAAACCCACACTGTGGAATTGGAAAGCACTCAGTGAGAAAGATCAGAAACGTCTGGTTTAAAGAGGGATGAACGCAGAGTGGAAAGACTTTTCAAATCCTGTTGTGAAGAGGGAGGACTCCTCAGTGGGAAAACGTAGCTGCAGTGTGAACAGAACTTTCCACGTCTGACTGAGAAGTGTTAAGTTCTCAGTGAGAAAAGAGAAAGTCCACATATGAAAATGAATGAACTCTCAGTGCCAAAATGGATAAGAACAAGGAGAAAAGGGCCAAATTCTTTGTGAAAAGGGACTCATGCAGTGAGAATCAGAATCGGGTTTATTATCACTGGCATGCGACGTGAAATTTGTTAACTTAGCGGCAGCAGTTCAATGCAATACATAATATAGCAGAGGGAAAAAATAATAATAATAATAAATAAACGAGTAAATCAATTACATGTATTGAATAGATTTTAAAAGTTGCTTATTTTTCACCGTGAGAAAAACAGAAATACTGTATATTAAAAAAAGTGAGGTAGCGTCCAAAGCTTCAAAGTCCATTCAGGAATCTGATGGCACAGGAGAATAGCTGTTCCTGAATCGCTGAGTGTGTGCCTTCAGACTTCTGTACCTCCTACCTGATGGTAACAGTGAGAACAGGGCATGCCCTGGGTGCTGAGGGTCCTTAATAATGGACGTTGCCTTTCTGAGACATCGCTCCTTGAAGATGTCCTGGGTACTTTGTAGGCTAGTACCCAAGATGGAGCTGACTAGATTTACAACCTTCTGCAGCTTCTTTCAGTCCTGTGCAGTAGCCTCTCCATACCAGACAGTGATGCAGCCTGTCAGAATGCACTCCACAGTACAAATATAGAAGTTTTTGAGTGTATTTGTTGACATGTCAAATCTCTTCAAACTCCTAATAAAGTATAGCCACTGTCTTGCTGCCTTTATGACTACATCAATATGTTGGGACCAGGTTAGATCCTCAGAGATCTTGACACCCAGGAACTTGAAGCTGCTCACTCTCTCCACTTCTGATCCCTTTATGAAGATAGGTGTGTGTTCTTTCGTCTTACCCTTCCTGAAGTTCACAATCAGCTCTTTCGTCTTACTGACGTTCAGTGCCAGGTTGTTGCTGCAGCACCATTCCACTAGTTGGCATATCTCACTCCTGTATGCCCTCTCATCACCACCTGAGATTCTACCAACAATGGTTGTATCATCAACAAATTTGTAGATGGTATTTGAGCTATGCCTGGCCACACAGTCACATGTATACAGAGAGTAGAGCAGTGGGCTAAGCACACAAACCTGAGGTGCACCAGTGTTGATCGTCAGCAAGGAGGAGATGTTATCACCAATCCACACAGATCGTGGTCTACTGGTTAGGAAGTCGTGGATCCAATTGCGGAGGGAGGTACAGAGGCCCAGGTTCTGCAACTTCTTAATCAGGATCGTGGAAATGATGGTGTTAAATGCTGAGCTATAGTCGATGAACAACATCCTGACGTAGGTGTTTGTGTTGTACAGGTGGTCTAAAGCCCTGTGAAGAGCCATTGAGATTGCGTCTGCTGTTGACCTATTGTGGCAATAGGAAAATTGCAGTGGATCCAGGTCCTTGCTGAGGCAGGAGTTCAGTCTAGTCATAATCAACCTCTCAAAGCCTTTCATCACTGTTGATGTGAGTGTTACTGGATGATAGTCATTAAGGCAGCCCACATTATTCTTCTTTACCACTGGTATAATTGTTGCCTTTTTGAAGCAAGTGGGAACTTCTGTGGGTAGCAGTGAGAGGTTGAAAATGTCCTTGAATACTCCCGTTAGTTGGTTGGCACAGGTTTTCAGAGCCTTATCAGGTAATCCATTGGGACTTTCTGCCTTGCGAGGGTTCGCTCTCTTTAAAGACAGCCTAACATCAGCCTCTGAGACAGAGATCACAGGGTCATCAGGTGCAGCAGGGATCTTCACAGCTGGAGTTGTGTTCTCCCTTTCAAATCGTGCCTAGAAGGCATTGAGTTCATCTGGTAGTGAAACATCGCTGCCATTGATATTATTGATACTAAAATGGACATATTCTAATTGGGGAAAATGAACAAATGAGAAAACAGGACAAGCTGCTAAAAGGGCCCAAATCAATGAATAGTTGGTCTATTTTCACTGCAGAAAATGCGAGTGAGGAAGGACGTCTCATTGTGAAAGTGGACAAATTCTGAGTGTGAAAGAGATCCAACCCCCAAACTGGAAAGAAAGAAATTTTAAGTGAGGAAAGGAATGAAGGCATGATAGTGAGAAAAAAAGAAACTCTCATTGTGAAAAGGGAGAGTACCTAGTGAGAAAGGGGTAAAACACTTCCTCAACAATTTGAAAATCATGAAGTATCAATCTGAAATGGGATGGAGAAAGAAGAACTCTCAGTGTTAGAGACAAGCACTCAGTGAGAATTGTGACAAACTCATTGTAAAGCACGAAGAGTTTACAGTTCAAACATGGATGAATCACCAGGAAGATAATAACAAACACTGATTAGGAAAAGGAAAAGCAGTCTAATTATCCACGTGAAAAAGAGGTGAACAATTGGAATGAAGAAGGGTGAACTCTCAAGAGGAAAAGGGACAAATAATTTGTGTAAAAGATAAACGCTGTGAAAAGGGACAAACTCTTTGTGTGAACAGGCAAAAAAAAGACTTCCCGTTTTTAAATGGATAAGCAGCCAGTTAAAATGCAGAAACTCTCAATGTAAAACATGATATACTTCCCTTTTGAAAAATGATAAACAGTGTGAAAGGGTTAAGCTCTCAGTATGGAAAGGGAGAAATGTTCACTATCAATTGAAATAAATTTTCAGGGAAAAGGGACAAACTAGAATTTGAAAGCATTGAACTATCAGTGAGTAAGGTAATGATCTATCAGTGTGAAGAGAGACAAAAGCTTAGTATTAAAAAAGGTGAACTGTCAGCATTAACTGGGGCAAACAGTGGGAAACAGGGCAAATTTGATGAGAACGCTGTGTAAAAAAAGATACAAGCTTTCCGTGTGAATTTGCAAAATTGCTCAATGTGAAAAGCAACAAACAATATGTAATGTAACAAATTTTCAGTGTGTAATATGGCACACCAAGGGATGAACACAGTGTGAAGTTCTTCAAGCTCTCAATGTGAAGAGATACAAACTCTTAGTGTGAAAAGGATCAAACTGTCATGATGAAAATGGATTGACTCTCAGTTTGAGAAGTGCCAGGTTCTCAGTATGGAGGTATAGAAAGGGAAATGTCTCAATGTCAAATGGACAATCTCCTGTTTTAATGAAATGATGGATTCTTTTTGCAAAATGGGATTAGTTCCAGCTTTGCAACTCACAAGTATATTTTGAAAATAGATATGTTCTCACATGTAAATTCAAAAAATTCTTCATGCAAAATCAAACAATTTCTCAGTACAGAAAGAGACGAGCACTTAGTTTGAAAAGGGATAAAGAAAAGTTTGAAGTTCAAAGTACATTTATTATTTAAGTGTGTATACTATATACAGTCTTGAGATTTGTCTCCTGACAGGCAAACACAACAAAATTCAATAGAACCCATTAAAAAAGACCGTCAAACACCCAATGTGCAGTAAAAAATGGTGTAATAAGCAAATAACATTCAGAACTAAAGTTCAAGAAAATGAGTCCACAGCCACAAAGCCAGTCATCACTGCAGCCGATTCACGGGCCTATTAGTTGCAGGCCATGGCCTCAGTTCAGTGCAGAGATGAGTAAATCTCACAGAGCAGCGAGCTGAAATAGCCCATCCCTCACCTCCAGCCCCAAAAACCTGAACTTTTCAATCAGGCCTGGCACTTAATTGTCCAACGCTTGGGTTATTTCTTGCTTTTGGACTCATGGCCCTGCCACTTCAATACTCTCTTAATCCTGGGTCCCGCCACCTCAGTTCCACACATACCCGATCTTTCCAATTCAGCCTCAGCCCTGTGCCTTTCCTTGTTCTTGGGCCTGGGCCCCACTGCCTTGCCTCTGCTCACTTCGCCTCAGTTCTGCCACATCAAATTGCCTCCCAGTCTGCTCCAGCAACGGCCAAGTATTGGCTCATCCTCTGCTCTCACATCCGGGCCCAACCACCCTGATTCAGCCTGTATATGCCAAGCCGTAGCTGGCTTTCACCTTCGAGATTTCAATTCACACCACAAAAATGCCAGGCCATACAGGTTCTTCAAAACCTCGGCTTCAAAAGGGAAGTTACAGACCCTGTTAAAGAACAAGAATGACAAGAAAGGAAGTAATCATAGAAATGGCTGAGGTCTCATTTTGAAAACTTAACAACATTTTGCAGAGTATCTCCAAGCACACATGATTGTGCAGCTAAGCATAGTTCCAGCACAGATGCCATTGGAGGTACAGAAGTCTGAAGTCTCACACCACCACTTTTAAGAATAGTTAATTCCCTTCAAACATTCAGCCTGCCCAACCATAATCACTGCAGTATAGAACACCATGACCACTTTGACCGCTTTACACTAAGTGGACAGTGTTCTAATTATGTTCTTTCTTGTCAAACTTGTGCATAATTTGTTTGTTTTTCTTGTGAATGCTGTTGTATGACACTATGTGCCTATGATGCTACTGCAAGTACATTTTTCATTCAGCCTGTACATACTGCACATGACAACATATATTAACTCTTCAGTTATAGTGTGTAAATTGATGAATGTCTAGTGTGATAGTGAATAAACCCTCAATGTAAATGAACAAGCATATGCTGAGAAAGGGAAATCTCACGGTGAAATTTGAAAGTCCGACCTTGAAAAGGGAGAAAGCCATAAGATCATTAGACATAGGAGCAGAATTAGACTATTTGCCCCTTTGAGTCTGCTCTACCATTCCATCATGGCTGACTTATTGTCCTTCTCAATCCTATTTTCCTGCCTTCTCCCTAGTACCTTTGAAGCCCTTACTAACCAAGAACCTATCAACCTCCGCTTTCAATACACCCAATGACTTAGACTGCACAGCCATCTGTGGCAGTGAATTCCACAGATTCACTCTCACCGTAAGAAATTCCTCCTCATCTCTATTCTAAAGGGAAGTCCTTCTATTCTGAGGCTGTGTCTTTTGGTCCTAGACTGCCCTACTTTTTGAAACATCCATTCCATTTTGGCCTTTCATTACACGTTAGGTTTCAATGGGATTCCTGTGATGTGCACTATGGGGTAAACTTCCATTGAGAAAGAAGGAAACCTCCGAGAATGTGTGAACTGAGCTCTTGAAAATACATGAAAATTAACAGCATAAAGTGCTGGAGTCTCGCCACGAGAAATGATGAGTTTTTACATTAATATGCAATGAGCAACGTTGTAGAAAATTATGAACTTCTACAGAACAATGTGATGAACATTAAAAGCAATTGTAATGAATCCTGACACTGAAAAGTGAAGAGCTGTCACAGTGAAAGGAGATTAACTTTAACTGGAAGTTTCCAACTCATTGTAAAGAACGATTTTAACTGTGCTAACAGAGAAAACTGATGAATCCTCATAATATAATGATCAACTCTCACTGTAAAAAGTATTGAAGTCTCGCTGCAAATAGTGATGAACTATTCTGGTAAATTATGCTGAATTCATACTTATGAATACTTATGATTTTTTATTGTAAAATTTAATTATGTTTTACTGCAAAATCTGCCTTGCACTGTAAAAAATTATGAGCTTTTACTGTAAATAATCATGAATAATGAAAGTGGAAGATGATGGAATCAATGTGAAGCTCAACCTGTGAAACACGTTGAACACACACATTAAAAACTGGTTTGCATCATGTCTCTGTTTATTTGCCAAATCCCTATGGAAGTGCCAGCAAAATCAGTCCTCTCCTGACTTCTGCTCCTGGGCAAAAGAGTGTGGAAGTAATGAATTCATTTAAGAACAGATACATATTCACAATGTATTCCAACATAGTACCAAGCATTGAGTCTGGGTGCTGAGGGATTGGATGCCTTTCCTGTAGCTATTTAATGAGCTTTATGCTAAAAATGATAGGGGAAACCTCCTTTTGTCCTACTTGAATGAGGGTGATGGGTTGGATGAGAACGGGAATATTTGATCCATGTGAAAAGAGACATATTGTGAGTGTGGGAAAAAAGACACTTGCAATGCTCTAAGTAACAATATTCAGAGTGCAAATGAACAAATCTCAATGTGAGAGTATATAATATCTCTGAGTGAAAAGTTAAAATTGTAAAGTTGTTATCACAGCCCAGCCTATAATGAAACCTGCCCCCCTTCCATTGACTGTGATCTCTCAGTTCTTGCTGCCTGAGGAAAACAGTCAATATAATCTAAGACCCCTCTCACCCAAATCATTCTCCCTCTTCCCCTCTTCCATTAGGCAGAAGATAAAAGAACCTTGAGAACACCTACCACCTGGATCAAGGACAACTTCCGTCCTACTGTTGGAAGACTCTTGAATGAATAAAGATGAACTCTTGATCCTTCAATGGCGCTTGCATCGATATCACTGCAATTTCTCTATGACTGTAATACTATATTCTGCATTCTGTTACTGTGTTCCTCTTTTGTACCACCTCAATGTATTTACGTTTTGAATGATCTGTCTGGATGGCATGCAAAATTAAGTTTTTCCACTACATTTTTGTATATGTAACAATAACAACATCAGATACTAATTGCCAGCTCCCTTTACTCTAATTGATACATTTCTTGTTATATCATTTACAAGTATTTCAAGTAAATTTATGTTTCTTAACATTTTTGCAAGTGTTAATTTTCTTCATGGCTGTGACTGCCCTTAATTATCAGGATCCTCATCCTTACTCTCATTAGCACAGCTAAAGAGCCACTCTGCGTGGTCTCTCGTTTGACTCATCCCATGAGGCTGTGGAAGGTGTCAGTAGTCGGAGGAATTGCACCTGTGCGCAGCCTATTCCAAAACATGCATTGTAATAACTATAAATTCCCACTATGGAGAATTATGTTCTCAGACAGTTTTTTCGATTTGTTACCTGCTCCATTAAATTGGATTGCTGTCATGCAGATGTTATAACATCACTGTAGTACAACCCATATTCAACAACAAGGACCCCTGCCAACCCATCACCAGTCATATCTAACTAGTGGCTGAATGATTGGTCATATTTCCACAACAATCACTGTTCATGGGTAATAAGTATTTTTAGAGATAGATAGCACAGTAACAGGACCTTCTGGTCCTACAAGCTCGCACCGCTCTATTACATCCACGTGACCAATTAACATACTAACCCGGGATGTGGGGGGAAACCTGAGCGCCTGGAGGAAACCCACACAGTCATGGGGAGAAGGTACAAACTCCTTGCAGACGATGGTGGAAATTAACCCACTTTACTGGTGCTGTTAAAAGCATTATGCTAATTCCAACACCATAAAAATGCTAATATGGTAGGCCGGAGGGCCCATGTCACTTGCGCGAACCACTATGGAAGCGTAGAGGTTAGCGCGACACTAACGCAGCTGTGGCATTCCGGAGTTCAAAGTTTACTTCCAGCGCCAGTCTGTAAGGAGTCTGAATGTCTCCCAGTGGAATGCATGGGTTTCCTCCACATCCTCCGGTATCCTCCCAGAGTCCAAAGACGTACCAGGTCTTGGTACGTCATTGTGAAATTGCCCCATGAATAGGTTAGGGTGAATCGGGGTTGCTGGGGTGGTGTCGCTCGAAGAGCCAGAACAGCATATTCTGCGCTCTATTGCTAAATAAGTACATTTCCCATTCATAATTTTATGTTTCTATAAATCCCCATTCATTCAGAAATCTAGAAGGATTAACATCACACTATACAGAATACCTGAATACTCTACTGAACCCGTACCTGACGGGTGGTACGCAGTGTTGCGGTTAACACTATGCAGTTACAGCACAAGGGTTCAGTTCCCGTTGCTGTCTGTAAGGAGATTACATTTTTGCCCGTGACTGTGGGTGGTTCCTCCGGGTGCTCCAGTTTCTTCCCACATTCCAAGGACATACAGGTTAGTAAGTTAATTGGTGACATGGCTGTAATTGTGTAACACGGCCTTGTTGAGCAGTAGGGCCTATTACCAAGCTGTATCTCTAAATGAAAAGGGATAATAAGCATGAATCCACCAGTCCGGAGGCTGATGACGCTTCTAGGTCAGTTTATAGGTCAGCTGAAAGGCTAGGCCACCACATGGTCAGACAGACGTCAGACACACAGGCAGGATGGGAGGGAGCTTGTGTGCAGCCAGAATGCATGGAAAGTCTGGAGTATCTGCCGGTGGACTTGGGAATGAGGAAGGAAAGTAGTGTCTACCCAATTAATTAGCTGGTTTATCGGCAGAACTCTGGGGAAGTCAGTGTACGATGTTGATGAGAATGAAGGCTTGATGAGGTTGCGGTCCTGGGAGTGTAATTCTGCACAATCTTGATGTTCTCTCTCAGGATGAGTGCATTTGTCCTCCCAGCCTTGGCACACCACCAGGTTCAAAAACAGTTATGTTCTCGGTATTAGTTATGTACTTATTTAATTACTTTTATTTGTGCCGTCTGTCTTCTTTCTCCCATTGGTTGTTTGCAGGCATGGTTTGTGTGTAGTTCTTCATTTATTCATTGTATTTCCTGTGAATGCCTGCAAGTAAACGAGTCTCAAGGTACTATATGGTGGCATTAACATACTGTGATAATAAATTTACTCTGAACTTTGATTGGCTATTGTTCTGCTAGGACCAATCAAAAGATCAACACAGTCTAATGCTGCACCTGGTGATACACTCACTTAGGTCTCCTGGGCCACTAACAGCAGTGATTTGCAGTCTCCTCCATTGAAAGTCAATGGGTTCCCATCCATGATGCTCCTGAAATTCCCCTGCAAATAGTGACAAACTCTCCCTGTGAATGTAAATCTCATTGGGCGTAAGGAGTGCTGTATAGTACGAGAAAAATATAAATTCTCATAATTTAATGTGATGAACTCCTGCAGAAATGTAATTAACTCTCATAGTGGAAAATGATATATTCAGTTGCAAAGTGAAGACTGTACAAATTAGTTCTCACTGTAAAAAGTTATGAAGTCCTACCGTGAAAAGTGAATTTGGCAATCTGTAATGATGAATCTGTAAAAAGGGACTAATTCTCTGAAAATTCATGGCAATTATATTATTTTCAACTGTTAAAAGATAGATATTCTCACTGTTAAAAATGTAACGATAATCAGTACAGAATACCTATGTAAAGTGAATCAATTCTCATGTGAAAAGCAAAGAACGTAACGAAATGCAAGTAACTTTAAATTTGACAGCGAAACTCTAAAATATGCTATAAAATGTGATGGATTGATTAGGCTCAACTGTCAACAGTGATGAACTGCCACTGGGAAAAGTGGTGAACTCTGCCTACAGAAGTAATGAAGTTTAAGAAATGAAAAGTAAGGATGTGTAAAGAGGGATGAACTCTCAGTGTGAAAATTGATAGACTGTCCGTGCATGAAATTGGGATCGGTGGCACCTGTAATTTGGGTGCAGTGTTGGTTAGTTAAGGATAAAACCAAAAACAGATGTATTCCTGCATACCTCTGTTGTATCATTCACCATTTTGATGCACAGTTTTGACGCTGACACTCCCTCATAATTTTGCCCAGCCGAACATATACCAATGGAAGGAAGGACAATCTTCCCATAGAATGGTAAAGCACAGAACCAAGCCTTTGACCCAACGTACATTTTTGTGGCCCATTTACACTCAATCTATTTCGACCACTAACATGTGTCTGGTTCAATGTCCCTAAAATATAATGATTGTATCTGATTCCACAATCTCATTTATACTCTGTGTATACATCCATAGCAATGAACTTGAACCTGAACCTCCTCTGCCAGTGTTTTACTGTCATCAACCCCTCCCTTTGTAAAACTTTTACCCTTCAAATTCCCTTCTAGTCTCCTGCCTCTCAGCTTTAATCTCCACCCTTTTGTTTTTTGACAACCCACCATGGGAAAGGATTTTTACCATCTACTCTATCCATGCATCTCATAATCTTAGACATTTCTGTCTTCCTGTGCTATTTAAAGGGAACATTGGAAAACTGCATATTAATTGAAGGTTAAATCCTCCTGACTCCTGCTGCAATTCTACAGGTTCTCAGAGCTTTCTATAATTGTTTCAGATTGCAGGATTCTGCAGGGAGTCATGTTGGGGGTTCTGAAAGACCTTGTCAAAACTTCAAGGCTCCCGTACAAACGAGATGCTGGCAGATACATATCAGGCGGTTCCTTGGAGTGGAGCAGAGATGGCAGAAGAAGCAGTAGCACACGGAACAAGATAAGTTGCTGGATATTGGATAAGAAGGTGGGAAAGGAAGGCTCCCCACTAGAGATTATATTCACACATTGTCCTGGGATCAATTTCCCCTGGCAGAACCTACAACAAGAAATAATGTGTGTGATTTTTTATGCATCAGGAGTAACAAACTTGCTGAAATTTGGCACTTACTAAATTAACAATTAACACATGGGACATCTTGTTAGTGGTCATCAAGATGATAATAGACATGAAGTTAGTTTATTCCACACAGACACTGAAGACATCTGCAGCATCCCACACTTCAGCATCTACTAGTACATTACTCAAGTTAGCCAATGCATATACAGTACTGTGCAAAAGTCTTATGCACATATATATATGTATATATATATATATATATATATATATATATATATAGCAGGGGTATCTTTTGCACAATACTGTATTTGTCAATGTGGAGCGGAGAGCCAATTTATAACTCCGATGAGAGCAAAGGATAGCGGGAATCGTGAAGGTGGAGTGCCATGGGGGGGGGCGGGTTTGTAGGACAGGTAACAGAGAAGGTGTGCTGGGGTGGTGGAAGGGGTACACAGGTACATATGCGCTCAGTCCTCAGACACCAGCCAAGGTCTTTTGATTCTAAGCAATTGGTGTAATGATAATTACAGAATGTATCTCTGGTACTAAGGGAGTCATGTCAGTACCAAGTTTATCATCAGTCACATATGTCATGAAATTAGTTTTTTTTGTGGCAGCAGTACAGTGCAATTCATAAATTTACTACAGTACTGTCCAAAAATCTGAAGCTCCCTAGATATATATACACACACACACACATTATGCACCTAAGACTTTTGCGCAGTACTGTACCTTATTTGGTACCTCAAGGATCTGTAGATGAGCACAGGAAGAGTAAAAGAATTAGAAAAACAGGGTAAAAATGTTTTCAAGTGGTGTGGGCTTACAGTCTGAAATGCCCTGCCTGAGAAGCTGGTAGAAGCAAAATCACTCATCACATTTAAAAACTATCTGGATGAGCTCTTGAATTGACAAGTGTTAATGGGATGTTATGTAGGACTAGATGTTAATATCCCTTATTCGCACTCCTGAGACATACTGCCTAGACTCTGCAGGGTGGCCAAGTGAGCGGTGGCATCTTCTGGGTTATCAAGTGGGCGCCCTCTTTCCTCAGTGTTTTGCTGATAGGCCCACGACACCTCCAGAGGGTTCAGCAATGAACCCCGGCATCCCGGGCTCACCCCCTAGATGCCATTCACTCACTTGGGGGGCCCAGATGTAATCCTTTCTCTTCATCTAGAGCCACTGACTACCCTTTTCAGCAGCTCTGTAGAGGTCTCTGACTGCTTGTCTGTGTGTCTTCCCTCGTACTCCCAACTCCCAGAGTAGCCTTGATGTTGATGTGGCTACAAATCCTCTGCAGACTACTTCAACTGGTCAGTCCCTTGCTTTCCAGCCATGTTGCTGCACATCGGCTGCAAGCTCAGTGTACCTCAGCCTCCTGCGCTCGTAGGCCTCCTCCACTGCATCCTCCCAGGGCACTGGAAGCTCGATGATGTAAACAAGATGGAGTGAGGCCGACCCTAGCACAAGGTCTGGTCTGAGGTTGGTTTCCGCGATTTCAGTTAGGAAGCAGAGCCTCTGGCCTAAGTCTGCCACCATCTTCCAATCACGTGCCCTGTCTAGTCTTGATGTGGCGAGTCTGGCTTGACCCTCACCGTCCCAGACCAATGCTGTTAACGGCCAGCAGGATGAAGGGGGAGGGAGAGCGTTGACGCTCGTCCGCCAACTTTCCAGCACTGCTGCAAGACACCGTAGCACCTGGTTGTGCCGCCAGGTGTATCGGCCTTGGGTGAGGCTGGTCTTGCAGCCCACCAGAATGTGTTTTAGTGTTGCTGAGGTCGGGCAGAGGGAGCATGTGGGGTCCTCTCCATACCACTGGCTGAGATTCATGGGAGACGGCAAGACATCGTGGGCAGTCCTGATGGTGAAGCTCGCTCTGAATGTCTCCATCTCCCACAGCTCTCTCCAGGAGATCTTCCTTTTCCCCACTCCCTCCCGTCTCATCCATTCCCTCACCTTGCCGGAGCGACGGCCTTTGTGCACCTTGCCGCCTCCTCCTGCCGACGTATCTCCTGCGTCGCGAGCCTGCATCTCTGAGATGGAGCAACCTTGGTTCCAGGCTGGTGTACTGTCCCCGAGGCCAAGACCACTCCTCCCTTGCTGCACTCAGTCCACGATGTCCCTGTGCCTGAGTGCCGCCTTTGCTTGCTCGGTTGCTTCTGATGGAGTCCATCTCCTCCCAGTATCCAGTCTTACTTTGGCGCACTTGTACTCTTCTGAAAGACTGGAAATGGGTAGCTCTAGACTCCTTTGCCACAGAGCCCTATGCTGCTGAGGCGCCTGGGAAGACCAAGCCACTTCCTTACGTATGAGCTGATCAGTCTCTCCAGCTTTTCCACCTTCGAGATTGCAACTTCATACAGGGTTAGTGGCCACATGAGGCGTGGAAGGGGCCCAGACTGCATACACCAGAGTTTCGGCTTGCCAGTGAGTGTGGTTGTGTCGATGCTCTCGAGGCCACTGACGGTATCCTTCCTGAGCTGACCTACCTGCTCTGTGTCTTTGAGGGATGCGTTATACTACCAACCTAGGGTCTTCACAGGCTTCTCGAAGACTGTTGGAATCGTCTCATCGCCCATGTGGAAGCGTTGTTCTACCAGCTTCCCCTTGACAATGGAGATGCTTCTGGACTTGCTCGGCTTGATCTTCAGCTGAACTGCTCGATATTCTCTTGAAGCTTTCTCAACAGGCGAACAGTACAAGCCTTGGTCGTGGTGAGTGTTGTGAGATTGTCCATGTATGCTCTGATAGGCGGCAGCCTCAGGCCAGGTCTTATACGCTGTCCTCCAACCACCCATTGAGATCACCTCCATGGCCATGGTGAAGGCTAGCAGGGAGATGGTACAACCGCCATGATTCCCACTTCCAGATGCTGCCACACTGTGGTGTAATCTACAGTTGTCAAATATAGCTGCATGTCCTGGAAGTAGGCTTTAACGAGGCTTATGAGGGCCACTGGGACCCTGAAGAAGTTGAAAGCAGTCCAGAGGACAGGAAGATCTGTTCCCTCCTTCTTGGTGACCTGGATCTGATGCCAGATGGTGCAAGTGTGTTCCAGTCAGCCAGAGAAGCCCGAAGTCCCAGCTTTCTGGATTGCTGTATCAATCAGATGGTTTCTTTGCAGATATCTTGACAGCCTATGA
Source organism: Hemitrygon akajei (assembly GCF_048418815.1). Lineage (NCBI taxonomy): Eukaryota > Metazoa > Chordata > Chondrichthyes > Myliobatiformes > Dasyatidae > Hemitrygon > Hemitrygon akajei. The sequence continues at coordinate 59,852,447 of NC_133137.1, forward strand.
GCCACCACACTAAAGAAGATTTTGCCCTCGACGTTTAGGAGACTGATCTGGCAGAATTGGGCGATTTCTGATGAGCCCTTTTCCTTTGGGATCAGGATTCCTCCCGGCTCTCTGCCGGGATGTTGGTATCTCCTGCCTACGCCATACCACCTTCATGAGGCTCCAGAGGAACCGCGGCACACCTGGTGCATTTTGGTAGAGCCTGTATGGCACTCCATTGGGACCTGGGGCTGATGCAGCCCTTGCTCTAGGCACAATTTTCTCCACCTCACTCCATCTAGGTGGGCTGATATCTAGTTGGTGTTCCGGTGGATGGATTGATGGCATGTCAGGTAGGAGAGTGATCTCTTTGTGCCATTGGTTGACTATGTAGAACTTTTCCAGGTGTTTTTCCAGTACTGCCTTTGTCACTGAGAGACTTCCACCCTTCACAAACTTGAAGGAACTTTATAGAAGCTTGTTCTCGTCTGCTCCTTTCTGCGCTTCCTTACCAGGTTCTCAGCTCTCCTCAGTGTCACAAGCCTACTCTGGATGTCAGGTTTATGCATTCCTTCAACTCCTGAAGAATCTCCTATCTCCTACCTCCTCTGTGCCCTTCCTCCATTGTTTCTTCAGCTGCCTCCTCTCTCTGACTAGACGATCTATTTCCTTCTGCCTCCCGGACTTAGTGGGGATCATCATTGTAGTTTTCTTCCTCTCTAGCACTCCACAACGTTCCGCTCCATAGCTATAGATTAATTCCCCCATTCTTTCCAACTTCTCCACGGTGGTACATCTGAGCTTCTCCAAGATGTTGCAGAGGTCAGCTCTCCCACATTGCCTTCTTGCAGGATTTTGGTCACTTGATCTTCTTTTCCGTTGCAGGTTGTAATGGCCTGGGTTCGGGTTGCTCTTCCTTCGCTGGGACAGGAGTATTGATGTCATGCAGACTTTGGGTTTTGTCCTGCTGCTGAACTTCAGTCGACTGACTCGACCTGCTTCTCAAAAAGTAGCTGTCGATGCGAGGTCCTGTTGCCCCTTCTTCAGGCATCCTTTCCTGCCCTGATGTAGTTTCAGGCCTGCAGTGGAAGTAACCTTTGCCCAGCCACATATGCAGCTGCAGCAGCCTCAGGTATGCTGGTCATCCAACTCATCGTCTGATCTGTTCCTCTGCCAACTGCTGGTTTGTCTGCCGATGAGTCATCTTCCCCGCCCGCTCTTGCTGGCTCAGGGGGTATCTTCTTCTTACAAGCTTTCGTAGCCAAAGGTGGGTGGAGTGCCATGGGGGGTGGGCGGGGTTGTGGGACAGGTAACAGAGAAGGTGCGCTGGGGTGGTGGAAGGGGTGACTCCATCACACTCCAAGATCTCTCTGTTTCTCTACTCGCAAATTGTCAGACCTTCAAAGTTGCACGTCAAGCTGGGGTCTGACTTTTCTGGTTCACACAAATGGACTTCTTCTGCAGCATAAAATCCTATAATGATATTTTGACTTTCTCTATTCAAAGAGAAATAATCATGTTTCACTCTCTGTTCCCATCTGAGGAGGGGAGAATGTAACTGCTTTTCCACTTTCACATGCAGGATGTTATTGACTGCATGTCCATTGCTTACCATGTCATTCGTTGACTGTGCCACAAACTAGAATCTAAAAGGATAGCACTCCCTCACTGTGCTACTGATGTGTGCCCAAAATCAGACACGTCGTTGCTCAGTGTCCAGGGACATTCGTCATGGTGCCTCCACTCAATGATTATACACTGTGCCATCTCCATCGGATAGTAAACTATGCAATCACCATCGTCAGTTCCTAGAGGTCGTTGGTATCTGAAAACCGTCATGTTACTAAGTCAGTTAAGCTGTCACTCATGCTGGAATTTCCCAAAGAAACAGCAAGCCAAACATTAGAGGAGGAGTTCTAATCCAAGGTTACCAAAGAGTGATATTTTTACACGGCACTGCAGCTGTAAAATTGATCTGGGTTAATTTCCCACCGCTGTATGTAAGGAGTTTGTACATACTCCCTGTGACTACGTAGGTTTACTCTGGGTGCTCCAGGTTTCCCACATTTCAGAGACGTATGGGTCAGGGTTAGGAAGTTGTGAGCATGCTATGTTGACACCAGAAGCATGGCAAAACTTGCAGGTTGTCCCTAATATGTCCTCGGATGAGTTTGTCATCGAAGCAGCAACATATCTCACTGTATGTTTCAATGTACATATGGCAAATCAAGCTAATCTTTAATCCTTATTAATATGTTCCTCTCCTCACAGATTGTCCCTGACTGAGTATTCCAAGCATTTTCTATTTTATTTCAGATTTGTAATATCTGCTATGTTTTCTCTTGAAATAGAAAGTCTTCATTTGTAACAAACTATTTGAACATTTTACAGTGAATGAAATAATAATTGGTTTAGTGTCTTGTTCCAAGAACCATCTGCTGATCTTCACCCCACATACAAATGAACAGCGGGTATAGTAGCCAAACCGCCAGCAATAATACATTGAACTAACCCTACATTAAAAGTGGTCAGATAACTTCACTTTTAAAGGTTGTGTATTGCCTTTGTGCATAAAAAAATAACCATGTTTAATTTCTCAGTATGCAATAAGGTAAGGCGTGTAATAATGTACTTGAATACAGGATACAGGCTGAAGAAAATGCCATGTGAGCTATTTATGAAAAGCCAAACACAATGAAGTTGGAATTTAACTATCTGCTTCATTCACTGAACCTCAGGTCTGGCTTAAACAAGATTACAAATCATCACTGAAGTAACAATAAAGGTTCTACTAGGTCCAGAGCAACTGGAGGAACTTCGCAGCTCAGGCAGTATCTATAGAGATTAATGAACAGTTGATGTTTCAGGCCAAGGCCCTTTATCAGGACTGGAAGGGAAGGGGGAAGAAGCTAGAATAAGAATGTGAGGGGAGGGAAGGAGTACAAACTAGAGGGTAACAGGTGAAGCCAGATGGGTGAGGGACAAAGCAAGAAGCAGAGAGGTGGTAGGTGGAAAAGGTAAAGGACTGGAGAAGAAGGAATCAGATGGGAAAGGGGAGTGGACCATGAGAGAAAGTGAGGGAGGAAGTGCACCAGAGAGAGGTGATAGGCAAGTGAGGAGAAGAAGGGAGGTGAGAGGGGAGATAGAGTGGGAGATGGAAGAAGAGGGAAGGGTGAGGGGGGAAAATTATGTTAGAAAAATTGAAGTTCATTCCATCAGGTTTAAAACTACCCAGACGGAATATGAGGTGTAGCTCCTTCAACCTGAGACTGACTTCATCATGTCTGTAGAGGAGGCCATGAACCAACATGTCAGAATGAGAATGGGTATTAAAATTAATATAGTTGGCTACTGGGAAATCCTGTTTTTTGTGGATGGAGCAAAGATGTTCAACAAAGTTGATCTCCCAGTCTATGTCAGGTCTCACCATTGTAAAGGAGGTCACATCAGGAGCACCAGATACTGTAGCTGACCCCAACAGATTCGCAGGTGAAGAGTTGCCTCACCTGGAAGAACTGTTTAGGACTCTGAATAGATGTGTGGGCTGCTCTACTAGGTCCAGATTTGTAAACACAGACTTTTTTCCATCAAAACATTTAAGCAGAGAGTCAATTTTTAGTAACAGTAGAGAGATTTACACTATTGTCAAATTCACGAGCATAAAACAACCGGCAGACATGAAGGTAGTTGTCTGCAGAATAACTAGCAGATGGCCTGACTCTATTTTACACAAAATGCAATGTAGTTGTGGTCAAGGATCTACCAAAACTGTCTTCAGTCAATTGTAAGTCTGACACGAGGTTAACAAGTTAATACAGTTTGAGCCAGTCTGATACACTGAAGCACAATAACTTGATAAGTAGAATTTGCAGCTTATGTGGGACCTCATGTAGATCTTGAGCTGGAAGCAAATTGAGAGAAGGTTGATGAAGGCCAGCAGAATTTGGTACATGAAGTACGGTCCCTCAGCTATATGAAGGCACCCAGTCAGAAGGTATAACCTGGTCAGTCATCTGATGTCAGCAGGTTACCACGGAGATGGACCTTGTGGTCAGTAAAGGGGACATAGTCAGTTGCTAGATGTCTGCAAGTTAACCTTTGAGATGGACATTGCAGTCAGTAAAACGGTGACTTGGTTCATTACCAGGAGATGTCAACAGGTTAATCATTTCTTCAGACAAGGAAAAAGATGACCTAGTGAATTGCCAGAAAATGTTAGCTGGAAAACCACTAAGATGGACACTTCAGTCAATGAAAGGTAACATAGTCAATCACTAGAACACATATATCATTAGATCATAGGATGCTTGACCACTGACTATGAATTCACATTGTTAAGCCTTTAAATTATTATGAGAGGCTACCAATGATTGTATGATTTTACTTTATGCTTTGTTAATCAGTGAATTAAAGTAACAACAGATCATCACAGTGTAAGAAATTCTGCTCTGTGATCAATGATTAAATCCCCGAGTCAGACACTTGTACCCCCAATAGTGGTTTAATCTTCACTCATTGTCAAAAAAAGGAAGGTTTATTGGATCCAGAAGCTTTTGCAATCAAAAAGTTCTTCAGAAGTCAAGCATGAGGCGTGAAACTTGTTGCTCATGATCGTTTTATTAAGTGTTGCAAGAGCAAAGAAGAAAGGAGGAGAAACATCAAGACAGACAAAGGAAAGAGAAACAATAGTAGTGTGGTCTAGACCGAGAGACCAGATATTCCATTGATAACAGTTAACCAATAACATAGCCAGGTTCAAGAAATGTGACACCCGCCACTGAAACCAAGAAGATACTAGAAAAACACAGAGGCACATGTAACCACAGGGAAACTCACTGAGCAATTACATGGATATAGGTGATTATACAAAAATACAAATAAGCATGTTAAGCCACAAGAAAAATAACAACATTCCAACAGAGAGATAGTTGTCCAGAGATACAGCATGCAAACAGTGCCACGGTTACACACAGCATCATGTGGCACGCTGCGACAGTGTCTGGCTGCATGGACCAGTTTACAGAGACTCAGCAGTAATTGGGAATGTGTCTGAAGATCTGTGCTGACCCACTGCAGGCAACATAGCTTTATCATTGTGTGGAGGCAGCCACTTCCACCCAACCAAGTTGTTTTTATTCCTTTTCATGCCTTGTGGCGCATCGGGCAGCATGGTTGCCATTTCCGTAGCATTTGGCTGTTTTTCACCAGGCTGAGTTGCTAGCTCGACGCTCAGCCCAGCACAGATGGAAAGCGTGCAAGGAGCCGGCCGACTTCAAAGTCGGGACCATTTGCCTCGAAGTCCGGTGCTGATTTCACTATATAATCAGCCAGCTAACCAAATGGGGAACAGTTAATGAGTAAAAGCAGGCAGAGGAGAAGTAGGGAATGAATAAAAGAAAGAAGAGACAAGCCAGGGATTCTTCTACTGACAGAAGTATCTGTAATATGGTATTCTGAACACTGCTCTTGTAATCCCAATCTCCCCTATTTTATTCCTCTAAAAATACACTGGTAATCTCAGGACCTGTTCTCCCCAACTCACCTGTCTAACTATAATAGTGCTCACCTGGTCACAGAGTAAGTTAAACATTGCAAACAAGATACAAAAATGAAATTGTGCGACCTTGCTCAAAAACTATCATTCTTGAGGGCTCCCTCCTCCAACTTTTCTCGTGTTCCACAGAGTGCAGCTGAATATGGTTAGTGGCAGACTCCTGGAGGTCAGTGGGTTGAACTGGAAATAGAGCTGAACTGGCCTTAAGCAGCTCTGGACAAACAAGGTCTGGCTCTGAGTTGCAGCAGCTTGGCATGGGCTGTAAATGGCTGCCTAAAGGGAAACGGCAAGCACACTTTGAGGAACTAGGATGAACAGATTACTTTCATGCCCTGGAATGTGGGCATCATCAGTCTCATTGCACAGCCCGATATGCATGGTAGCAAGCGGACACTGCGCAGCAGAGGCCTGGGCTGCAGTGGGAGCTGTTTCATTTGGCTGCCCGTTGGCTTCACAATTCTGAACACAGCCATGGGGAGCATTTCCATCCTGAAAAGGATGGGCTAAGATTTAGTGCAAAGCCCTAGTGTCAAACTTCTTCAGAGGGTGACTTGAAGCACACGAATGTTGGACAATAGACTTATTTGTTAGTGCTTGTTGGTAGGTGTGTGAACAGGATGTGGTGCATGGAACAGTGTCTGAGGTAAATGGCTCATAATTCATACAGCCCATTAATTGCAAACCTAATGCTAGCTGAACACTGAAATTATTTTAATTACCAGGCAGAAAGATGCCATGCCCATTTTATTGTGCTTAGTAACACTCACTTCTGAGAGCTAACCAACTCATTTCCCAATCTGTGCAAGTGTTGTCACTTTTCACAGTGGGAATTGTTTAAATTAAACAATTGCTTTCTACCAAAAAGGTTCATTAATTTTTATAGCAAGGCTCCTCGCTTGTTTAAATAGAAGCTCATTAGATCTTACTTTAAAGTTTATCACATTTTAGAAGTTCGTTACTATTTACTGTTAAAGTGGAACACTTTTTTGTGGTGAGCTATTTGTTAAAATGGGAGTTCAACACTTCTACATTTGAAGACCATGGCCCCGATTTTGTAATCAACAAGGAAATGGTTGCTTTGTCCAAAAGATCCAATAATCCCTAAGGCATGAATTTTCCCTTCCATGATATTGGTTACTACTAGCTGCCGGCTCTGGGGGGAATTATTGGCATCTGGCAACAGCAATGTCATCAAGTGGGCTAAGCTGCCAATTACATTAGGAAATTCCCAGAGACACAGCAAACCAGGTAGTAAAAAGTACACTGTTCTAAAACAAGGTCATGAACAAGTAATATTAATTTCCCTCTCTCTCTCCCCACAGATTATGCCTGAGCAACTCAGTGCACGCAGGATGTTTTATTTTAATTCAGACTTGCAGCATCAGCATTATTTTCATTTTGGAATAGATCACATGCATTTATATCTCGCTACTTGAACATTTTGCAACAAGTGCAATGAAGAGTAGAACATATGCATGAGATTAATGTCAAAAATAAATTATCATAAATTTTAAAGTTACTTTAAAAAGCATACAGTTAAAATAAGCATCTGAGCAAATAATAATCCATACATAAAAAAGGTATGTTTTAAGTGCAAGGAATCTTGTTAAGCAACAATGCGCTTTGCTAAATTATAAAAATGCAACAATATTTTCACACACAAAATGCTGGAGGCACTCAACTCGTCAGACATCAGCTATGGAGAGAAATAAAAAGTCAATGTTTTGGACTGAGACACTTCATCAGAACTTCATCATGTGTCTTGATTAAAGGTCTTGGCCTGAAATGCCAACTCTTTATTCCTCCCCAAAGAAGCTAGCTGCCTGATCTGCAGAGTTCCTCCAGCACTTCTTATGTGTTACTCTGGATTTCCAGAATCTGCGGAATCTCTTGTGTCAATATTTTCACGGCATTTTCTAACAACTCAAATAACCTGTAAAAGTTCTCATTCTGCAGATTATGCTAAAGAAAGCTGCAAAGCAGTGACTCTTCTGGGAGATGCAGAAATCACTGATGACAACTGGATTTCCCGACATAATGTGTTCCAAAATTTCATCCACTTTGCATCGATCACTTCATTATTTATTCCCTCCTTAAATTCCAAGGTAATTTATTTTATTACAAGAGTTTATAATTTTGCTTTGTTAAACTTGATCAAATTTTACAGCTAGATTTAATTTTTTTTACAATGAGAATTCATCACTTGTTAAAAGAAATTGTTCATTAGGTAGCATTGTAAGTGTATATCACCTTTTAAATGCAAAATTCATTACTTTTTACAGTTAAAATTCATTAATTTTTCACAGTTAAACAATCACTTTTTAGTCATTAAAGTTTATTACATTTTACAGTGAAAGTTCATCGCTTGTTTAAGTAAGGGATCATTGGTTTTCACTGTAACTGTTCAACACTTTTACAGGCAGAGATCATTACATTTTACAGAGAGTGTTCATCATTTTTACAATTAAAGTTAATCCCATTTTATGGTTAAAGTTAATGACTTTACAGTTAATCTTGATCCCATTTTACAGTTATAGTGAGAGTGCATTGCTTGTTCATTGGTTTTCACTGTAAATATTTTTTACAATGGGACCATATAGTTGCAGTTACAGTTATATGCCAAAATTTTGTGTTAAGATCGACAGTGAACTTAACAGAACAGTAAATCAGATGGAAACTTCTGGAATCTGTACAAGAGCAGAAATAAATCAAGAGGTTACTGTTCCTTTCACTTCAATGTCCAAGGCAGAGCAGGTTATGGACCAAATGCCGGTAAACAGGTTTAGTGCACATGGACACAAGAGATCCTGCAGATGCGGGACATCCAGAGTAACATACACAAAATACTGGAGAAACTCAGCAGGTCATTCAGCATCTATGAAGGAGAACAAAGAGTCGTTGTTTCGGGCCGAGTCCTAATGAAAAGTCGCACCCCAAAAAGCTGACTCTTTATTTCTCTCCATAGATGCTGCCTGACCTGCTGGGTCCCTCCAGTATTTAGTGTGTGTTACTTAGTATAGATGGACATTGGACATGGTGGGCCAATGGACCCATTCTTACGCTGCGTGACTCCATGACTCTACGCATTCTTCCTTTCCATAAAATTTCTTTCATCAGTCTCTGTGCAGAGATGTCTAGCATTGAAATGCACTCAGTGTATGAGGTACACCTGCTCATTGATGCAAGTATCTAATCAGGCAATCATGTGGCAGCAACACAATGCATAAAAGAATGCACACATGGTCAAGAGGCCAGTTGTTGTTCAGGCCAAACATTAGAATGGGGAAGAGATCTGATCTAAGTAACTTTAACTGTGGAGTGATTGTTGGTTCCAGATGGGATGGTTTGAGTATCTCAGAAACTACAGCTCTCCTGGGACTTTCACACACAACAGTCTCTAGAGCAGGAGTTTCCAACCTCTGTCAATGATGGAGGCCCGTGGCATAAAAAAGGGGAACCCCTGCTCTAGAGTTTACAGAGAAACACCAAAAAAAAACCAGTGAGCAGTACTTTTTTGGGCAAACACCTTGTTAATGAGAGAGGTCAGAAGAGAATGGCCAGACCGGTACAAGCTGACAGGAAGGTGACAGTAACTCAAATGACCACATGGTAACAAAGTGGTGGGCAGGAGAGCATCTCTGAACATGCAGCACATCAAACCTTGAAGTGGGTGAGCGACAGCAGCAGAAGATCACGAACATACAGAAATACACTCAGTAGCCACTTTATTGGCTTAGCTCCTGTACCTAATAAAGTGGCCACTGAATGCAAAGCAGGTGCATAAAGTTGCTTAGCTACCCAACAAAATGTCTGAACACCAGAGAAATCTCGGCCTATTAAATTCACAATTAACTGAAATTTTAGCTGCATTCTAATTCTTAAATAACGGCAAACAACTTCCCTGGCACTGAATATTAATATAACCTGCAGCCTTTCTTTCCTTCAGACTTAAGTTTCTTTGAAGGCTTTAGTTTTCTCTAGCTTTTTCTTTTTCCTCTTCTTTTTGTACTTGCAACTTTCTTGCTCTCACTTCATTTTTCTTTCTGCACGTGACTTTACAGTGTAATCAGTACATCCAGTTTGGACATCAGAAACCACAACTTGTAGATCAGAATCCCCAACCTGGAGAGCAAGTGGACCTCCAAATTAGAGGAGGTGCTTGGTTTGGGTTTCTGAGCAGTGCAATCACCATGGCTTCTTCCCAAACAGGTTTTGACTCTTTGTTGGACAGTGAAAGGGGCAATAGCAGCCACAGTCCGGAAGCAAGTGAGGTGTTTCGATATGGAAGGAGATTACAGGATGGCATGGAGTGGGTTGTGGCAGGAACACCATGTATTTGTCAGACAGCCTGTCGTAAGTCAGACATCGCCTGTTGCAGACTGGCAGCGTGGTTATGAGAAGTTATCAGCTGCTGACTTTGGGTAGATGGAGAGGCACCTGTGATATTATAAAGGGGACTGATGATATTACCAAAGGGTCAGATGGTAGAAATGTTAGCATAACGTCTGGTTAATAGTGATTTTGGATGATCTTGAGGACGTTCTCCTCCACGCAAAGCCGGCTGGTGGTGTAGTGGCATCCGCACTGGACTTCGAGGTGAATGGTCCCAGCTTTCAATCCATCCAGCTCCTGGCATACTTTCCATCCATGCTGCATTGAGCATCAAGCTAACAGCTCAGCCTCATAAAAAACCACAGACACATGCAAAAGAAATGGCAGGGTTACTGGCGAGTGCGTCACAAGGCGTGGAGAGGAATGTGGCTGGCTCCTACACACAGATGGTTTTGGAATGTGTTTGCATCATCTGGGCAAACATTTTCACCTCCCTGTTGCTGCCAGGTGTCCCTTGGCAATGGAAATCATTCTGGTGAGTTTCTGTTCAAGTTCATTTTCATATTGCCAATGCATCTTTTGCCCTGAAAGAGCGTAATTATGGAGTTCAAAGTTCAAAGTACATTTATTATTAAATGTATATATTATACAACCTTGAGAATTGTCTCTTTACAGGCATCCACAAAACAGGAAACCCAAAAGAACCCATTAAAAAAAAACAACAAACACCCAATGCACAGAGCAAGGAAAAACACACACAATAAAAGCAAGGTACAGCATTCAGAACAAAACTGAGTCCATAGACATGCAGCCCGGAGCAGCCAGAGCAGGCCACAGGCCCGACCTCAGCTCATTACACAGTAGAGATGAATGTCACGGAGCTCGCAGACATGAAGCCAGAGCAGGCCACAGGCCCGACCTCAGCTCATTACACAGTAGAGATGAATGTCACGGAGCTCGCAGACATGAAGCCGGAGCAGGCCACAGGCCCGACCTCAGCTCATTACACAGTAGAGAAGAATGTCACGGAGCTCGCAGACATGAAGCCGGAGCAGGCCACAGGCCCGACCTCAGCTCATTACACAGTAGAGAAGACTGTCACGGCGCTCGCAGACATGAAGCCGGAGCAGCCGGAGCAGGCCACAGGCCCGACCTCAGCTCATTACACAGTAGAGAAGAATGTCACGGAGCTCGCAGACATGAAGCCGGAGCAGCCGGAGCAGGCCACAGGCCCGACCTCAGCTCATTACACAGTAGAGAAGAATGTCACGGAGCCCGCAGACATGAAGCCGGAGCAGGCCACAGGCCCGATCTCAGCTCATTACACAGTAGAGAAGAATGTCACAGAGCTCGCAGACATGAAGCCGGAGCAGGCCACAGCCTCAACGCAGCAAAGAGCGGAGCATAGGTCATGGTGCAGCGAGCAGAACTGGCCTGATCTTGCCTCCAGTCGTGCCTGACACTGCCTTTTCAATCCATCCAACCCAGCATTTAAACTGTCCAAACATCAAGTCGTTCCATGCTCCAAGACCCAGGCCCTGTTGCAGTAATACACTGCGGGCTTGGACCCTACTTCCACATTCGAGCCTGTATCTGACTTTTCGAAATCGCTGTGGCACTTCCATTTGTCTGACGTTGCTCCCAGTTCAGGTGGATGGGCTTTGAAATTCCTCTGCTTCCACTTTTCTCTGCTTTGCACACCCTGATTCTATTTTGACCTCACTCCGACCACTTCTCCTCGAACATGCCTCGACCTCACTCTGCATTGTACGCACATGCCTCAACCCTTGAATTGGCCCCATCTTCTCATGCTTTTCATTGTCTGTGGTGATCATTTACCATAATCTTTTACAGAAAAAATGTACTTAACAAAGTATTTAGTTGTATTTCTTGCTTTGGGAACCACCCTTAAGCTGTCACTTGTCTTCTGTATCACTATCTTAAAGTGGAGAGTAACTTTCTAAAAATTACTTACCATCGTACATAATATTTTGTGGCATAAAAGAGTGATAAATTGATACTTTCATTCATTGCATTGAGAATAATGATTGACAGGAATAAACAGTTTGCTCTTTTTATCTGTTCCAACACTATTGTGTAGCGTGATTTTAAATAATTGAAAATGTATTTAAGCTACATATTGAATCATTTTGATGGATATATTGGTGTTCTATCATCCCTTTGAAAATAAAGTAAATATATTCAAAACATGTTAATAAGTTCCTCATATGTGGCCAATAGAACTGGTTTAACTTCAAGAGTATCCTCAAAGATGCAATTTGCAGAAATTACTAAGATGCCTAATACTATCAAGAAATGTGAGCAGTTTATGAGTGGGATCAATTTCTAGCACAATGTTCTTTAAACTATTTGAGATAATGCAGCCTTCATGATATGTTTTGCAAATTTGTCCAATTTAGCATAGATTGCATAACAAACATGTACGAGGGGTGATTGATACGTATGTGGCCTAAGGTAGAAGGAGTCAATTTTAGAAAACCTAGCACATTTATTTTTCAACATAGTCCCCTCCTACATTTACACTCCAGCAGTCGTGGAGCATACGGATCTTGGATCTCCAGAAGGGGTCCACAGCATGGGGTGATTGATAAGTTTGTGGCCTAAGGTAGAAGAAGATGAGTTATACAGTTCTCGTTACCTGCATATGCAGTTCAACTTCTTTGAAGTTAGTAACTCATCTTCTACCTTAGGCCACAAACTTATGAATTATGATGAATTATTAACTGATGAGTTATTAACTTCAAACTTTCTGCATAATCACTCAAAGAGTTGAACTGCATGTGTGTGTGTATATACATGTATGTGTATATATTTATATAGTTGTCTCTCAGGGTCCGAGGAAGACTACATTGTGCAGGGTGGCAGTGTTTTTTTTTACGAGGCCAAGTTGCAAGCTCGACATCAACCCGGCACGGATGGAAAGCGCGCTTGGGGACGGCCTGTCACTGGATCAAACTCAGGAACCTCCGTTCTCGAGCTTGGCGCTGATCTCACTGCACCACCAGCCGACCTTGCACAATGTAACCAGCGTGTGAAAGATATTAAAGTGGAAAAGCCTTGCACAGAGACGATCCCACTCTCTTGGCCTCTGAAGTCAGGAACCAGTGGCACGAAAAATCGTTATGTCTGGCAACTTCCTTGGCTGCATTGGATGGCCGCATCTTCTTAAGTGCTCTGCCGTACCCTACGCACTCCACAATGCACTGCTGCAACGCCTTCTCAGCCATTGAACCCTCCGGGGTTTCCTCCGCCTGATCCACCGAAGCAGTCTTCGCACGCTGGGAAGAGAAAATTCCTAATCTTACCAAGGGTTTCAGACCTGTTGGCCACCCTCACCTGGTTTAGCCGGCCTGTCGAAGCCGTTGCCCGGGGTGTGGCCGCTGTCGCATGCAAACAGCTACGAGAAGCCACAGATGAGAGCTGGGCATTGGTGGGGACCAATAGATGACGAGCCACTCCAAGGAGTGCGACAAGCCCCCCCCCATCTAGAGGTGCTACCGCTCCCACGAGCCCCATGCACCCTGATTACTACACTGATAACTACCCAACAATGTGGACAGTCATGTTCAGTTTAACAAATGCACATCAACTTCAATCCAGTTAATTACCACCCAATCAGACATCTGTCAATCATCAGCAAAGTGGTAGAAAGTCCTGTTGCCAGTGTTGTCTAGTAGAACTTAATCATCATTAATTTTCACCCTGTATGGCTGGCCAGTGGTGTAGTGGCATCCACACCGGACTTTAAGGTGAATGGTCCCGGGTTCAAATCCAGCCAGCTCCTTGCACACTTTCCATCTGTGTTGAGCTAGCAACTCAGCCTCATAAAAAACAGGCAAATGGTGATAAAGAATCACAGAGAGGAACAACAACAATAACACCCATTATGAGTTTCATCGGAACCACTCATGGGACAAAGAGCTAAATTCCATAATTGAGATGCAAGTGGCTGTCCTTAACATCAAAGCAGCATTTGAGCAACTATAGCATTAAGTAGGCCTGGCACAATTAAAGTCAATGGTCGTGGGGAAAATATGCACATGGTTGGAATCATATCTCACACAAGGGAAGTTAGGTATGGTTGTTGGAGGTCCGTCATTCCAGCCTCTGGATGTCACAGTTGGTCAGTATATTTGGCCCAACTATCATCTGCTTGCTTCATCAAATAACGTTCTTGCAAGGGAGAATGTTCTATCACAACTGCATAATATTTAATTTTCAGCCATCTCCTCAGCAAGTAAACTAGTAACCAGTCATGACAAGATCCAAATGTTTCATCCAACAGTGCCTGATAATGTCCATCTCCAACAGGAGAGAGCCTAATGTGACTTTCAGTGACAATATGTCACCAAGACTCCAACATCAATGGATTGGAGGTCATCATTGGCCAGCAATTCACCAAGACCAGCCACGTACAACATAGAACAGTATAGCACAGAATAAAGCCCTCTAGCCCACAATATTTTGTAGATTAAGCAAGTAATTAAATGGCCAATTAAACAAGGTTTAATCTACACAAGGTCTAGATCCCTCTATTCTCTGCATATTCATGTGCTTCTCTAAAAGCCTCTTAAACACCTTACCTCCACTACCACTGCTGGCAATACATTGCAGGCACTACCACCCTCTGTCTAAAAAAGATCGTACCCTGCACCACCTCCTTTAACTTGACATCCTCTCATTTTCAGTTCCTGCACTCTAGTATAAAACACTTTGACCCTGGAAAACAGATACTGGCTGTCTACTCTAACTACGCGAGTTTGTAAATCTGGCGGGGGGAAAAGGATGTTGGGAATGGCAAGGGTGGAGGACCATGGGAGATGTGTGGGACAGGTGGCAGAAAAGGAGTACCAGGATCGGGAGGTGGGGGGGGGGGGGGGGGGTGGGTGGCATGGGTGCAGACACACTCAGCCCTGAGACACAAGGCAAGGTCATTTAATTCCAAACAATTGGTTTATTGATCATTACAGAATGTCTCTTTGGTGTTTCCCACTCCTTCCGCTCTCCCTGCCTCTTTCCCATTCTCAGTCCTCAACAGAGACCCATATCAGAATCAGGTTTATCATCACTCACATTTGTACTGAAATTTGCTTTCTTTTGCAGCAGCAGAACAGTGCAATACATAAAATTACTGCAGTACTGTGCAAAGGTCTTAGGCACTCTATGTGTGCCGAAGACTTTTGCACAGTAGTGTACAAGACACAAATCAGGAGCATGACAGATTATTCTTCACTTGCCTGGATGAGTCCAGCTTCAACAGTACTCAAGGAGTTCTACACCATCCAAGGAGAACAGGTCTTCTGGATTGGTACTCCATCCACCAGCATAGATATTCATTTCCTTCACCATTCCTGCACTGTGGGTGCAGCATGTACCATTTATAAAATGCACAGCATCTACCCATCAGACCACCTTGAAACAATTCCCAAACCTCTGACCTCAACTACCAAAATTGACAAGAGTAGCAAGAAGTTAGGGACACCATTACCTGCAGCTGCGCTTCTAAGTCACACAATATCCCGAGCTGAAAATGTATAGCCAGCTCTTAATCATTTAATCATTGTGAGATTGAACCCCAAAAAAATTCTTCCCAGCAGTTTTGTTGGAATGCCTTCACAAAAAGGAATGTAGAATTTGAAAAGGGCACAACGCCGCCAGCTTCTCAAGGGCAATAATTTGACATCAATGCCAGGACCCCCAAAACTGAATACAGTTACATTAATTCAACAGAACCAAATATATAGCTAGGAATACAACAGGCTTCCAATAGCAAACACTCATTATCCTTCCCTGAGGATCATCACCTTACCGTGGTGGAGAGGGTTGTGAGTTCCTGAAATCCCTAGAACAATGCCATCTGGAGCTTACCTCCTGGTAGGGTCACCCATGATGGTAAGGTCAAGGGAAAGGTTCCAAATAAAGAAAAACCCAACCAAAACCTCAACGGTGGAGCTGGCAGAAGGTGATGATGTATCAGTACAACTGTGAAGGTGGAGAAAGGCTGCTGCAGTGAAGGATCCCCAGGTATCCTGCATTCCATGCTGCTAGACCCTGACCCCAATCTGTCAAGGACCATGTGGTGGCTGCCCATGCATCAGCCTCCTCACATTAAACAAAGTCATGCATAGGTATTCTCCATTAAGGGAATAGCCCCTTAGGAGAACATCATACTCAACTTGAGTGATCGCACTATTAGTACTCGTTATCAATTAAAGATGGATTTCAACCTCCAGTAAGTCTGGCCCAGTAAGTGTCTTTTACTTTCGTGAAAGTAGGTTTTCATTAATTCACACTATGTGTTCATATGTTTTGATAGAGAGTCTTTATTACTTTTACAATAAAATATATTTTTTTCAGAGTTAATGTTCATCATTATAGTAAAAGTTCATTACTTTGCACTGTAAGAGTATGTTACTTTCTACAGTTAAAGTTCATCAATATTTAACGTGAGCATTCATTACTTTTTACAGGCAGAATCTATTACTTTAAATCTTACTCGAACAAATGATGATCTCTTGCTATAAACGTGATGAACTTGAATCATTAAAAGGTGAACTCTCACTGAAAAAGGTGAACTTTGAGCAAAGTAATAAGGTTTAACGATAAGAAGTAATGAATGCTCATCATGAAAAGTGCTGAACTCTCACTATAAAAATGTGATGAATTTAAAAAGTAAAAAGTGATGTGCTCCTACTAGAAAGAGATAAACCACTACAGTAAGAAATGAAATTTCAGTGTAAAAGCTTATAAACTCTGAATTAAAAGTAATGACTCTTCACTTTATAAACCAATTGACTTTAACTCTAACTTGTAAATGTGATAAACACCCAAAAGTGATAACCTGTGACAATTAAAGTTCAAAAGTAAATTTATTAGCAAAGTACATGTACGTATGTCACCATATACTTGAGATGAATTTTCTTGTGGGCAGACTCAAACCCAGAACAGAACAATAACCATAATAGAATCAATGAAAGTATGGAGTACTAAATTTAACTATGGAAAGTAATGATTACTTTACAAATAGTGGCAATCACTCTTTATAGGAAGTGATGAATCCTCACAGTACAAATTTAAGACTTTTCACTGCAGAAAATGATAAAGTATCTCATCAGATTTCTGAACAGACCATGAAACGCCATCTCACTTTTTACTCTATTTTTGCACTACTTATTTATATTTTAACATATTTCTTAATGTACCATATAGTTTTTTTTATTATATATTGCACTGTACTGCTGCCACAGAACAACAAACTTCACGACATATGTCAGTGATAGCAAACTTGATTCTGATTCTGAAAAAGTCAATTATTGTAAATAGTGACAATTAATTCTGAAGTGATAAATGCTTTGGCTGAATTCTTTCCTCCCTGTGTTGTGAACTATCCACCACAGTTTTGTCCACTAATGTCCCTATTCTAATATAGATTATCAATAATCTTAAATCAGGTGTCTTAGATAACTGACTAGTTAGTTTCAGAATGTACTTTGAAATATGGTTCAAAACTGACTAGAATAATGGAATAACATGGATCAGAAGTATAATCAGATTGCAGCCATTGTCAGTCCACTGGGATTCTACAATGGGTGCAAATTCATCTGGGGAAACATTTATCTCATGTGCCACTTTGATCAGTGTTTTGATCATTATTGCAAACTTACATGAAATGGACTTATCAAATTGAATACACATTTCTATATCTACATGACCCTTCAAAGAAAGCATTTAGAGTAGGCAGTTGTCAATGTTATTTTTAATGAAGTCTTTGCTTTGCCATTAACCTACCAATCCAGACTACATGCATCCAGCTAATAAAACTGTGGACTATGCATACGAAAGCCAGTCTGAAAAGCAGGAGGACCCACAAAATGATCTCTACTTTCTCCACCAGTGGTGTTTAAAGGCCATTCAATGGCCTGTGATTATTTTTTCAGGAATGTGTTGGGTTTGAGCACATATGACAGAAATGTGCTTCCAAGCCCATTTTTCCATTTATTGTGAAAGCTTTGAGATTGAAGTCACAAAATCTGGCAAACTCCAGTGACTTGCAATTATCAGAGAGTGGTTGGGCCAATGAGGGACAGTACCAATAGAGTGGACACGCCAATGGAGAGACAATATTGAGAGATGTTTGGGCCAATGGGCCAGCTGCATTGAGACTCTAGCCTCCATTGTACCCAAGACATCTTCAAGGAGTGATGGCTCAAAAATACAGTGTCCATTATTAGGGAACCCCATCACACAGAAACCTTGTGCCAACCACGTAGCCTAATCTAGAAACTGCTTTGAATTTCCCTACCATATAGCCCTCTATTTTTCTAAGCTCCAAGTACCTACCTAAGAGTCTCTTAAAAGACCCTGTTGTGTCCACCTCTACCACCTTCACTGGCAGTGCATTCCATGCACCCACCACTCTCTGTGTGAAAAACTTACCTCTGACATCCTCCTTGTACCTACTTCCATGCACCTTAAAAATGTGCCCCCTCGTGTTAGCCATTTCAGCCCTGGGAACAAGCCTCTGACTCTCCACATGATCAATGTCTCTTATCATCTTACAGACCTCTATCAGGTCACCTCTCATCCTCTGTCACTCCAAGGAGAAAAGGCCAAGTTCACTCAACCTATTCTCATAAGGCATGCTCTCCAATCCAGGCAAAATCCTTGTAAATCACTTCTGCACTCTCTCTATAGGATCCACATCCTTCCTGTAATGAGGTGGCCAGAACTGTACACAGTACTCCAAATGGGGTCTAACTAAGGTCTTCTATAGCTGTAAAATTACCTCACAGCTCTTGAACTCAATCCCATGATTGATGAAGGCCAACACACCATACACATTCTTAACAACACTGTCAATCTGTGCAGCAGCTTTGAGTGTCCAATGGACACAGTCTCCAAGATCTAGCTGATCCTCCACACTGCCAAGTCTTATCATTAATATTATATTCTGTCTTCAAAAATGAACCACTTCACACTTATCTGGGTTGAACTCTATCTGCCACCTCTACTCAGTTCAACATCCCATCGATGTCCCGCTGTAACCTTTGACAACCTTCCAGACTATCCACAACACCCTTAAGTATTGTGTCATCAGCAAACTTACTAAGCCACCCTTCTACTTTCTAATCTAAGGTCATTTATAAAAATCACAAAGAGGAGGGGTCCTAGAACCAATCCCTGCAGGACAGCACTCTTCATCGACCTCCATGCAGAATATAAACCATCCACAACCACCTCTTGCCTTCTGTGGGCACAAAGCAAGGTCTCCTTGGATCCCATGCCTCATTACTTTCTGAAAGAGCCTCACATGGGAAACCTTATCAAGTGCCTTACTGAAATCCATAAACATTACATCTCCTTCTCTGTCTTCATCAATGTGTTTTGTTACATCCTCAAAGAATTCAATCAGGTTCATAAGGCATGACCTACCCTTGAGAAAGTCATGCTGACTATCCCTAATCCCTATACTGTCGTCCCTCCTTATCCGCAGGGGATTGGTTCTGGGACCCCCCCGCGGATACCAAATTTCGTGGATGCTCAAGTCCCTTATTTAACATGTATCATGAGGTAGTCTTTAGGACCCAGCGGAACCCCGGACTTTATCTAACATGTCTTTGTGCGGTGGACATTAGGACCTGGTGGCACAGCACTGAATCCGTAGTGTTTCTGTTCACAAAAATAATCACGATCGCGATTGAAAATAAGGTGGAAGTAATAACACGATCGGAAAGAGGTGAAACGCCATCAGTCATTGGAAAAGTGTTAGGCTACAGTCGGTCAACGATCGGAACAATTTTAATGGAGCATGTGAAAGGCCCTGCCCCGATGAAAGCTACAATTATTACTAAGCAACGCAGTGGTTAAATTATTGAAATACGTATGTTTCTTAAGTCTTTTATATGCATAGAAAGGTAAAATATGTGCTATATACTAAGACAAATGTTTGACTAACTGACGCTAAATAATACCGGATGTACCTGTTCCGACTTCAAATCCGACTTAAAGACAGACTCAGGAATGGAACTTGTTCATAACCCGGGGACTGCCTGTACTTTTCAGTCATTTCTAGATTACTTATAATACCTAGTACAATGTAAATGCTATTTAAATAGTTGTTATACTGTATTATTTAGGGAATAATGACAAGAAAAAATAGTCTGTACATGCTCAAGCAACGAGTGCTGGAGAGAGAAATTCCGGGTTTTCCCGATCCGCGGTTGGTTGAATCCGCGCATGCAGAACCCGTGGATAAGGAGGGCCGACTGTACATACTTACTATAATTCACTGTTTTTTTCTCTATTATTATGTATTTCATTGTACTGCTGCCATAAAGTTAACAAATTTCACGACATATGCCAGTGATATTAAACTTCATTCTGATGTTGTTGGGCAATGGAGAAACAGCATAGAGATAAATTTGGCCCAATAGGAGACAGAGATGATAGAGTAGCTGGACCAATGAGAGTAAAGAACTGTGTACTAAAACAATGGAGGGGAAGCATGAGAGTGTGGTCAAATCATTGGAAGAATAGCATTGACGGTCTGGCCAGGCCAAGGAACATACAGAGACAAAAGGGCAGACGTAGTCCATTGCACCTACCACAACACAGACACAGTAAATAGACACTTATCACGATGTTGATTATGCAGTTCACTGCCATTATGCAGAATGCAAAGACACACCAGGAACTAGGCACAATGAGTTCACTAACACAGAATGTTATTCTGGCAGGATCATCTTCCACACATGGGAAATGGGGTTTAAACAGGGTACTGGCACGGTGGTTTGTCAGTGACCACAGGCACAGTTTTCTGTGTGCAAAACGAGCACAGTTCTCTGCCGTTGACTTGTTACAGGCACACTACTATTATAGGTCTTCTCCGAGGATTATCATCTTGTCATGGCTTGTGAATTCCTGAGACCCTGAAAGTGATGCCGTCTGGAGCTTGGCTCCTGGTAGGGTCCCCCATGGTGGTAAGGTCAAGGGGGAAGTTCCAGACAAAGAGTGATCCATCAAGACCTCAACGGTGAAACTGTAGTGAAGGCAGAGAAAGGCTGCAGAAGTCCCAAGTCACCTTGCCACTGGACCCTGACCCTGATCTATCAGGACCATGTGGTGGCTGCCAATCCATTAGTCTCCCACGTTAAACAAAACAACACACAAATTAACCGCTTAGGAGAACATCATACTCAACTGGAGTGGTCACACAACTATCATTATAGGCACTGGTCCCTGTTGCCGAATATGAGAAAGCAGCCATTCACTGTTACTGACCAGTGCGAAAGTGCTGCACCTTTCACCTGACCCTCTGCCTTTGACAAAGAGCAGGGAAGCTCATTCACTTTCCAGCCAACAACCATGGACCAGTTCCATGGACACGTGAGCAGGGGCAATTGACATCGAAGCTGAAAGGTACACACACAGTTTTCTGCAACTGATTCGATACAATTGCAGCTGAGTGTCATTTGCAGAGTTCTCTCTGACACTGATGCAGTTTACTGCCATATAAAGGGCTTTATACAGGCACTCTTGACTGCCGTTGAGCGAGTTAGAAACACAGATCTCAGCCGCTGAGTGTAGTACACAGTCAGTGCCACTGCGTGTGTGTAAAATTATAGGCACCGTCTGCTGTCAATAAATATGACGCGGGCACTGTTCCCTGCTACCGAGTGTGACACTGGCCTGGTTCACTGTCATTTAACGTGAAGCAGACACTGTTCCCTGACACTGAGTGATACAGGAAGGGTTCTCTTACATTATGTTTCAAAGTAGCACAGTTCATTCCCAGGCATGGTTCACCACCACTGAACATTATCGAGCTACAGGTCACTGTCACTGAATGTGATGCAAGCCACACACGATGTCTCATACAAGCACGTTTCAGAGCTGATACAGAGGCAGATGACCATTGCTGAACGTGATCTCTGACATTTACCGTGACACAGGCATTGTTTACCGCCATTGAATGTGGTACGGGCAGGTTAATGCCAACAAAGGACATACAGACACAGGTCACCAAGACTGAGTGTTACGCAGGAGTCATTCACCACCACTAACTGTGATATGGACACAGTTCAGTAAAACTCAGTGTGATGAACCCCTGGAACAGGTGGGAAAGGGGGGTGGGGGCCCAAAAGAGATACAGATATAGTGTTAGGGTAAGAGGAGATCTGAGGAGGAATATTTTTTCACCTGAAGGATGGTTTTCACCCAGTCTGTGTGTAGGTAGTGTAGATGATCTCACAAGGTGTCTCTCAACTCAAGACTTCTCTAGCTTCCGGTAATTTCTCTCCTCTCTGTTTCTCTATTTGCGATTCGGGCTCCCCTCTTAACCCCTCCTATTCTCCTCACCTCCTTCTAGTGCCCCTCCTCCTTCCTTTTTTTTCCCTCAGTGGGCTCACCTCTCCTATCAGATTCTCCAGACCTTTATCTTTTCCACCTTTCACCTCCCAGCTCCTCTTCATCCCGGCCCCACCCCCCCCCACCCAACTTCTCCCTCACCTGCTTTCACCCATCACCTGCCAGCTTGTACTCCTGCTCCTTCTGCTCACCCCCCACCTTCTTATCCTGGCTTCTTACACCTTCCTTTCCAGAAGGGCCTCAGCCTGAAGCATTGACTGCTTATAAATGCTGCCTGAGATGTTGAGTTCCCCTAGCATTTTGTGTGTGTTGCTCAAGATTTACAGCATCTGCAGAATCTCTTGTGTTAAGGGATGGAAAAGGAAGTTTTTCAGTTGCAGAGAAGTTGGCAGGAGGGGTGGATAGGGCAAAGGGAATATCAGTGGCACAGTGAAGTTAGGGTTGCCATGGGGATCAATCATCCAGTACCATTAGATGATCGTGGTACTGTCTCAGTTCATTACCATTGATCATCGTACTGACACCATTCAGTACCAATATTCATCACCTGGTCACACTACTCACCATGGATATGGTTAACCACCTTTGTTCTTGGTCTAGACACCACTCTCTACTATTGAGCATGTTACAGATGAGTTTTGTTGTGATTGCTCATGGTGCAGGCTCAGTTCACTGCCATTATTCATAGTTGAGACAGGGTTAGCCACCAGTGATCATGATCTGGCTATGATTCACTCCCAATCATCATGCTTCTCTGCTGCTGATCATAGGGTTGCGATACACTCTCACTGAACTTCGTATGGCCACAGTTTTGTTGCCCCGATTGTGGTTCGCTGCCACTCAGCAATGTACAGACCAGTCTCCTACTGATCACTGCTCAGTTTATGTCTGCTCCAACAGTCCAGGGTTTAGTCTCATTTTATCTGCACTGACAAGGGCAAAAACACAGCTCTCTGCAATCGAGTGTGGCACAGGCATTCTTCACTGCTGCTGATCAGGCTAACATTTGGCAAAAGATACAAAGCCTGAAAGTATGTACCCCCGGGTTCAGGGTCAATTCCATCCCACTGCTATCTGACTCTTGAATGGACTTCTTGTATAATTCGATGGACTTAATCTCATTACAAACTTGAACTTTGTCATTTACCTGCACTGCACTCCTTTGATAGCTGTTACATTTCCTTATTCTAGCTCAATGCACTGGGTAATGATTTGATCTGTATGAATAGTAAACAAGACAAGCTCTTCACTGTATCTTGGCACATATGACAATAATAAACCCCTACCAATACTGACCAGGCTCCATTAAATTTTCATTTGGGGTTTCAAGTTCTTCTTTCCTTTGTCCACAATCCATTGATCAGTCAGTTTTAATCAATGCAAGTGGTAATTGCTAATTAATTAATAAATCTTCCTTTGTTAAATTTAAAGATAACCCTACCACCAAAATCCTTAATTGATTTCTAATTGACAGGAAAATTGAATTCTGAAGTCACTTGTTTTAACTTTCCTTTGCCATCACTTCCCCCTACAGAGTAGAACAAATCATTTGGCTGGACTTCAAGATTTTATCCAATTGTTAGTAAGCTGAGTTCTATCAAAAGCCTTACAATACACACAGACACAAATTAGGCCAAAGCATAAACAATGATAGAGTGTGTTGCAGGTTGGAGGATATTGGGCAGTGTGACATGCCTTGAAGTAGTCACTACAATTTAAATTGCTTTGAAGTAAATTGAAATAGAACTTTGTTCCCAGTGGGAAAGGTAAAGATCATATGCAGGCAAGACTGTAACTTCTTTAATCTTGCTCCCTCAATTATATCACCCAAAAAAAGCATATATTTACATTTAATACTCATGGCTCACTCGGCCTGTTCAGAAGTGTTGTAGTTTTGCTCAGATGATAATTTGTAATTTTACAGCTTTTGACATAAAGTGACTTAATTTATATCATTGTGTTGAGATTTGAGCGCCCCCATTAGCTTCACAATGATCAGGCGACATCATCCCTGCCAGTAAGAAGCTTTATAATTTACTGAGCCTCTGCAGTGCTACCTGCTTGAATGTCAACCATTAGGGACAGCACTGTCTGACATTATATCTTCAGGTTATCATTATAATTTTTTAGCAGATCGATTCCTCTCAACCACAATGATGCTCTGGGGCATCTGTCACGGTTTAGGAAGTGATTGACCAATGGGTATCATTAGAAATGGTAGTCTCTCTGTTTCACAGGCTCCCTGTCTCCCCTGACCTTTCACATAGGAAGCAGCTGGAGCTGGAAGATATTTAATTGAATGGCGTCTTCAGATGTGTTTTGGTTTTGGAAGGGATGAGCTCTGGATGCTGCAGTAAGGAGGAAAAAAAGCTTCTCTATGACCTTCAAAGCTTAATTGATAGGCTTTTCATAGACCTTATTTGAGATTTGCTTCTAGTCCCTGTTGTTTTGTAGACCCTCAGAACTCCAGGAGAGGCATGAAGTCAACAGTAGGAAGCAGCTCCCAAGTGACCTCTGAGCAATCAATACCAGCCAGCAGTGATGGTGAGCAATAGTCACTCAGTTCCTTTCTGAAGCTGCATTAACAGGCAGAACTCATCCTAATTTCCCAGGCCTCACTCATTAATCTGTGGAAAAAAAAGACATGAGATGCATTGAAGAACACTTCGAGAGACAGAGAGAGAGAAAGAGAGAGAGAGAGAAAGATGCATTTCAGCTGTTGGGGATAAAAAAAAAGAATTCAAAAAAGCAGCCAGCAATAAAAATTAAAATAACTCCACCTGTGTTTGTTTAGGTTTGTTTTTGAAATAAGATGCCCTCATGGAATAAATAGATTAAGGGTGGTTTTGAAAAGACTAAAAGGGTTTCACAAATCTCTACTGAATTAAATGCGTGACAGGGGAAACAGAAAAGAAGGAAGCTCATCCTTTATTGCCTTTGAGAGCAATTTAATTAGACATTAGCCCCATGTGTATGGGTAAGGAGTCTCCGTCTCTTTTGCTGTTCCTCTGAAAGATGTGGCCTTGGACACACAGAAAGGATTTTTAAAGGATCATGTAAGAAGATCAACAGATAAGCAGCTAATTTTACGTACTTAGGGAGCAAATGATTGAGTACATTCCCCTTGGAATACGCAGGCTGCTAAGATGAAAAGCAAAGGGTGGAAAAGATCTGAAAGTATTTCAGCAGCAATGCTGATCAGTAAAATTAAAGATTTATACAATTTGATAGGGCTTCCAGACCGCAGTCAGTATGGAGGAAAGGAAAAAAGAAGCATTTCTTTGAGCTCTGTCCATTTCAGAAATTTTCATCAGAAACCACTTTTGAACTAATTGGAGTCTGTGGATAGGAAACCTCATTTTTGGCTCAAATCAATTTTCTGCAAATGTCATTTGATTCAGGAAATATGAGTGATATGCCTGATTTCCCGATAAGAAATGAAATGAGCTGTTGTCCTTCAGGATATCATAGACTTGAAATGGGGGGATTTTACGGTTAATGCCATCTGATAGAAATGTCCTACTTTGAAAGGAGAAGTCCATCAGCCTCGGGGGAGATGCAAGAAAAAAACGAATTTTTTTTTTAATCTGCAGCTGCAGCTTTTACAAGATGTGCAACAAATACAGATTTTTTCAAGCGATTAATTGGGAGCAACAATCAGTTTGCTGTTTGATTAATGAGGTGACAGAAGATATCAAATATTTAATATATTGTATTGATATTAGATGATGATATATTGTTTGACTGCCCACAACAGCACATTAAAATGTAGCAGACTGATGAAAGCACAATTTAGCATCCCTTAGCTTTGTACAGGAGGTACACAGTGCTCGTTTTACATTTCTTGTGCAGTTGATCAGCAATATTGATTGTCTTTATTTATGTAAGTTTTACAACAATGCAATCTCCATGTACTGTGAGGAATGTCATACGTATCAGTTAAGCAATAACTAATTCTTCACACTGATAATTGTGGGGTAAAACAAAGTCCCATGGCACAAGGATTCAGTGCAGAGAAGTGAGTTGTCCCAGGCACCCTGGCCAATGTTCCTGCCTCAACCAACGTCATTAAAGTAACTGATTATCTTGTCATGATTTCATTCCCCTTTGTGGGGATTTGCTCTATGTAAATTAACTTGTACATTCCCTACATCACAGCAAAGACTAGCAGTTTTCTTTAAGTACTCCACTGGACGAATTTCACTGGGAGTGCCTGAAGTTATGAGAAGTGCTGTAGAAATGCAGGAGTTTTGTTCTTTTCTGATGTGTTGAGCTTTTGCGGCTAAGTTTTCTCTGACCTAGTGGTCAGTGTTGCTTCTGCTTCATGTATTAAAGAGGGGCATCATTTAAGCTGTATCAGGCAATATCAGCCTTTTATGGGAAAAGCACAACGGTTTGCTTCACTAAGACCAGATGCCAAGTCAGTCTCCACAACTGTTGACTCAAGTACTTGTGGCAAAAGGAAAAGAGCTTCTGTAGATTTCCAGGATTTGAGTTTGCAACTTACTGGGGAAGATGTCAGATAAAAATGACCTTGAGCTACTTCTAGCACCAGAGGTGCAGTGGCAGATGCCTTGCCTCTGGTTCAGCTGGTGACCAGTTCAACTCCGGAGATGGAGCTTTAAGTCCAGACTGACATACTCTATACTCTTCATGTTACCAGACAACTTTACATTCCATATCAGCAGGATCTGTCTTGGGCCATCACAAGGAAAGCATGAGAGCGCTTCTACTTATGTAGAAGTTTGCGTAGATTCAGCACGTCATCTAGAACTTTGGCAAACTTGTACAGATGCACAGTGGAGAGCATCCTGACTGGTTGCATCACGGCCTGGGATGGAAACAACAATGCGCAGGGTCAGAAAAGCTCTACAATAAGTTGTGGATACAGCCCAGCCCATCACAGGCAAAGCCCTTCCCATCACTGAGCACACTTACAGGAAGCACTGTTATAAGAAGGCAGCATCAATCATTAAGGATACCCAACATCCAATCATTCTCTCTTCTCACTACTACCATTGGGCAGGAAGTATAAAAGCATTTGGTTCAATACCACCAGGTTCAGGAACAGTTATTATCCTAACCAGCTTTCCTGAACCAGGAGTGGATAACTTAACTCACCTCAACACTGAGCTGACTCCTCACCCTATCAACTTAATTTCAGGAACCTACAACTATTATTTATGTATTTGCTTTATTATTTGCACAATCTATCTTCTTTTGCAAACTAGTTGTTTTCGATCTTTGTTATTTATAGTTTTTCATCAATTCTGTTGTATTTCTTTAGTTTCTTGTAAATGCCTGCAAGAAAACGAATCTCAAGGTAGCATATGGTGACATACAGATAGTTTGATAATAAATTTACTGTGAAACTTAAATTTTGAGGTCATCTGCTAAGTATCTAGTCATTTTTATTTGTGAAATATTGCCATACACTCATTGACTGCTGTGTTTTCTATATTATAGAGGTGACAATACTTTAAAGGTGTTGCATTGACTATGAAATTACTTTAGGGTGTTGTGTAATTGTGAAAGATACCCACAATTCCATGGGCCTCATCCAGTTCAGGAAATAACTCATGAATTTCATAATCAGTATCAGAATCAGGTTTATTATCACTGACGTATGTTATGAAATCTGTTGTTTTGTGATGGTAGCTAAATAAATAAATAGATAGATAGATAGACAAACAGTACAAAAGAGGAATAGTGGGGTGATGTTCATGGGTTAATGGACTGTTTATAAATCAGACAGCTGAGGAGAAGCTGTTCCTTAAATATTGAATGTAGGTCTTCAGACTCCTGTACCTCCTGTACTCCCTGATGGTAGTAATGAGACAAGGGCATGTTCTTGGTGGTGAGGATCCTTAATCATGGATGCCTCCTTCTTGAAGCACCATCTTTTTGAAGATGTCCTTGATAGTGGGGTAGTTGTGCCTGTGTTAGAGCTGGCTTAGTCTACAACACTCTGCAGCCTATTTTGATCCTTTGAATTGGAGTCTCCACACCAAGTGGTGATGATCCAATGACCAGTCACCAGTTGCTCCATAGATATGGTTATATGTTCCTGTTCTCTTGCCTCTCCCTCAGTGTCATTCACTCTGGATCCTACTTCAGATGCACAAGTTGTCCTGGAAAACTAGGACAGCCCTGTGGAAGAAGAAGTACATTCAACCAGCCAAGACGATCAGAGGGACTTAATCCCCAAAAAGCCAATCTATTTCCATCTCTAATTCGGGCAATCACTGCTTCCCAAATTCTGTTCCCAGTCCTTCCACAATATCTACCTTCCATATTTTCATGAACTGATTTGCTATACCACACTAACCCGCGAGACTTCTGTGCCCAGGAGCAGGGAGCTCACCCTCATCAAATCAGCAGCATTCCTACTCAAGGAACCAAAACCCATCAATCAGACTGGATCTTCCAGTCAACAGAATTCCTTCCTAATCTTGCGATTTTAATTTCACAGGTCCTTTGTGTTACTGCTTATATCTTAACTGCACCTAACCAATATTTGTCAGTTGCTTGCAGCTAATCCATCAAAAAAGACTTTATCATATTTACATCCCTTTTGAACATCTCAAAACTCAATTCCTTCGATGTTGATCACTACCATTTCATAAGCTAACAATTTGTAATTCATTCACTAAATCTCTCATCCTCTTAAATTCTTTTAGTTCCATTGTATATTCCTTAAAACCTAATTGTTTGCAGATGCTTTTGGCTACCAGACCCAATATCTCCTATTGTGGCATAGCATCAATTTTTTTATGTTGATACACCACTGGTGAAACACTACCTATGACTAAATGCCTGTATGGAGCATGCACGATTTCCATAACACCATAAGACCATAAGACATAGGAACAGAATTAGACCATTTGGCCCATCGAGTCTGCTTCACCATTCAATTATTGCTGGTCCATCTTCTCTCCTCCTCAAACCCATTTCCTGGCCTTCTCCCCACAACCTTTGTTGCCATGGCCAATCAAGGACCTATTAACCTCTGCCTTAAATACACCCAACGACCTGGTCTTCACTGCTGTATGTGGTAACAAATACCACAAATTCACCACCCTCAGGCTAAAGAAATTTCTCCGTATCTCTGTGTTAAAATAGATGCCCCTCTGTCCTGAGGCTGTGCTCTCTTGACCTAGACTCCCACCATGGGAATCATCCTCTCCACATCTATTCTGTCTAGGCCTTTCAATATTTGAAAGGTTTCAATGAGATCCCCCTCATCCTTCTAAATTCCAGCAAGTACAGACCCAGAGCCATCAAACATTCCTCATATGATAACCCTTTCATTCCTGGAATTATCTTTGTGAACCACCTATGGACCCTCTGCAATGCCAGCACATCTTTTCTTAGATGAGGAGCCCAAAACTGTTCATAATACTCAAGGCCTCACCAATGCCTTATAAAACCTCAGCATTACATCCCTGCTCTTGTATTCAAGACCACTTGAAATGAAGGCTAACATTGCATTTGCCTTCCTCACCACTGACTCAACCTGCAAGTTAACCTTTAGGGTATTCTGCACATGGACTCCCAAGTCCCTTTGCATCTCAAATTTTTGAATTTTCTCCCCTTTTAGAAAAGAGTCTGCGCATTTGTTTCTACTACCAAAGTACTTGACTATGCATTTTTCAACATTGTATTTCATTTGTCACTTTCTTGCCCATTGTTCTAATCTATCTAAGTCCTTCTGCAGCCTGCCTTTTTCCTCAACACTACCTGCTCCTCCACCGATCTTCATATCATCTGAAAACTTGGCAACAAAGCCAACTATTCCATCATCTAAATCATTAATACACAGCATAAATGGAAGCAGTCCCAACACCGATCCCTGCGGAACACCACTAGTCACTGGCAGCCAACCAGACTAGGATCCTTTTATTCCCACTCACTGCCTCCTACCAATCAGCCAATGCTCTAACCATATTAGTAATTTTCCTGTAGTACCATGGACTCTAAACTTGGTAAGCATCCTCATGTGTAGCACCTTGTCAAAGTCCAAATATACAACATCCACTGCATCCCCTTTATCTATCCTACTTGTAACCTCTTCAAAGAATTTCAACAGGTTAGTCAAGCAAGATTTTCCCTTAAGGAAACAATGCTGACTTTGTCCTGTGTAACCAAGTACTCCATAAACTGATCCTTAATAATTGACACCAACATCTTCCCAACCTCTGAGGTCAGGCTAGCTGGTCTATAATTTCTTTTCTGCTGCCTTCCTCCTTTCTTAAAGAGCGGAGTGACATTTCAACTCAACAGGGGAATGTTAGGTATCATCTAATGGTGCATAGAATT
This sequence comes from Hemitrygon akajei, assembly GCF_048418815.1. Taxonomy (NCBI): domain Eukaryota; kingdom Metazoa; phylum Chordata; class Chondrichthyes; order Myliobatiformes; family Dasyatidae; genus Hemitrygon; species Hemitrygon akajei. Next base: position 59,883,018 of record NC_133137.1, read on the forward strand.
GCACAATGATACAGTAGCCTCCTACCAATGTTGTAAACTCTTGGTCTTCATTTTGCTGACCAGTCACCATATGGTGTAAAATATATCCTAGTAACGGATTCTGTTTTACAACGCAAATTCAATTTTTCTTTTGACTTAGAAGACCATAAGGCTATAAGACATAGGAAGAGAACTATTGAGTCTGCTCTGCCATTCAGTCATGGGTGATTTATTTTACCTCCTAATCACATTCCCCTGCCTTCTCTCCATACCGTTTGATGCCTTTACTAATAAAGAACCCATCAACCTCAAGTTTAAGTATACCCAATGACTGGGCCTCCACAGCCATCTGTGGCAATAAATCCTACAGATTCATCTCCTCTGGCTCAAGAAGTTCCTCTTCATCTCTGTTATAAAGCGGCATCCTTCTGTTCTGAGGCAGTGCCTCCAAGTCCTAGGTTTCCCCACTAATGGAAACATTCTCTCCAATTCCACTCAATGTATGACTTTCAATTTCAATAGGTTTCAGTGAGATTCCCCTCACTCTTCTAAACTCCAGTGAGTACAGGCCCAGAACATCAAATGCTTCTCATGTGAAGGAGGATTAAGTCTGTGCCAATCTATCTCATTATCTTACTAACTATCCTGGTAGTCTGTTCTCCCAACATTCCCATCAGCTCAGCCAAGATTTTACCATTCATCTACATGTCAGAGGTAATTAAGAGTAGACATTAAGCTACCAACCCTTTGGCATCTTTGGTAACCCTTTGGAAACTTATTGAATGGTGAAAGGCTTTGATAGAATGGACAGGGAGAGGATGTTTCCTATGGTGGAAGAGCCTAAGACTGGAGGACACAGCCTCAGAATAGAGGGCATCCTTTTAGAACGGAGATGAGGAGGAATTTCCTCAGCCAGAGAGTGGTGAATCTGTGGAATTCTTTACCACAGATAGCTGTGGAGGACAAGTTATGTATATTTAAGGCAGTGTGTGATAGATTCTTGATTGATCAGGGCATGAAGGGATATGGGGAGAAGGTAGGAGATTGGGGCTGAGAGGAAAATTTAATCAGCCATGACAAAATGGTGGAGAAGACTTGATGGGCCAAATGGCCTAGTTTTGCTCCTATACCTTATGGTCTTAGGGTATAATCAGAGGTAACTGGACAATTCAGTCACAAACTCTCCCCAGATAGTACTACAGGTCAGGACTGACCCTAGATCACTGGTGGAGACAGAAGCTCTATAAGGGGTGCCATATGTTCTCTGAAATCCCAAAGGCATCACTCATAAATCTTGGGTCTATTTCTTGCCCAAAGATGCCATCCAATGTAAATCAAATTAAACAGATTCAGGATTGACTAGGAAGACATGTCACTGAAAGCACAGACAAATAAAAATAGTATGTCATGTACGCCTTTAGCAATGCATGCCTGGAAGATCAAGTGTGTTAAGAGGAAGAGAATTCCCAGCTCCCATCACCCAGTTCCTCCAGGACCTTTAACGCAATTTTAATCAGGCCTTCATCAAGGGAACAATTCAAGGATTTGCCCATTGAGTTCTGTTTAAAAGTTCAGTTCATCACTTCTACTCCACTCAATACCACAGGACCTTAATCCAATTTCCGATCCTTTTTTTTTGATTAATTACTATGGAAATCGCCAAAGTCATAGAATATCAATATTGGTATTGGCTTATTATTGTCGCACATACCAAGGTAGAGTGAAAGGATTGTCTTGCATATTGTTCATATAGAACAAATCAAAACTGCTCTCCCACAGAAGAGAAGGATAGAATCTCAGGAAAGTTGTGGTCAAAGTTCAAAGAATATTTATTATCAATGTGTGTATACATTATACAACCTTAAGTTTCATCTCCTAACAGGCTGCCACAAAACAAAGAAATCCCCTTCCCCCAAAAACTCATTAAAAAAGGCCAGCAAACACCCAATGTGCAGAGAAGAAAATTAACAACAAATGCAAGCAGATAGCGTTCTGAACAGAAGTCCACAGAGACTCTGCCCCTATACCCTTAGTTCAGCGCAGAGTGGAGCCGCGAGCTGAATCAGCCCATCCCTCGCCTTAGGTCCTGACGCGCTGACCTTTTCAATCGGGCTCAGTGCCTAAATCATTATCCAAACATCAAGTTTAGTTGCTTCAGTGTGCTCCGAGGTCTGGACTCTGCTGCCTCGATTTGGCCTGTACCCGACCTTTCTGATTCTGCCCAGCACTTTCAATCGATCGAACCTCATGTCTTTCTTGTTCTCAGCTCAATGGTACATGGAATCTTCATTAAAAACCTAAGTGATTGTACCAAACATCTGTGCTATATGTTTGGTTTAGTTTTCAGTAAGTGGCCATGCTGAATATCCATTTTAATTATTTTCTCGTTCTTTACCCAAAAAGCTTTCTATGGAGAATTTAAATAATTTTGTCTTCTCCACAACCAACATTAATCTTACGTGTGACTTGCCGATGTGTCTACTCCAAACCTTCCTTTTCAGCATTCCTAAAGTGCTTTCCCCCTCTACAACATTCTGTTACTGTTCCATCTCCACCAATGCTCATTCCTCCACTTTCCTCAGCACCCAATCACATCACCCAGGAGATGCAACACCTATCTATTCACCTCATTAATCCTCATCAAGCAGACCCCAAAGGTCTTTACATGCAAAGCACTGACTGATTTTCATTTCTTTCAGTGCAGTATATTTCATTCTCTTTACAATGTGATCTCTTCTGCCATAGGAAGGCCAACCTCAGATTGGATAGGCACTTTCTAGGATACATCCACTCAGTCAGCAAACACAGCTCCAAAATACTGCTCCTGTTTCCATCATACTTTCTCCCATCTTGATCGCTCTTTGCATACCCAACAAAGACAAAGACTAGCTCAAGAAATGCACCTTACCTTCTGACCGGTCACAGTGCAGCTTTCTTAACTCAATGCTGCGTTCAACAATTTCAGGTATAGAGTATTTCCCGATCTTTATTTTCCAGACATCTAACATTTCCTCAGATACCTTTGGTGATTTCCCTATTTTCAAGGAAAAGGAATAAAAAAAAACTACTAGACAGAGGATTAAGATGAGAGGGAAAGATTTAAAAGGGGTCAGAGGAGCAACTTCCACATGCAGAAGGTAGTGCATAAACAGAACAAGCTACCTTCTGCATGTGGTTAAGGCAGACACAATTGCACTTAAAGTACAGTTGAACAGCTAGGAAAGGTTTAGAGGTATATGGACCAAGCAAATGGGACTAGCTGAGATAGCCATCTTGTTCAGCACGGACAAGGTGGGCCAAAGGGCATCTTTCTGGCAAGGGCTGGAGAAGAAAGGATCTGATAGCAGAGGAGCATAAACCATAAGAGAAAGAGAAGGAGGAGGGTACCCTGGAGAAGGTGATAGACAGGTGAGAAGAGGGAAGAGGCATGAATGGGGAGGGGGAGGGATTTTTTTACCAACTGGAAGGAGAGATCGATATTCATGCCACCAGGTGGAGGCTACCCAGTCAGAACATTAGGTGTGGCTCCTCCACCCTGACGGTGGCCTCACCTTGGCACAAGAGGAGGCCATGGACCAACACATCAGACTGGGAATGGGAATCAGAATTAAAACAATTGGCCACTGGGAAGTTCCACTTTTGGCAAATGGAACAGAGATGCTCGACGAAGGACTGTTTGGGGCCCTGAATGAAGGTGGATGGGCAAGTGTAGCACTTTGGCCATTTGCAGAGCTGGGGGGGACAAATGGACAAGGGAATCATGGAGGGAGCAATCCTCGCAGAAAACGGAGAGAAGGAAGGTAAAGGTATATTTAGTGGTAGGATCCCTTTAGAGATGGCGGACGATGTGAAAAAGGTGTTGGATCTTCCCTCTTGCTCTCTCTACCCCTATGTCCCTTTTATCTGCATCTTAAAGCCTGTTCCCTGATCTGTTTCTACAACTAACAATATCTCATCAGCCTGTTTCTATTATCTGTTTCTCCCTTCACAAATGATCGCCCACCAGCTATTTATTTCTAGCACTTTATGTTTCTATTCCAGATTCTCTGTATGTGGGCCTTTGAAAACTGAAAGCTTTTGGGTTACTTATTCAGAGATCATGAGAAGCATTATATCTTCAAATGCCCAGTTCCTATCAATCTCCTTGCCATCTGCACTATCCTACATCCAATAGACACAACAGATGGAAAAGGACCGAGGAATTAACTGGGAACGTTCTTGGTGTCCAGGTTCAAACAACACGTATAAAGTATTTACATACTCAATACATAATAATGGCCACTGACTTAAAGAAGACTTCCCTTCCTTTTCAACGAGTCTGCATCTAAATACCTTTAGTTCATTTAATTCATTTTGATTCGTGTGAAATAGTTGACAACTTGTCACCGAAATGGGGACCAATATTACACTTTCATTTAGCTGTAATGCAGTGACACCATCCTTTCCATCAAAAAATCACTTGCAGGGAATTAAAGACAGAGAACATGGCTTGGGGAATCAATGCTATGATGTTGTTGGCATATCCCTGAACGGTGCTTCCATTCATTACGGCTGTCATCGATTTACCATCTGGTAATCAGAACTGTGGAGAATATGATGGTTATTGGAAAAAGGATCCTGCAGGCAATATTTACTCTGTAATTCTTGGGAGCCGTTCTAATATTGGGCAGTGGTGCAAAAGATTATGAAATTAACTGCCCAGCCACTGTCCTAGATACACTCGACCTGATTTTCCTTGCTACTAAAATCAACAGAAGTGAAATTGGGATGTGATAAAATGGGAGACTCATTTGATGCACATTTGCATTTGTCTATAAGCAATAGGATTGTTTTTAAAAAGAATTGCCATTGTGACACCATCATGAAAAGATACATCTTGTCAGAATTGAAGCCAGTATCAGCATTCTGTTAATCCAAAGAAGAACGATTTCACAAAATTATGAAGCCCTGTAATGTTAAATTCATGAATTTGTTTAACTATCCACATGAATGACATTAAATTTGACCTTTTTGGTAATTCTCCTAATCCTTTAATCCTTTTTCTAGCCTATGGATTTGATTTTCCGTGCATGCCATTTTATTTTTTTAATGGTTTATCCAAAATTATGATTAGGAAGAGGTACCAGAGAAATTGGGTTGGATAAGTGCAAATAAGGAGACTTATTAAAGGATTGTGAACTCTTAAACTAGAAAAGTTAACCAGCTCAGATGGGATGCACCATAGGTTATTGTTGAAATTAAGTAGAAATTTTGAAAGTCATGACCACATATTTCCAAATCTTCAATCTGGAAATGCCTAAAGAGTGGGGGATTCCAAATATTTCACATGTTTAAAACCCACCAATTTTAGTTTAGTCACCAAAATTGGTGATGAGGAAATGATTAACCGCTTTAATCTGAGACCTGGAAAGTAAGCCTACCTATGTAAAAGACAAATCACATTGACCAACTTTGAAGAAACAACAAAAAGTCTGATAAGGATGATGGATTTATGTTCAGTATATGGGCTTTCAAAGGTGTTTGATAAAGCACCACAAAATAAATGTACTACAATTAGAGCCCATGGGACTTGAGGGGCAATGACTGCATGGACAAAAAATATCTAAAGACAGAAAGCAGAGAAGACTGATAAATGATTGTTTTACAGAATAGAATGAAGCACACAATGGTTCTTACCCTCCTTCCCACCTGCCCACCTTGGAGTTGGTATTAGAAATGCACTTCATTTGATATATATTTTTCTCAAGCATTCTCAGGGGATTGAGAATGCTTTGCTCAAGTGTTCTGAGATGATTGATGCAACCGATATGTGAATTATAGACTCTTTCACTAATGGGGCAGGAGGTACCTGGTTAGTTTGTAAGGTGGCGTGCTTCTCTGATATTCTCACTGGGATTCTGTACGCGCCTGATGTATGGTCACGAGGTCCTCAATGCCATTCCAAATGTTTCTTCTCCATTTTGAGAAGTCATCATCCAGAAATTCCCAGAAGTCTCTGAGAATCACTGACAACTTCTTCATTAGACTATACCAGAGGACGGGCCTCACAATCCACAACCATAAAACAAGGATCACATCCCTGGAACCCCCACCCCTGCAAAACACTACCCTTTAATAATAAATATTCATGATCTTGGATCTCATATCTCAGGAGATACCTCTTACTAGAGGCAGGTATTGATGATTAAATTCACCTAAATCACCATTAGATTTACCATTCAGTTCTGTATGCCAGCAGAGTTAAAGTTCAAAGTTCAAAGTAAATTTATTACAAAGTACATTATGTCACCATATATAGCCTGAAGGTTCGTTTTCTTGCGGGCATTCAGTGTAAATACAAGAAAAAAAGACTGTATCCAACAGGACCATCAGACAACCAATGTGTAAAAGAAAAATATAAAAAGAAAAAAAAAGAAATAATAATGATGACAGCACAACTCAAAAACTGAAGACATTATCACAATAGAAGAAAAGGTTAACTAATGGAAGAGCATGATATTCCATGGAAAACATCCCCATGTCCTGAACAGACTAGATGTCAACAAGGAAGCGGTGAACGCCTGGCTCAGAGTGAGAGACATCTCCCCAGAAACAGAATGGTTCCTTGTGGCAATGCAGGACCAGGTGGTTAACACTAAAATATCAGAAATATAGAATAAAAGACCAACAAATTCAAGACGATAAATGCAGAAAATGACAAGAGAAACCAGAAACAATACAACACATTACAGGATCCTGCAGCAGTTTAACTCAATCTGATTACTTACACAGGCACAATCATGTGGCAAACATTATTAATCAAAATCTTTATTTAAATAGGAATTCATAAAAGAAATCAAACCTTACTATAAATACAAGCCGCATCCAGTTTTAGAGTCAGAGTCCCACAGATTATATTACAACCGATTGGTTATTACAGATAGGACTATCCATTATAACTGTTCAGATATATTAATACAGGACAAACAAGTAAGAACAACTTACTTAATAGATATAGCCATTCAAAACATACATAACTTATAGAAATCAATAAGCAAAAAACACCAGAAATATGCCAAATTAAAAGAGGAAATTGAATGACTTTGGAACATGAACGGGATTTACATTGTCTCGATAGTAATATCTACAACTGGTATTATCTCAAAGTCACTACACAATAGCACTAAACAAATAGGCTTACACAGCAATATCCATGTAAATCTCCAGAAAGCCACAATGCTAAACACCACTAGAGTAGTCTGAAGGTTCCTAGCAATTGAGAAATGAGTGTACTTGGCTTTGCTGGTGCCTCAGGTTTTACTAGCTTGCACTGAGAAAAATATATAATAATAATAATAATAATAATAATAATAATAATAAATAAGTAAACAATAAGTATCGAAGGCATATGAAGGGCCTTTGAAAGTGAGTCCATAGGTTGAGTGAAAAGTTCAGTTCAGTCCTTTGTCAATTGAGAAAAAGAATTTTTAACATCAGAACCTCAAACTCAGCAAGAATCTCATGGTCTACTTGGTGGCTGTAGTTGCTGCCTCCTTTATGTTTCTGAGACTTGAACCACCAACAGCAGGTACCACAATGCACTGGAACAATATCACCAGTACTGTCTCACTAAATTTCTCCAAATTCACTGGAAGGATAATTCAACTCAGATCAGTCACCTCTTCCAGGCCAAAGCCCCCAGCACAGAGGCCCTAATTGCACAGTTGACTCCATTGGACAGGCCACAATACTTGAATGCTCGATGCCATGCTCCTTAATCAGGTACCTTATTCCAAGTTCAATTGCGGAGAGAGATAACCCAGGAAACAATGGAAAACTATTAATGTTATGGTCAAAGACTCCTTGAGAAAGTACAACATTACCACTTTGATATATTCTAACTTGAATGTGGGTGTACGAAATGTAGTTTGAAATTTTGTGATACAGAACTTAGAGCTGTATTAAACCAGACATAAACCTGATGGTTAAAATTTAGTGGAGAACATGTGAAGAGATGGGAAGAAAGCAGAGGCGATGAAACTGAAGGATTTAATTTTACAACAACGTGGGATTGTGTATATACAAACATTTGAAGGTTACAGGATGTGTGGAGTAGGTTGTTAGAAAGACATTTAGGATCTTAACTTTACCAACAGAAGCATAGAGTAGAAAAACAAGGAAATGTGCTGAAGTTTTTTTACGTACTAATTAGGCATGAGAAGTAACGTTGTAGCCAATTTCTGACAAAATAATTTGATAAGGATGTCAGGAATTTTGAGTGGGTGTGGGCGTGATGTGAAAAAATGGATTAGATACATTGAACTTCATTTATGTTGAAAAGCTGAAGCAGCTGATGCTGTTCTCAAAGGGAGAAGCATTTTTCGTTTTGATCTTGCATTTACATAGAAAGCTTCTTGACCTCAGATGTCCCAGATTCTTCTCCAAAATTAGTTTATTTTTGAAAATTACCCACTGCTGTAATACTGAAAACACAGACAACAACCTTCTGTACACAATCTCACATCAGCAACAATAGAAGAACCTGTTTTAATGATGTACGTTGGAACATTTACTCCACTTCTCTCTTCACTGACATTACCTGACGTGCTGAATGCTTCTGGCATTTCTTGGTTTTATTTCAGATTTTCAGCATCTACAGTATCCTCAATTCCCTTTTACTAAATAAATTGAAGTATTTTTCTGGCTCATTTCAGAAACAGAAGTAAAAACTATTCCTTTCATGCAATTATTGAAAGGCATGACATGAATTGAATAATATCCTAGAAGTGTTCCTTCTACAAAAAGCCTGACAAGTCAATGAAGAAATATCAATATACTCACAACAAATTGCAAAGTTAAGGAAGGTGCTTTCGTTTGGTGTCATTTATTCACCCATTATCAGCTCACTCATGTTTATTTTCATTTCTGCATGGTCCATTGTGGTTCAGGCATCCTTATAAATCTGATTCAGACAAATACAAAAGAGCTAGTTTCAGGTGCCAGGATGCTTCAAAGTTCAAAGTTCATTTATTATCAAAGCATGTATACATTACACAACCTTGAGATTCATCTCATACCAGGCAGCCACAAAACAAAGAAACCCAAAAGAACTCATAAAACGACTGCCAAACACCCAATGTACAGAAATTAAAAAACAAATTATGCAAACAATTAACATAAGCAAATAGCATTCTGAAATGAAGTCCACAGATTCTGTCTCCAGATCTTTAGTTCAGCACAGAGCAGAGCAGCAATCTGAACCTGTCTGTTGCATTGGGTGCCGACACTGTGACCTTTTGGCCATTGTCTGGCACCTAAACATCACCAAACATCGAGTTCAATCACACCAAAACGCTCTAGGGCCTGGACTTCACCGCTTCGACTCGGCCCGCACCTGACCTTTCCAGTCCGGCCTGGCACCTAAAACAATCAAACCTCGGGTGTTCCCCATCTCAGAGATGGTCCCACTGCCTCATTTCCTTTTAGAAGGAATATCAAACTAAGTTTTTGCCAGTCTAAGATGGAGGTAAGGAGGAGTAACTTCGTTCAGGGGATGGTGAATCTTTGAAATTCTTAATCCTGGAGAGATGTGATTGAGGAGCAAGCAGAAAGATGAAGATTAGACCAAGATCAAACAAGTTGCAATCCTAAAGAATAACATACCAGGCTGAAGCAGCCATATAGTCAACTCATACTCCTCTGTCATATTCTAAGTAACGATAGCAAGGCTGAGATCAATGGAAACTCTTCTCTGTTGGAGTCTTGCCTTCCACTAAGTAAGGGGGATGCAGTTGTGGGAGGTGAATCACCCCAGCCAAGAGGATGCAGCTGCAGTTGTTGATGGGCCCTAGACAGGCACTCCATCTTCCTCCCAACATAAGGCCAAAAGTAGATCAAATCAAAATAGTGGAAATATCCAGCAGGACAGGCAGCAGCTGTGGAGGGAGAAACAATGTTATAAGTCTGACAAGGTGGAGAATGAATGGCACAAGTGACAGAGAGCCAATTGTGAGGGGATGGTGAAGCATCGTTAATCATAGATGATCTGTCTAGAGATATAAATAGAAGATGATTGAAGAGGGGGAAAGGTAGAGAGATAAGAACATTAGAGCAAAGTTCAGGCCATTTGGCCCACGATGTTATGCTGGGATCTTATAACTGACTTGAAAATTAATCTACCCCTTAGCTCCCACTTAGACCTCCATTTTTTATCATCTATGTGCCTATCTTAGAGTTTCTTAAACGTCCTGAAGGCATAATAAAGCTCAGCAGTAGCTGTAAATTTGAAATAAAACAGAGAGCTGGAATCTTTCAGCTTGTGTTTATTAAACCTGAAAAGGCTGGTTATCTGAAACACCACGGCACTGCCACAAAGTAGTCTGCTGTCCCACAGGTCCTGTGACCCAGGTTCAATCCTGATCTTCCATTCTATCTGTGGGGAGTTTTGTGCATTTTCCCCGTAGCTCCCTTCTTCCCTCAGGCCCCAAAAGTGCAGTCTCTGGGACTGCATCAGTCAGTCCCAAAGACGCACTGATAGGTTAACTGGCTGCTGTGCACAGCCTCTTAGTGTAGATGAGTGGCAAGAAGGAGCAAAGGGAAGCTGATGGGCATGTGAGAGAGAATAAGCTGCATTGCTATGGAGGGAAAAGGGACTACAAGCCAAAAGGAGCAGTTCAAGCCAAAGGCATAGAGCACACTCGTGCATGGGTTAAATGTGAAAAGTAGCTCATGCTAATGCAAGCAAAGAACATCTTCAACAAAAGGGATTCTTACCAACTGCACCTGACAGAGAGTGGATTGCCAGCTCAACAACCTCCTAGCAGAAACCTTGGATCTTGAAACGTAACCATCAGATTAATACTGTGGATACAAGAGCAGGCCAGAGACTGTGTTTTCTCCGTGGAGTGACACCCTAAAGCCTTTCCACCATCTACAAGGTGTGTCAGGAATGTACACCACTTGTTTGGATAAATCTAGCTTAAAGATAAAGAGATTTATCTTATCTTCAACATAAAAAGAATAGCCTTATTTGTCACATTTACACCAAAATATACAGTGAAATATGCCATTTAGATCAAATCAAATCAGCAAGTATTGTGCAGGGGAACCTGCAAGTATGACTTCACTTCCAGCACCAACATAGCATGCCCACGACTCACTCACCCTAATCGTATATCTTTGGAATGTGGGAGGAAACCAGAGCACCAGGAGGCAACCCATGTGATCATGGGGAAAATGTATAAACTCCTTTTAGGCAGTGGATGGAATTGAACCCCAATCGAGATCACTGGTGCTGTGAAGCGATGTGCTAACCACTACACTATCATGCTGTCCCTTAATGTAGCCTCAACAATGCCCAGAATCAGCCAAAATATATATCAGCCCACTGGATTGACTGATCCACCATCTTAAATGTTCCCTCCACCACTGGCACACTGCACTTGCAGTGTGCATGATTGACAAAATGCACCTGCTTGGATTGTTCAGGCAGAAGTTGTAGCTTCTACCACCAAGAAACAAAAAGGTGACAAGTAGTTAAGAAAGCTACCAGCACCAATTTCCCTAGAAATCACCCTCCAAATTGAAGTGAAACCCCTTTTTACTGGGTGTCTCTAGAGATACAGCTCGTTAGCCCCTCAATAACAGCCACTGGACCCAGCAGTGAGAAAGCTACCTTTTACAGACTCCGTAAGTCTAGGATTGGTATGGTATGGGTCCCACCAAAACCAATAAGTTGAGGATGCCTCGCCCACCCAGACCTCAATCTGTATGAATACCATGTAACTGCTGTCCCATAAAATTTGCCATTGGCAACAAATAACAGATTGTACGCGCCATACAATTATAGAGAAATATATTTATGCATGTTAACTTAACCAAACTGTTATTAAAGAAGAAAGTAAAAAAGAAAAACTAAAGGGCCTATCATAATTAAAACAGTCAAATGTGTACAAGGTTGGAGCTCAAATCTTCCAAAAGCTGATGTTTCTGGTGTACTCACTGCATCAACTCCTATTCACTGATCACCAGTAGAATTTCCCCTATTGGACTATCGAATTGCACGTTCCTGTTGGATCGAATCTTACATCCAGATCTCTCAAGCTACTTCTCTCTCCATCTCTCCCTCTCCAGGTGAAAAGACCTCAACCCACCCCAGTGCCCATCACAAAAACCTCTCCGCCCAGCATTTTCTAGAACCTTCTCCCAATTCCACCGTCCTGATTAGATGACATGACATTCCCAAGCTGAACATCCCAACCCCTTATCTTTAATGGTGACCCAAACACTACCAGCAGAACACACTGTTTCTATAGAAAACTACTAAATTAAATATCCTACAACATCAGCAGTAAAATCTTAACCAGGGCATTGCAGAAGTGTAAATACATCCTCATTCTTTTCTCACTGTTGATTCTAAATCCCCACATGAACTGCAGATGGCTCAGTGCCACTTTCTCAAGGACAGTAAAGGACTGCTTTGACTTTGACATCCATATCAGAATCAGAATCAGGTTTATTATCACTGATGCATGTTGTGAAATTAGTTGCTCTGTGGCAGCAATACATAAAAATTACTCTAAGGTGCTAAAATAAATACATAGTGCAAAAGAGGAATAACAAGGTAGTATCGTGGATCATTCAGAAATCTGAGAGTGAAGCGAAGAAGCTGTTCCTAAAACATTGAGTGTGGGTCTTCAGGCTGCTGTACCTTCTCCCTGATGGCAGACACAAGAAGATGGCATGTCCTATTTGGCGAGTATCCTCAAAGATGAACCTTCTTGAGCTGGGGTCTCCAGATCAGGCAGTGATGCAGCCAGTTGGAATGCTCTCCTCCATACATTTCATAGTATCTCACTGGCCTTCAGCCTGAACTTCCTTGCCAGTTAAGTAGACCATTACCTAGCTAAAGGTAAGTACGCTCAAGAGCCACTTTGTTAGGTGCAGGATGTACCTAAAGCATGAACACTGGGTGTACATTCATGACCTTCTGCTGCAGCAGCCCACCCGCTTCAAGGTTGTATGTTCAGAGATGCTCTTCTGCACACCACCTTTGTAACATTTGGCTATTCGAGTTACTGTCGTCTTCCTGGCAGCTTGAACCAGTCTGGCCATTTTCCCTGAACTCCCTCAATAACAAGGCTTTTTAGTCCACAGAATTGCCTCTCACTGGATGTTTTACTGTTTCTCGCACCATTCTCTATCAACTCTAGAGACTGCTGTGCGTGAAAAAACCCAGGACACTGGCAGTTTCTGAGATACTCAACCCACCCCACCTGGCATCAGCAATCATTCCATGGTCAAAGTCACTCAGGACACATTTCTTCCCCATTCTGATATTTGCTCCGAACCACAAACGCACTTCTTGACCATGTCTGCATGCTTTTATGCATTGAGTTGCTGCCACATGATTGGCTGATTAGATATTTGCATTAACAAGCAGGTATGCCTAATAAAGTGACCACTGGATGGCATATCTGCTCAGCACAAACATGAACAATGTGATTGTGCATTTAAGTAAATGGAACTTTTTCATGACAAGACCACAGGAGATTATTGCTAATCAGGAAACAACTGGTCTGAGTGGAAGAAGTGAGGCATCTTTTTGCTGTATAGTGGTGTCTTTATTCCTGGAGTTTGAAAACTAGCCATGTCGCCACATGGGTACAGTGCAGCTCTCTCCCTCATCTATTTTCATTTTAATTAAAATTTATAGTCATTCTCTGCTGATTTTAGAATTCTCAGTTTTGGAGATCAAACAAAGCAGGTGGGATGAGCAATACAAATTTTTTTCCTTCACACCAGGATAAGTTTTCATTAACGCCAGCAAGCAGGAGAGGTGGCAGTTCAGGAGATGCATTTTTCAATCCAGATCCACAAAAATAATGACAAAATCATTTGGAAGAAAAGCTTACATCTGCTTGAATTGAAAGAGGCATAGTGAGCAAAGATGTACAGACTGTAAACAGATTATATTCCACGGAGCCCTGGGGTAATGGGAAATGATGGCCAGCTAAAAGAGGTAAACAACAGATGTGAAGCTGTCTCTGCTGCCTCTTTCTCTTACCGTACTCGGCAAGAATGCTAAAAGCAAAGCACAACGCTGTTGCCATGCAAAGTACCGATTAACAAGAATGCGAGCCACAAGTGGAGGTCAACAATGAGCCGTCAATCGAAGTCAACTGCCAGTTGTGAAGTCTGGCTGTGATCTTTGTGTAAGGCTCTGCAGTCCCACTGAGGAGATGGGCTCTTGAATTAAACGGGCCAATTAGGATCAATGATCTTGCCTTCCTGTTATGGAACAGGGCTTGGCTGAAGGAAATGTGTCGGACACACTTTGTTATGGTGTTAGAAACACATTTCAAAGTCCCTTGGATGGAACACATCTACATTTATTTTAATCAAGGTTAGCTATGTGAGGGGACTGAGGGATTTGTTAAAGATATAGAATTCAATGACAGCTCCTCACAGAGCAATTTCATCAGTCCCATTTCCCCTGTTCTTTTTCCATAATCCTACATTATTCACTCCAAAACACCTCTTGCATTAAAGAAAAACTTGCATTAAATCACATTTACTGTATTCAGGTTGCTGCACAGACAATGCATTATGTGTCAGGTGTCATGATTAGTCTAACATAGGGTGTGACTAATAAGGTACAGTAGGGATCGGTGCTTGGTTCCCAGTTATTCACAATCAATAGCACTGATCCGGCAAAGGGGGCCAACTGTCATTGAGTTATACAGCACAGAAACAGGTCCATGCTCAACCAATCACATTTGCCCACAATATCATTGTATCCTTCAATGCCTTGCCTGTCTAAATGTCTCTTAAATGTAGTGATTGTATCTGATTCCAACATCTCCTCTGGAGTAAGTTACAGATCAAACATCCACTCTATATTAAAAAATCCCCCTGAAATTAACTTAAAATCTCCTTCATCTCTCTTAAAATATAGAACATAGAAGATTACAGCATAGTGCAAGCCTCTTGGCCCACAATGTCATGCTGACCTTTTAACCTACTCTAAGATCAATCGAACCTTTTCCTCCAACATAGCCCTCCATTTCTCTATCATCCACGTGCCTATCCAAAATTTCTTAAAAGCCCCTAATGTATCTGCCTCTACAATCAAAGCTCTTAGGGCATTCTACCCTCTGTGTTGAAAACTTACCTCTGATAATCTCTTCTAATATTACTTATTTCTCTTCTAATATTTGTATAATTGTGTTTCTGTGCACTTGTAATGCTACCATGTCACTGTAATTTCCTTTGGGATCAATAAAGTATCTATCTATACTTTCCTCCAATCACCTTTAAGTGATGTCCCTGGGAAAAAGTCTGGCTATCCAGGTCTCCTGCTTTTAATAACATGTTTGTTGATGGCACAAAACAAAGAGAGGTAGTGAGTAAGGAGCAGGGTGTAAAGAGACTTCATGGGAATTTGCGTAATCTGAATGGAAGGTGGAATCCAACACTGAAAATGAGGTAATCTGCTTTGGTGCACATAATGGGAAAATAGAGTATTTATTCACTGATGAGAGAATGGGCAGTATTGATATTCAACGGAACTCACAGTGGGCTGAAGAGCAATTGAAGGAGACAATTTGAAGGGTAGGTGGCATATTAGCTCTTATAATGAGATGGTTTGATTGCAGGGAGCAAGAAAATCTTACAGATATTCTGCACCTGGAGTGCTGTCTACAGTTTCAGACTCCTTAACTTTAAAAAAGAATGTGCCTAGAATAACGGGATTTGAACATAGAATCTTTGGAATGATTCCAAGGATGGCTGGGGAGTATGACTGGACTAGGCCTATACTGTCTAGAGCTTGGAATTATGAGAGGAGATCTTACTGAAACTTGCAAAATTCTTACAGATTTCAACAAGTGTGCAGCAAGGAAGGTGTTTCTTGAGCCGTGGTCTCTAAAACTGATGACGGTCTCAGAACAAAGTTTTCTAAGTTGTGGTATCTAAAACCACAATCTTTGCCTCAGAATAGTGTTTCCTACGCTGCGGTATCTAGAACCATGGTTACTGTCTCGGGATGCAGTTTCCTACACTGCGGTATCTAGAACCATGGCTACTGTCTCGGAATACAGTTTCCTACACTGTGGTATCTAGAACCATGGTTACTGTTTTGGAATACAGTTTCCTGAACTGTGATGTCTAAAACCATGGTTACTGTCTCAGAATAATTGGCCAGCCATTTGGAACTGAGATGAGAAGAAGTTCCTTCACTCAGACATCATTGAACCATGGAAATCTGTACTCCTGAGGGCTTTTGAGATTCAGTCACAGACTGCATTCTAAGCAGTGATTGCTTGATTTCTGGATACTAAGGGAATCAATCGGGGTTCGATTCCCACCACTGTCTTTAAGGAACACACAAAATGCTGGTGGAGCACAGCAGGCCAGGCAGCATCTATAGGGCGAAGCACTGTCAACCTTCCTGACGAAGGGTCTTGGCCCGAAACGTCGACAGTGCTTCTCCCTATAGATGCTGCCTGGCCTGCTGTGTTCCATCAGCATTTTGTGTGTGTTGTTTGAATTTCCAGCATCTGCAGATTTCCTTGAGTTTGCTGTCTTTAAGGAGTTTGTTTGTTCTCCCCATGACTGTGTGGGTTTCTTGTAGGTACTCCAGTTCCCTCCCACCTTTTGAAAGCAACGCGGTTAGGGTTAGGATTAGTAAACTGTGGGCATGCTATGTTGGCACTGGAAGCGAGTTGACACTTGCAAGCTGCCACCAGCAAAATAGCTGCTGATTTGATTTGATGTAACAATTTCACTGTATGTTTTAATACGTGACAAATATAGCTATCCTATTTAATGTTTAATCATTAGTCATCAGCAGTAGATCATTGGAGTTAAGGATAACATCCATCACTCTTAGTGGGTCTTCGGTGACTGATGATCCCAGTGCTGGATATATTCTTCTGCAGTGAGAGTTTGGAAAGAAGAGATTGCAGCCTTGCATCACTCCGCTTAACCCTTCTGCTTTCAGCACCTCGCATTAGCCTGTAGTTAATCCCTCTCCTCCAAGACTGACAGCAGAGCGGCAGCAAATATGCTGCATTGTATAGTGTAAGGAGGCTGCCGTGGAGTGAAGCCGTGTGCAGCAGCTGGAGTGGTAAAACAATCTGTGCGTTTGCTGATGCATCGTGCATCTGATCTATGTTGCATATGTCTGATGAGGCTGAAGAATTGGCTGGAAACATCAACAGTAGAGTCATGAACTGGAGGAGGATGCCTTCAGGTAAATGACATCAGAATCAAGAAAGAGAAGAGGAACTACTTGCAGGAATGTATAATCTGAAAAGTAGATAGAAGCAGATTATGTAGAAATCTGATTTGCTGAGCATATCTTCCCACTCTGCATTTCACAACACCCACGTTACTTACTCTATATTCTCATCCTCTGTCTGCTCCCATTCACTCACTGATCAGATAAACTTCTTTTTTTTTAAAATAGCTTATCCCCATTGTCGCCTTAGTTTTAAACCTTCAAAGATATCTCCTTCCGCCACTCTCCCTGCAGCTTCCTTTGTCTCCTTCCAAGTTCAGATGAAGGATCTCTGTCTGACCTGAAACAGTAACTGTTTCTCTTTCCACAGGAGTGGCCTGACCTGCTGAGAATTTCCAGCATTCTCTGTTTATGGTTATTCACCAGTTCTATGCTAGTCTATTCCAATGAAAAATTACCACACACCAGCTTTAGACCAATGGGCATAAACTTGGATCAAAGTCTGGCTGACTAGAAGATGTCAGGAGGATGGGAGAAGCCACATGACTTTGCTCAGAGCTGAATCATGTTTTTTTCCATTTTGAAAGATAGAGGCAGATCTTTGTCCTGAGGAGTGTCTGATAAGTGAAGTCTTGGCTTCCATTACCATTCAGACTAAATCCCTTAATCCTGCCATCTAAGATCAGACTGATGCCTGAAAGGTTCTGTGTTGGAGGGCGTACTGAGGAGACCATAGCTCTTGGATAAATTATTCAAATAGTCAGTTTCTTGAGATTCCCTTGAAAGAGGAATCTACAGCCCTCTCACAAAATGACAACATCCATAATCTCAGCACTCTGATTCTATAGTACCACTCTGGTCATCAGGCACCTAGTCACATTACTTCCATTTTGTTCTCCCCACGTTGTCGCCAGCTGTCCCAGATTTGACCACCCACCTGCACTCGAGGCAAATTACGTTGCCCAATTGAGCTACCATCCTGCAGCTCTCTGGAATGTGGAAGGAAATCCACACAGTCACAAGAACTCCAAACACGACAGGTTTGAACTAGGACACGGGATATTCTGTAGGTGCTAGAAATCCAGAGTAACACACACACACACACACACGCACACAAAATGCTGGAGCAATTCAGCAGGTTAGGCAGCATCGATGGAGAGGAATAAACTGACTATGTTCCGTGTTGAGCCTCTTCATCAGGATGGAAAGGAAAGGTAAAGAAGGCAGAATAAGAAGGCTGAGGGGGAGGGAGGGAGGAGGAGGAGTACAAGATGGCTGGTGATAGGTGAAACCAGGTAAGGGGGAAAGTGGACGGGTAGAGAAGGGGAAATGAAGTGAGAAGCTGGGAGGTGATAGGTAAAGGAGGTTGAGATCTGAGGAAGAAGGAATCTCATAGGAGAGGAGAGTGGACCATGGGAGAAAGGAAAGGAGGTGGGGCATAGAGACCTGGTGAAGAGAAGAAGAGGTAAAAAGGGAGCTAGAATGGGTATTAGGAAAAAAATGACAAGGGAGTGGGTAGAAGTTACTGAAATCTGGATAAATAGATGTTCACGCTATCAGGCTAGGGACGACCCTGAGGTGTTGCTCCTTCAACCTGAGAGATGCCTCATTGTGGCAGTAGAGAATGTCATGCACCAACGTGTCAGGATGAGACGTGTTTCACTGAGCTACAGGAGCTGTGAGGCAGCAGTTCTACCACTGTGCCACCAACTCGTCACATCGTGCCAGCAGCACCTCAACTGAAGCATCTACGTTGCTTCAACACTGAGAGCTGCCTTCTCCTCAGTAATTGGAGAAAGAAACATCTGTGATCCTGGCAGCAAAAAAAAAATTAAATCCCAAACAAACTTGCAAGCAATTAGTGCATATGCAAGTTTTTGGCCTGCTGTTAAGCCATGATTTTCTGTGCGTATGCACTACAGATTCCAGAGTAACAGGGCAGGTGTTCAACAAGCATTGCACGTGGATTAATGTCACCGCGGTTCGCTCCGTGCTATCGGTGCCCGCAGACAGTGCTCTCAGCACTGTGCCACTCGAAGTTGGAAGTTATCTGAGCCTTGCTTTAATGTGCCATTCATGAATAGTAATTGAAATTACATACAGATGGGGATCTGTGGAACCCAAAACAATCACTATGCTACCCAAAATTTCATAGAGTGGAAGAGTCGCAGAGCACTCCAGCACAGAAACAGGCCCTCATCCCATCTAGTCCGTGCCAAGCTCTTATTCTGCATATTCCCATCTGGACCCTAGGTCTCCATACCCCTCCCATCCATGTAATTTATCCAAATTTCTCTTAAATGTTGAAGTGTTTTCTTTGAACAGGTTCCATGATTTCGTGGCTGTCTGGAGAAAATGAATATCAGAATTGAAGACTGTATATGGACTTTGATAATAAATGTACTTTCGACTTTGAACTTTGAAATCAAACACGCATCCACCATTTCCATTGGCAGCTCAATTTTAATCCCGAAACTCAGTCCAAGGACAGAACCTCTCCTTCTCCGTAATTATCTTGAAACTAATGTAATTATAATTGAATTATTCCTCTGAGTTTTATCAAAATCAAGGAGATTCTTGGAGGCGGAGATAGCTTACAAAATGGTGGACTAAATATGATGGATTGTGTGTTCTACTCTTCATCCTGGCAACCTAAATGAAGGACAGGCATTGGTGAAGGTAAGTGAGGAGTGTAAATTATAAGCAGCTCGAAATCGTCAACACATAGGGACAAGTTAGGTGATAATAGCAAACAACAAAGGCAATGACCCTATAGTCATTCGTGCCAAGAAGTCCTTCAGTTTGGAATCCCAATTAAATTTAGGACTTGCTTGAAGGAAGATTTATGTGGATGAATAATGCAATAAAAGTTTCGAAGAGTGATTGTTTTGTTCCGGACTCCTTCATGCCTTGTAAGGAGGAATGCTGATCGTGCTCTGAGCAGTTTGTGCTTTATATCCAATGTGGCACATCTCTATGCATCAGGCAGCCACGTGTGACCTATAAATGGATTAAAATGAGGTTGTAATGTATGCTAAGATGCACACAGTGATAAATGGCTGGAGTGTTTTGCAAATTCTCAGATTACAACACAATCAAAATGCAAGAATCCATCAACAGCAGCAAAAGGGAAAGGATGCAGAAAATGTCATTTCCATTTCATTGATTTCAAACCATGATCAATTGTTGCAGGAACCATATATAAAAAAAAATAAAGGTGTCTAAACTGAAAACCATGTTTGGATTTGTGATGTGTGTGAAACCCGGTAAGTGCAACGATGTGAAGAGTCTATACTTTTTGTCCATGGTTTTGGAGAAGCAAGCAGCTCTGTCCATGCTTAAGAGAAAATCTGCAGACGCTGCAAGTCCAAACACACACCAGCTGCTGGAAAACTCAACAGGGCCAGCAGCATCAATGGAAAAAAGTACAGTCAATGTTTTGGGCCAAAACCCTTCGGCAGGACTGGAGAAGAAAAGCTGTCCATGCTACTGAGTTGTTTTTGAGTCTCACTTCTGGAATGTCTGCAACCAACTAACACTCTGTCTCCCAGCTGGCACCGATTAAAGCAGAGGATAACCATGGACTCCTGTCGTTTTTGGATACCACTCTGGCAGACTTGGTGGATGGGGAAAGTAAAGGAGAAACGTCCTTTTACCCCTAGGGCTCTCCAAGGACTGGAGGACTGGGTGGGCATCAAGGATCAACTTAATTGCCATATCTATTTATATCTATTAGGAATTTGGTGTGCTGTGTTACTCAGGGAGGAACATGCAATAAAAAAAAACAACATTCAACAATTATAAAGAATAAAGAATTAAAATAAAAAATAAAGTTAGAGGTTAAAGTATGGATATGGAGTAAAATGTGCATAAATACATAAATACCAGCATGTATTTACAATGTAAGCGTATTATAGAAATGCGGTTTGACGTGTTTACAGTGATGGGAGTAGTAAATAGAGTGGTTGGGGGGGGTTAGGGGAACTATCTAGAATGGTGGATTAGATCAACTGCTTCGGGAAAGAAACTTCTAAGATGTATGAAGTTTTTGTTTTAATAGTGCTATAGCGCCTTCCCAAAGGGAGATCTGGGAATTGGCAGTTTGCAGGGTGGGTAGTGTCCACAATGTTTCTTCATACACACTTCTTTGTCCTGGACACAGACAAGTCCTGCAGCAATAGTAGACTGCAGCCAATGACCACTCCTGCTGACCTGACAGTTCACTGTTTCTTTGTATATTCTGAGAGGATGCTGCACCAAACTAGATGGTAATGGACTCCATGAGTATTGTGATCTTAGTCTTGCGCATGCTGCAGATTCAAAAGTTCATTGACTGCCCGTGGGCTGTCAAGGTCAGCAAAAGGCATCTGCAAGTATCACTATGTCGCTCTCTAATTCTTTTCAACTTCATCCCTCATATACGAACAATCTCTGTACATCAGACTGGTAACTAATCATCGTGTTCTTCAGCAGACAATCATGCACTTATCATCACCATGTCTCATAGGCACATCTCACAGCTTTGGTCACTGTGGAAGTAGGTTCACCCAGGACAGACAAATCCATTCAGCAATTTTGCACAGCAGGTGCCAAAACCTTCCACTCATTGGAGAAGGGGTCTTGCAACTGACACTGGGGATCAAACTCATGGAGAGAGGGCTGGGTATAATTGCAGTGCCAATATAAAGTCCCTCAGCCACAACAGAGCTGAGGCCACTGAAGGTGACAAGTCATTCAAATGTACCATCCTTCTCCTACCCAGTTCCTGCTTGACTTCAAATTCACATTTGAAGAAATTTGTAGTCAGTTCCTTACCTGGAATTCGGAATGAGTCCCAAGAATGAGGATGTTAATGGAATCATTGCTAAAAGTGCTTGTTACTAATTTGTATATACAAACAAAGTGGTGGGGTGAATGGGGAGTCCAGGGGGGGATTGCTCCTCTAGTGAAGGAGTTTATCATGTCCAACCTGGGGCAGCTCACTCATCTTTGGTCCCCCACCAGACATTCAGCTCTCACCTGTTGCTGTTTCCATGCGACAATAATGACATACACTGCATCTACTTTGAAAGTAAATTTGCTTTGAACTTTTCAACTTTGATCTTTGAACCTGTGAGAGCTCAGAATAGAAGACCAAGAAGAATATAAAGGTCTGTGCTCCGAGGAGTTGCGCACCTTCATGCTTTTCTCTTTCAGCTATCCAATACACATTGGGAAATTAACTCACAGAGGTGGCCGAGTAGTATTTGCAAAGGAAGAAAAAGGTTTTAGATTAATCATACCTCATCAGAACTTTGGAATTTCTGTTGAAAGGTGACTGACTTGAGAGAGTAACTCTCCTGTTTGCCTGACCTGTTGAAAGTTTTTGGCATTTTTTTTTGTTTTTGTTTTAGATTTTTTGCAACTGCAGTGCCTGATTGCACTTCCCCTTAACCAGTCTGGTTAAAAAATAAGGAACTTCTCTGCCTAAAGACAGAGAGAAAGTATAAATTTGAGTGGACAAACTCAGTATCAAAAATGAAATAAGGGGAAGGGAAGAAAGACTGGATTTTTAAAAGAATAAAAATGGGTTATAAAGTACAAAAATTCTACTTTATAAAATCCTCAACAATAATTAAAATGCGAACATGTAATAGATAATTTTCAATGGTAGAGAGCTTTAATGACAATATTTAACATGTCATTAAGCAGGTGCTTAGACTGAAATGGACAAGGTTTAATTTTCTGTGACAGAATTAATTTGTGTTCACTATGTAAATAAAAGCGCTCCACAGTGAGGCTAGCAGTGAGATTCCTTTTCTCATGAAGCTAATGGTGAAGTAGCACGTCTCCATCAGCAGCTTTTGAATGTGACCACAAATCTGCCTGTCACCTAAAGTTTCTGTAGCATTTGCAGGTAGATCGCAGTGTTTGATATTGATTCGAAATTATGGTTCAGCAATCCTGAATATTTGTTCTGTTTTCTGCTCTAGGAATAAAAAAATCCAAGGTCCTTTGGCCTCCCCTTTGGCAGGACTGCCTGAAGTCTAACTATTAGATTAGTTTGATTAGCACACAAGCGGATGAGGGTAGATTGAATCAAAAGGAGAAAAGTGGTGCATTGGAGATCCCAGAGGCATAAACATGCAGTTCGTGCATCATTCCTTCCTTCCTTCTCATTTTCTCTTGAATCCAAGTCCACGCTCGCAATCGTTCTGCATTGTCCATGGATCTGAAAGTGAGCAGCATGAAGAAGTAACTCTGGAACCAGTCAAGGGAGTGAATGTACAATTCATGGAGAACGTATGGTGACAGCTTATCAGCAACTTACAGATCAGTGGTGTTAGGTTATCTTCTAGATTTGATCACTCTTACTGCTATCACCGGTCATCTATTCAAAATCCTACATCTCCTCTAGGCTGGAAAGCTGTGTGTTCTAATTCCACTCCAGAAACTTGAGTAAGTGATCCAGCCTTGACATTCTGGTGCAGTACAGAATGAACACTGGCTACCATTGATTGGATAAGATGTTAAACTAAGTGTAGCGGCCAATTCTAACAAGTCAATTGCCACTGCTGGTGACATAGCATGGGTTGTTATTCTGCTATGACGCATCCTCCAAACACTACAGTAATGATGTTTCAAAAGTTAAAGAACTGAATTCGATCCTTTATTAGCAACTAGCAAAACATACAATCTTGATGTGATGAAACTTAAGCATAATTAAGCGTAACTAAGTGATCAGCAAAAGATATGACATCCGTCAGGGCCCAGCACCAAACCACTGAAAACAAAGCACAAGTACGTAACTTATTCTCTTCGTTTTTGCTACGCCCCCACCTACATGACTAGTTACTAAAATAAACGTAATAAATGCATAACACAAAGTACAATGCAGGTAGAGGACAGATGCATGGCTCCTACACTAAGGTCTCATCAGAAGAACATCAATAATATCTATCTCATTATTAGTAGATAGTAAAGGTGTCCTCATGCCCAGGCATGCATTTTTTCTCACTCAGCAGCCAGGACTGAGAATTTTTTTTCCTTACAGGAAGTTCTGAGGTTTAGTGAAAAAGGAAATAATGGCGTTAGAAATACAATGAGAAGAAATTGGCAGCAAAAGTAAAAACAGGTCAAAAAATATTCCATAGAGAAACGAACAGGGAAAGAGTTGGAAGAGGAGAGGTGGGGTTGCTCAGATACCAAAAAGAATGTGGAGATAGAGGACATATTTGAGGGACAAATGAACACTTTATATCAGTCCAACTGTGGAAGAAGATGCTGTGGGAAGGTGTATTTGAGATTTTAGATGGACTTAAGATTGATGAGGAGATATGAGAATTAACAGCTATGTTTAAAGTTGATAAATAATATGGTCCAGATTGGAGGCATCCCAGTTTTCTGAAGAAGTTATGGGAGGAGACTGCAGAAAATGTAGTTGTAAGCTTCCTAACATTGGGGCTGGTGCTCAAGGACTGTAAAATTGAAAATGTTTCACTTTTGTTCAAAGAAAGATGTAGGTCAAATCCAGTAGCTACAGACCAATCCGTTTAACCAACCTGTAGTGGGGAAAGGCATGGAAACGATGATTGGGGAAAGATTCAGCAAGTTTTGGACAGCTAAATTTAATATATACTTTTTTTAAAACATGCCTTTTAAAGCAAATAAATGTAAATTGTGTCTATCTAAATGGACAGAGATTTTTGATGAAGTAACAGTTGATGAGATTATACAAGGACTTCCAAAGGTTGACACATGATAGCAGCATGGACGGAAAGTAGGCTAAGTCAGCAAAAAATGGTGAATAGGAGTGAAAAGTAATGTATTGAGCTAGATGGAAGAGTACAGCGAAGTTCCAAAGGTTTGGCATCAGACTTTTTAAAATACATTAATAGCTTTGATTTGTGTACACAATACATGGCACAATTTATCAACACAATACACAAGCTTGGAGCCTGGTGAGCTGTGAAAAAGATAGTAACAGATTCCAAAAAGAAAGAAACAGGTTGTGGTATGGGCTGGTTGGTGGCAGATGATGGTTTGTGCTGAGAAATGCTCACTGCTATGTTTTGTAGGAGGAATGAGTAGAAGCAAAATAAATTAGAAAACTTAGTATTCTTTGAGATATATCTTAGTGTCTGTGTGCATTTTTTTATTGGAAATATGAGCTTAAGTTGAGAAAGCAGTTAAAAATGTGCAAGAATCTAGCTTGATAAATAGAGACATGAAGATTTTATAATGGAAAATAAAAACAACTGCAAATGCTGGAAATCTGAAATAAAAACAGAAAAATGGTGAAACACTCAGTAAGTCAGATAGCATCTATGGAAAGAGAGTTAATGTTCAATGTGGAACTGGTACTGTAAAAGCAATGCCGCCATGTTGAACTTTAATAAAACACTGTTTTGATCATAGCTGGAGCATCGAATCCCCTCCAGCTGCCAAAATTCGGGAAAGATGTAAAGGCTTTGAAGAGGGTTTAGAGAAAATTTACCAAAATGATTCCAGTGGTGAGGAGATCTGATAACATTTCATTTCATGAAGGGTGTAGACAGGCTAGGTACAAAGAATCTGTTCCTGGTGATAGAAAAAACCAAGAACCAGGTGATGCAACTTATCAAAAGAACCAAGAGTGACGTAAGGAAGGAAATTTATAGTGAACGGCTAGAAATTGAAATGAGCTTCCGGGGCGAGTAGAGGAAGTGGATTCAATTGAGTGTCCAACAGAGAATTGGATAAGTTAGAATCTAAATCAGAATCAGGTTTATTATCACTGGCATTTGTCATGAAATTTGTTGTTTTGTGGCAGCTGTCCAATGCAATACATAAAATATATAATAAATTGCAAGAAATATATACAGTATACATATATATTTTCTTAAATAGTATACCTGCATATATAATATATAGTTATAATATATATAATATATAATAGTGCAAAAATAATGAGGTAGTATTCATGGGTTAATTGTCCGTTCAGAAATTTGTTGGTGGAGAGGAAGAAGCAGTTCCTGAAATGTTGAGAGAGTGTTTTGAGGCTCCTCTACAAGGCTCTGGTAACAAGGTCATGTCCTGGGTGATGGAGGTTCTTAGTGAAGGATGCTGCCTTTTTGAGGCATTACCTTTCGATGATGTCCTCACTGTTTGGGAGGCTAGTGTCCATCATGGAGCTAGCTGAGTTTACAACCCTCTGATCCTGTGCAGTGACCCCTCCATACTTGAGGGTGATCCAACCAGTTAGAATGCTCTTCATGGTACTTTTGTTGACATCAAATAAGAAAAAAAAGTGCAGGAATATGGGTGAGAACTGGGGAGAGCAATTACCTGGATTGCTCTTGCTGATCCTTTTTTCTTCTCCTCCAGTTCCCAGCCTTCTCCGCATAACCTTTGATGCCATGTCCAATCAAGAACCTATCAATTTCTGCCTTAAATATGACCAACAACCTGGCCTCCACAGTTGCCTGTGGCAACAAATTCCACAAATCCATCGCCCTTTGGCTAAAAGATCTTCTCTACATCTCTGTTTTGAAAGAGTGCCCCTCTATCCTGAGGCTGTGCCCTCTTGTCCTAGGCTCTCACACCATGGGAAACATCCTTTCAACATCTACTCTGTCCAGGCCTTTCAACATTCAAAAGGTTGCAATGATATCCCCCTCATCCTTATGAATTCCAGTGACTACAGACCCAGAGGCATCAAACATTTCTTGTATGATAACCCTTTCATTCCTGGAATCATGTTTGTGAACCTCCTCTGGACCCCCTCCAATGCTAGCACATTTTTTCTAAGATGAGAGGCCCAAAACTGTTCACAATACTCAAGGTAAGGCCTCACCAATGCCTTATAAAGCCTCAGCATCACATCCATGCTCTTGTATTCTAGACCTCTTGAAATAAATTCTCCAACATTGGAGTGGTTACCTCACTTCAAAGGTTTTTCAGCTGATACTAATAACTTCACCAGAAATAGCTGAGATAATGAATGCATTTAAGTTGGTGGTTCAACAATAACCCACTGAACTATGGAAGACTGGCAACCAAGATCTAACCGTGGCTTCAGCCAAACTGCTCCTGTATAGTTACAACTCCAGCATCTTCCTAACAATATGGAAAATTGGCCAGTACGTATGTTCAACCCACAAAAAACTCAATCTAATCAAAACACAAGGGATCGCAAATGCTGGAATCTGGAGCAACACAATCTGCTGTAGGAACTCAGAACATTGAGCACCATCTGTGGAAGGAAAGAAATTGTCAACATTGTGAGCCAAAGCTCTTCAGTTGGGTTGAAACCCTGCTCCCTGCAGCTTTCCCTCAATGTCCTGCACTTCACCATCTCCACCGTGCATTGATACTTTATGTCCTTCCCTCTTTCTCTCCCACAGTTCTGGGCCTCACTTTCCCAAATGTGCCTTGGTCCACAATTCTTTTCCCTCCACTCCTTCAACCGGGGGATGTTCATGAAGGATCAGAAACTCACCTGCTTCTAGGCAGCCAAAGATCCATCTGGACTTCCTTGCCCTTCCAGTACTGTTTTCCTCTCCCACATACCAAGCTCCCAATACTCCATTGGATCTTTCTCTTTCTTTTCCCTTCCTCTGTTCCCACCACAGCCTTTCATTCTCTGACCTTGTATCTCATCCCCATACCCAACTCTGCACTTATTGCTTTCTCCTCCACTCTTTCACCTGAACTACCCCCTCCTCTCACCTCACCTTCTCTTCTCACTTCCCCTGTCTCACTTCATATTACCTTATCATGATTATTGCCCCATATCTAACCTTTGTTGAGTCTTCACCATTTTGCCTGGGATCCCCCTCTTTGATGCAGAGTGGTCAGTCCTCAGCAAAGGCCTCACATTTGTACCTCCATTCCAATGCATTCCAGCATATCATGATGGGGAGCTCTTCCTCTGTGTCTTCTCCCCCATGCCAATTTATTTTGGAAGTCCTCACAGCTCACAGATGACCCTTTCTTATCTTTCCAACACTCCCCTTCTTCTTGGAAAAACCCCTTTAGGCCTTTCACCCTCCCTTGACATTTCGTCTCCAGCTGCCTCCATGACATCAACCTCCACAAGTTCTCCATTCCTTCAAAGTACACTGCCCTCCCCTTAATCCATATCAATCACTATCTAATCATCAGACCACAGAGGAGGGGGTTGCTGTTGTATTCTGGCAGACTGGTGTCTGCTTCACAGAGGCCAGTTAACAGCTCTCGAACACCTCCTCTTCCCAACAACTGGACCCCACTGACTTGCTGCACCTGCTCTCAAAAGGACATTTCCTGTTCCAGGACATCTGAAGTGTCCTCCTTTTTCAAGAAGGATTCCCATCTGCTGTGGTTGCTGGAGCCCTTTGAAAGGGTTAACGTATGACAAACACTTGATGGTTCTGAGCCTGTACTCACTGAAATTTAAAAGAATAATTGGGGGGTGGGGGAATCACATTATGAAAGGCCTAGGTAGAGTGAATGTGGAGAGGATATTTGCTATAGTGAGAGTCACGAACCAGAGGATAGAGCCTCAGAATACAATAACGTCCCTTTGGAACAGAGGTGAGGAGGAATTTCTTTAACCAGAAGTAAGTGAATCTTTAGAATTCATTGCCACAAACGGCTGTAGATGCCAAGTCATTAGGTATGCTTAAAGCAGAGGTGATAGGTTTTTCACGAGTAAGGGTATCAAATTTCATGGGGATAAGGCAGGAGAATGGGATTGAGAGGGAAAATAAATCAGCCTTGATTGAACAACAGAGCAGACTCAATTGGCCTAATTCTGCTCTTATGTCTTTTTATCTAAAACAGAGATGATATATCATTGGCTGTAACCTTGCTGATGTTTAAGAGGAACACCAATGCACTTGAATGAAAAATCCCACAAAGTGTTGTGGATACGGCCCAGTCCATCACGGGTAAAGCCCTCCACACCATTGAGCACACGTACATGGAGCGCTGGCTCAGAAAGGCTGCATCCATCATCAGGGATCCCCACCACCGAGGTCATGCTCTCTTCTCACTGCTGCCATCAGGCAGAACGTACAGGAGCCAAAGGACTCACACCACCAGGCTCAGGAGCAGTTATTACCTTTCAACCATCAGGCTCTTGAATCAGAGGGAATAACTTGCACTCAACTTCACTTGCCCTATTCCTGAACTGTTCCAACAAACTATGGGCTCACTTTCAATGATTTTTCAGCTCGTGTTCTTGATATTTATTGCTTGCTTATTTATTTATTTGTTTGTTTGTTTGTTTGTTTGTTTATCATTATTATTATTATCATTATTTTTTTTTTTCTTTTATATTTACACGGTTTGTTGTATTTTGCACCCTGGTTGTCCGCCCTGTTGGATGCACTCTTTCATGTGTTCTATTATGGTCACTGGATTTGGTAAGTACAGGGTTTGCCTGCAAGAAACCAAATCTCAGGGCGACATGTATGTACTTTGATAATAAATTTACTTTGAACTTTGAACTTTAATCTGATGAATTGGTAACATGTTGGACTAAATTTGAAGGAAGGCACAATCTGTCTCTCCACTCATCGTGATGTAGGTTTTCAACGTGAAATGTCAGCGATTTCTTTCCTCCTACCAGTGCTGCGAGACCTGATGAGTTGCTTCAGCAGATTTACACCAGCTTTGATCAAAGCAAGCATTCCAAATTGTGATTGGTCAAGATAGATCGAGTTCTATGAGGAAGCTCCAGTAAAACTGTAATTAATGAGGAGCAGGAGCAATATTATCTGTATTTAGTTCCAAGCGGGGATTGACTTAGTGTTTTGAAGCTAACCAACTCAGCCCCAGGACATCACCACAAAAGACCCATAGAGCAATATTTTAGGCCTAACTAATTTCAGCTGTAATGTCAAAGAACTTTTTTCTATCAGAAGTCTGGAAGTAAGGATGTCTGCTTATCATTGCACAGTTCAATTGCATTTACTTTTCATCAATTTTCCTCACTTACAAAGCACCCATCAGAAGTGTGATTGAAGATTCTCTGCTTCCTCGAATGAGTCATTATCATCATCATCATTATGTGCAGTGTTGTATGACGTAGGTGATCATGGTCACATGACCATGATTGCTCCTTGGCAAGTTTTTCTACAGAAGTGGTTTGCAATCGACTTTTGCTGGGCTGTATCTTTGCAAGACAGGTGACCCCAGCAATACTCCTCAGATTTTGTCTGCCTGGCATCAGTGGTCGCATAATTGGGACTTGTGGTATGCACTAGCTGCTCAAATAACCATCCACCGCCTGCTCCCATGGCTTCACGTAACCCTGATCAGAAGGGCTAAGCTGGTGCTGCACCATACCCAAGGGTGACCTGCAGACCAATGGAGGGAAGGAGTTCCATACACATCCCTGGATGAGTGCAGCTTCAATATAACTTAAGAAGCTTGACATCATACCAAACTAAGCAGCTTTTCTTTATCTCGTTCAGTCTGCCACCTGAAATATTTGATCTCTCCCCTTTCAGTGCAACACGACAACAATAAATTCCAGTAATAAGAAGCTCTGTGTCAATTTGCCGAAGTTTCTTCAACAGCACGTACCAGACATGGACTATCCTCCTCTCATAGCAGATTCCTTCATCTTCAGCCCTTTACCCATTCCACCCATCACCTCCCTGATCCTAACATCAACACACCCCCTCCCTCACCCACGAGGAAATCTGCAGATGCTGGAAATTCAAACAACACACACAAAATGCTGGTGGGACGCAGCAGGCCAGGCAGCATCTATAGGAGAAGCACTGTTGATGTTTCGGGCCGAGACCCTTCGTCAGGACTAACCCTCCCTCACCCACCCACCTTCCTTCTCACCTGATTTCACCTGCAAGGTTTGTACTCCTTCTCCTCCCCCCACCTTCTTATTTTGCATTCTTCCCTTTTCGTTTCCAGTCCTGATTCAGGGTCTCTGCCCAAAACAGCAGCTTTCTATTTGCCTCCATAGATGTTGCCTGACCTATTGAGTTCCTCCAGCATTTTGTGTGTGCTGATCCCAAATATATGACTTCGACATTACAGAAATATACAGGGGAGAAAATATACGGGATTATCACCAACCCTTCTGATTTATATTGTATGTTTATTTATTGGTGCTGCGTCAGACTCCTGAAACATCCTGGAAGAGGCAGGGCCAAGAATATCTAGTTGCTGGTAGGACTCATCTTCCCACACATTTACTTCCATTCCCTTCAGTAGAACTGAATGAGTTTCTGATCGTAACTTAGACTTAACTTTCCCACACATGGTTGAATAAATACAAAGTTTAAGAGTCATTACAAAAGGCAATGATGAGCAACTCAATATAATTAACCTACACCTTAATTTTTTATAGGGCTCATGTTACAAAGTGGAACTTAGCACAAAACTTCATGTGGTGGGAGTGCAAATAAATAACTTTACTGGACAGAAAATCATTTAGGACGAATTGATTTCTGCATTGGAATTCCCTATAAATGTTAACGTTGCACCAAAAATGACAGGATTGCAGGCTAATATGGAAGGCCACTGTGATCAAGTGGTGAACTATGATGTGAAACTTTATTTCTTTTCCTAAATGTGGCTTCCCAACCTGCCTCACCGCTGTCACTCATCCTCACACTGAAAGACTCATGCACATTGCGATCAGTCCTACTTAACCAAAAGTCAAAATATCAGGGCGGTACAGCATTGTGGGTAGTAGAGCGTATAACTCATAACTTGAGTAATCCGCACTCAATCCAAACAATCAAGTGGCGTATACACCTTTTCCTTGCGAAGGTAAGGGATTCATTTTCCTTCCACATGCAGCTCTTTATGTTAACTGGCCACTGCTAGTATATGAATAAATAGTAAGGTCTAGGGCAGGGGTGTCCAACCTTTTTTATGCTATGGACCCTTACCGTTAGTCAATTAAGGTGGTGTAGTGGCATCCACACAAGACTTCCGGGCGAATGGTCCTGGGTTCTAATCCGACCAACTGCTTGCAAGTGTTGGGCTGAGCATCAAGCTAGCAACACCGCCTCATAAAACAGACAAACACTAAAGAAATGGCAAGGTTGTCACCCAAAGCCCCGAACAAGGTGTGGGGAGGAATTTTTTTTTTTTTTACCTTAACATTAACCTAGGGGTCCATGGACCCCAGGTTGGGAACCTCTAGTCTAGGGGGTTTTGTTAGGATTGTGGAGAGAATAAAATTAAATTAGTGTAAATGATAGTATGGTCTTGATGAGCCAAGAGGTTTGTATCTATATTGCATAATTCTCTGATGCTTTGATCAATGGTGCAAATTATTATGCTTATGTTATCAAATGAAATCAGAAATAGCTAGAACAACTTTGTACTAAATATATAATATGCATCAATTTGCATTCAACTTTGAGTTTATTTCAAATGTCATATTATATATTACTTACAGAAAGTAAAGTCAAAGCTCCAAGTGACACTCTCTAAAGAACAATCTATATTATTGTATGCCATCATTTACCCTTGAAACCTCAATTTTATTCTGAGGTAAAAGGAAATTTTCTAAGTGCTGTTACATTTTAAGTGAAATTACAATTTTCTTTTTATTCGCAAAAACAACTGATGTTTCTAAGGAGTACCAGGTGGTGGGTGAATGCTTTCTCCTCCACTTTTGTTATCAAAGCCTCCACTAACAGAATTCTTTAATGTGCATTTATTACACAGTTTTGCTTTCAAAATATTGCTATAAAAATGAACAATTCAATCTATCTTCACCTTGAGCATCATATCCCTCCCCCCCCCTCCATGTATCTGCTTTATTGTGACCTTAGAAAATGTATTTTGCATTAAGGCTGTAATATTGTTTATTGGTTCAATCCAAGTCATACACCATGTGACTCAACAAACCAATCAGATCTCTGGAAACAAACCAAAAGACAATTGGGCTGGGTTTGGTGCCAATTTCATGTTGAAAACAAATGAAGAATAATTAAAGTCTGGACCTTCTTGAAGACAAATTACAGCTCTTTCTCATTTCTTGACTTTGCTTAATTATTCTTTGAGACTTGCGAAATTAGATAAAATTAGAAGCCTGCCAAAGAAAAATAGGTATGAGAAAAGGTCAGGTGCATAATGCAGCTCCAGCTGAATTGCTGATTTTATTTAATTATGTTTAATGTGCATGATTGAGTGAACAGATGGAAGGCTGAAGAGCATTGTTTATGGGCCAAGAAGAGTGCACAGCAAATCAAGTCATACCGCAGTTGGAGAGAAATTTTGAACTATTTTATCATCTGACAAGGAAAGAGCTCAAGAGAGTTTTTCAGGCTGAAGGTTTAAGCTGTAAGCTTCCACTTCTGTGCATAACTTAATATGGACTGCTAGGCAGATACAAAAGCATGAAAGCACCTACCTACCACCAGGCTCTAGGGCAGACTCTACCCTGCTACTGTAACGCTATTGAAAGCTTCCAAATACAGGGCTCTTGACCTCACAATCTGCTTCATTATGGTATTGCAGCTTATTGTCTACCTGCACTGAACTTTCTCTAAACTGTTACCCTTTATTCTGAACTCTTGTTGTTTTTCTTTGTACTACCTCAATGTACTGTGTAATGAATTGATCTGTATAAATTAGTATGCAAGACAAGCTTGCAGTAGATGTGATGATAAACTATTTCAAATTCCAATATGTCACTCTATTGAAATCTATGGAAAATAAATCAGGGCCTCAAGTGTCCAGTAAAATATGATTTAACATTAACATTTGTTTCCATGTTAACAGTGGCTCACATGACAAATACGTACCAGTTATTGAGCTTCAAAGGATTCCTTTATTACTTGTACAGTTCAATGTGCAGTAAGGGATTCATAATGTGTGTACTACAGTAAGGGTGCCCACTTGATGTCTCTGATGGCTTTAAACTAACTTCATTTGCATAATTACTAACATCCACAGGTACAAATTTAGGTAGTTAAGTAATGACATCATCTTGTTTACAAAAAAGGTGTTAACTCAAATTCTAAGGGGCCGAGGACAAATTCAGAAAGGTTCTGGGTAACATTACAAAAAAGAAGAATTTGCAATTCTGCATCAATTTTTACAAACTCAAGAGGTTCCAAAATCTTTTTCAGCTGTGTCAGCATTCTTGAAGTGCTGTCTTGTTGAAAACATAGCAGAAAATCTACAGATTGCCAATGATCAAAACGTCTATTTTAGCAGTGAAAACGCGGATAATAGAAATCAAAACTGCACAGAACCTGTTGGAGATGTAAGCACTGGGCTAGATTGAAGAGGTCAGGGTGCTCGGGCCTGAGGTGAGGTTCAGGTTGCTGCTTCGCGACATTACCTCAGCTCTGTGCTGAACTGTGGGACTCCCTTTGCAGTCTTCAGTTCAGAAATGCTATCTGTCCGCAGTTACTCCTTGTTTGATGGTTTTTCATTGCACATAGGGTGTTTGACAGTCTTCTTTATGGGTTATTTTATTCTTTTATTATGGATTCTTTTTTTACAAGCATGATGTGGGTTTCAGTCTCTGCGCATTGGGTACTAGACGGTCTTCTTTCATATGCATACATTTATTTTTGGGTGTCTGTTTCATGGCTGTCTGTTCGGAGACAAATCTCAAGGTTGTATGTTGTGTACTGTTACATACCCCGTAACTGGGTCACTTACCAGCAAAGATAGAGAGGTCTGTTGAATTCTGATGGTACTATTTTTAAACGTTTTTATTTATAAAGGGGCACAAAAGTAAGGTTAATACAAACATTCAGATAATATACGAAATCAATACTCAATCTAAAGCGCGGGTATAGTAATAATCAACAATAAGAAGTAGCTCTATCGTTTGTCTAGGGGTAAAACTATTGTCCGATGGAAATATCAAAGTTTCTGGAGTTCATGCAGGCTTTTAGCCTTTCGGGGACCGCTGGGTTTCACTTGTTGGAGAGAGAGAGAATTTTTGGTGAGAAAATAACTTGCCAGCCTTTTGGACTCAAATCGTTGAATCGGGAATGTGGGTTCCCCGTTGTCAGTTCGAAGTCCTTTTCGGTGTTATCAGCCACTCATTCCCTAGGCTAAGGGAAACGAATCACACGTGGCTTCCGAATAGCTTCCCGTTATCATGGGAGCGATGAGCGATGGTGTCTCCTTCTGGTGCGTCGCTAGGGTACTGCCTCCTGCAGCCCCTTTTTATCTTGACTTGCAGAGTTGTAGATGTCAATCAAGGTGGGGTGATACAATCCCCACCCCACATTGCCCGAGGGTGTCCATGTCCCTGATAGCTGGCACGTAGTATAGAGTCGCAATTCACACAGGTGTCTCTAAGAACAATGGTCAAATCCGTTGCATTGTCTCTCATTTCCTGGGTCCAAGACCCGAATTAATAGCGATCTTGCGATTCTCAGGAAGGAGGGGGCTGGTATCATAACAGTACATAAATAGGTGTACTTTGAAATATAGAGAGAAAGTGCTGGAAACACTCAGTAGGCCAGGCAGTATCTGTGGAAAGACAAAAGAGAAAATTTCAAGACAAAGACCTTTTGTTGAAACAGAAAAAGTGAAAGAAGTTGATCTTTATGTTGCAGAGATGCCTGTGATAATACTTCATTGTCTGTATTAAATATTGCGATAGGCAGGGTGTAAGACATCCCAACAGGTCAAGCTGTACCAGTAGAAAGAGGAAAACCAAACCAATATCAAAACTGGATTATTTTTCAGCAGAAATGGTATGTGTTGACTGTCGATTTTCACTATGACAATTGTGTTTGTCCAGCTCATCTGATGAGTGTTTGGGGGTGACTGTGGAGGACGAGTTTTGAATGGCACAGACATTTGCAATGGGGACAAGGGAGTTGGACTGATTCCACAAGCATGGCAGTAGCTGCGGCTGTCGGGTGGTCTCCAGGTCTGTGTGAAGTCTATCTTCGAGCTTGCTGTGAGCAAGTTTAACTGAGGTGTGCCACTCAGTTCTGCCTCGTGCCCTATGCTCCAGATGCCAGGAAACAAGCCCACTTTAAGCAATGCTGGCTTTCACACCTCTTATGAGGTCCACCACTTTCTCGACATCCCCGTGATGACTGACCGTAGAGCACCAGGTTGAGAAGTCTGGAGTCTTCCATGCATTAAACATGCTCAGTCCAATGAAGCTGTGCTTTGTAGGATCTTGGCTTCAATACGTGATTTCTTTTCCCTATTGAGGTCTTCCAGCTTTGCAATATGGCCGTGCCAGTGGATACCCATAGTGGATCTCTGGCTGCGCGTGTGGAAGTGTTCCAGCAGTTTGAGTTGTCTTTTGTATGCAGTCCACCTTTCACAAACACACAGGTGGAGAGAGAGGACAACAACCTTGTGCAAGTTGATCCCAGTGGACATCTGGAAATAGTGCTGGCTTAGCACACATGAATCACAGGCGGCCCAGGCACTGACTAGCCTTGCAAATCCTGGTGGTGGTTTCTTTATCCAAGGAGCCATCACTGGAGATGACACTGCTAAGGAACGTAAATTCCTCAGTGCTGTGCTTTCGATGGTGATGGAAGGCAGTGCTGCAACAGATCCAGGTGCAGGCCTCTCTTCATCCAGACTGATGGTGAGGCCAGACAGGCATGAGGCTTCTGCGAACCTGTCAGTAACCAGCTGCATAGGATGCTTTGAGGATGATTCTCTTAACTGTCTTAGATTTGGATTTTAGGCAACAATGATCCACCAAGTCTGTACTGTGAAGGTACCCCATGTTCAAGGTTCCTGACCATGTGGTTGAGTACACAAGTGAAGAAGAGATTGAACATCACGGGGGGGTGGGGGGGCAGCACACACCCTTGCTTCAAGCCATTTGAGATATGGAATGGCTCTGAGGCTTACCCTCCTGAGGGACACATTCCATTTCATTGTGGAAAAGGTAAGTACGATTGACAAACTCTGTGTGGACAAACCAACTTTGACAAGGTTGTCCAGAGTGTGTCTTTTTTTAACCATGTCAAAAAACCTTCATTAAATCTACGAAGACGCATACAGATCCAGATTCTGCTTGATACATTTTTCTTAAACCTGATGGACAGCGAACGTTGTATCAATGGTGCTTCTTCCAGGGTACTGTGTCCCAGGCAGGTTTTCTCTGATAACGGTGGTGGTTAGAGGTTGAGAATGGCGTGGACTCGGATCTTCATAGCAAGCAACTGCAGCGAGATGTTGCTGTAGTTAACACAATCAGCTTTGCTGCCTTTGCTCTTGAAAAGAGATATGAATCGTTGAATTCTTTGGGCATGTCTTCATCTACCCAAATACTCATCAGAATGTTACCTTTCCAGAGGCTTTTCCAGAATTTATGTGAGCAATGGCTTGTTTGACCAACCATTGTAGAAGGGAGGCCAAGGCTGTAAGCAGTGAGTTTCTGGGGGATCTGATTGAGTGTACGGTAGAAGGCCTGTTGAACAAGATGCTGAAGTGCTCTCTCCACCTGTCGTTTTTCTCACTGAGCAGTACTGTGCCATCTG
The DNA here is from genome assembly GCF_048418815.1 of Hemitrygon akajei. Taxonomy (NCBI): domain Eukaryota; kingdom Metazoa; phylum Chordata; class Chondrichthyes; order Myliobatiformes; family Dasyatidae; genus Hemitrygon; species Hemitrygon akajei. Next base: position 59,920,638 of record NC_133137.1, read on the forward strand.
CTGACAGAAGGGGTGTTGTGTTGTGTTGTGACTTGTGTGGTCACTGAAGAGCATCTTAAAGTTTCTGGTGTCAGCATAACACTCGATTTCCTCTGACTTTCTCTCCCACCACTCAGTTTGCTTCTGCAAGATGCTTGCCTCTGAAGATGTTTGAAGTGATCACGTTTTGGGGTGGAAGAAACAGTGTTCTGCCATGTGAGAAATGCCTTCTGCTTCTCTTCCAGTATCCTGGTGATATTTTCGTTATTTTTGTCAAACCAATCACAAAGAGCTCTCTTTATTGGCCTGAGGACTGACTGCAGATTTCACCACTAGCATCTTGTATTGATCCCACTTCTGTGCTACGCTCCCATTCCGGGGCCTATGGGATGCCAGTGCGTCATTCAGCCTACTTGCAAATTGCTCTTGCTGTTTATGGTGCTACAACTTGTCGGTATCAAGAGGTTGTGGGATTACTTTTAGTTTCTTTCTTGCAGTTGAGTGGTGTGCATTGAGAGGATTGTGCTAACCAGGTGATGATCAATCCAGCATTCTGCTCCACACGTGGCTTCAATGATCTTGAAATCACGAGTGTCCTATCTGTGACAAATGAGGTAAGCGATCAAGTGCCATTGCTTGGATCTGGGTGCATTCATATGATTTTTGCAATTGCCAGCCGGTCTAAAGAGGGTATTAGTGTTAGCCAGGTTGCTTTTAGCACAGAAACTGAGCAACAGTGTTGAGTTTACCCACATCGTGATGTCCGAGTACCCTCTTCAAGTTGGTGGGGTCACTGCCTGCCTTGGCATTAAAGTCACCCTTCAAGATGAGCTTATCACTTAGAAGTGTTGCTTTCACAGTTCACCCAAGGTTGGCATAGAAGCTCTTTCTGATTTCATCACTGCATGTCCTAATAGGTGCGTAAGCACTGATAACGGTGACGTGGCGAGAGCAAAGTGTGGTGAGTTGTTCTTTGAAGCAGGTCAGCAGTGTTGGTTGCAGAGGTAGGAGCAAAGTCTTGAAGACTAATCCTACTCCATGTATTTGACCTTCGTTTTCTAGTTTGACTTTCCAGAAGGTGTAAGCACCATAGGTTCAGAAATAATCTGGCAGTCTAGTCTCACTCAATGCAGCAGTGTTGATATTGCAATTTGCCAGCTCTCATGCTATAAGGGCCATTCTTCACTCAAGCCTATCACTATTATTGTTGTTCAAAAGAGTCCAGATGTCCTATGCTCCAAAATTCATTTTCGTTTTTCATGGGTTTTCCACTGTGTAGGAGTAAAACTGCCAGCCACAGCATGCTGATCAGTTGTTCTGAGACACCTTTTCTCATCCAAAGGTGAGCAGTGCAGGTCCTGAATTGGGCTACACAGTCACCCGGAATACATCGAGTTCCTCTGCTGTCCCACGGTCAGAGTCGAATGGCCTGAGGCCACAGGTCACCAATGAGCAGGTTTGGAACTATGACTGCCATTGGTTACTTCCACCTGCCGCTTTGCCCCTCCCACATCACTACAGGACTTAGTAATCTTGAATAATGATGAGCTGCACAAAGGAACCTGTGTGCGAAAGCTTTTAAAGTGGAAAAGCCATTGCACTTGGGCAATTCCACTCTCCTGGAGCCCTTTTAGAGTGGGATGAGTGATATTTTAAACAAACAAGTATCAAAATGTCTTATGGGATATTAGGCGATATCCGACCGGCTGCTTTCAGTTAAATTAAGTGGTAACCTTTTTAACATTAGCATAATCCAAGCCTATGTGCCAACAAATAATGCGGATGAAGAGGATATCAACAAGTTCTATGAAGATCTCAACAGTGCTTATGAGCAATGTAAATCTCAGGATATAAAACTAGTCATGGGAGATTTTAACTCCAAAGCTGGACAGGAAAGGGTTGATAACATCACAGGACCTTTTGGATTAGGGGAGAAAAATGAATATGGAGAAAGGTTTACTGATTGGTGTGTCAGAAACAACCAAGTGATCACCAATACTTGGTATAAAAACCATCCATGTAGACTGTGCACTTGGATTAGCCCTGGAGATAGAACAAGGAATCAAACAGATTTCATTACCATCAATGAATGCTTTAGAAATATCACAAATTCTATAGCCTATCCAAGAGCAGACTATGGTTCAGATCATATAACCATATAACAATTACAGCACGGAAACAGGCCATCTCGGCCCTCCTAGTCCATGCCGAACTCTTAATCTCACCTAGTCCCACCTACCCACACTCAGCCCATAACCCTCCACTCCTTTCCTGTCCATATACCTATCCAATTTTACCTTAAATGACACAACTGAACTGGCCTCTACTACTTCTACAGGAAGCTCATTCCACACAGCTATCACTCTCTGAGTAAAGAAATACCCCCTCGTGTTTCCCTTAAACTTTTGCCCCCTAACTCTCAAATCATGTCCTCTCGTTTGAATCTCCCCTACTCTCAATGGAAACAGCCTATTCACGTCAACTCTATCTATCCCTCTCAACATTTTAAATACCTCGATCAAATCCCCCCCTCAACCTTCTACGCTCCAATGAATAGAGACCTAACTTGTTCAACCTTTCTCTGTAACTTAAGTGCTGAAACCCAGGTAACATCCTAGTAAATCGTCTCTGCACTCTCTCTAATTTATTGATATCTTTCCTATAATTCGGTGACCAGAACTGTACACAATATTCCAAATTTGGCCTTACCAATGCCTTGTATAATTTTAACATTACATCCCAACTTCTGTACTCAATGCTCTGATTTATAAAGGCCAGCGTTCCAAAAGCCTTCTTCACCACCCTATCTACATGAGACTCCACCTTCAGGGAACTATGCACTGTTATTCCTAGATCTCTCTGTTCCACTGCATTCCTCAATGCCCTACCATTTACCCTGTATGTTCTATTTGGATTATTCCTGCCAAAATGTAGAACCTCACACTTCTCAGCATTAAACTCCATCTGCCAACGTTCAGCCCATTCTTCTAACCGGCATAAATCTCCCTGCAAGCTTTGAAAACCCACCTCATTATCCACAACACCTCCTACCTTAGTATCATCGGCATACTTACTAATCCAATTTACCACCCCATCATCCAGATCATTTATGTATATTACAAACAACATTGGGCCCAAAACAGATCCCTGAGGCACCCCGCTAGTCACCGGCCTCCATCCCGATAAACAATTATCCACCACTACTCTCTGGCATCTCCCATCTAGCCACTGTTGAATCCATTTTATTACTCCAGCATTAATACCTAACGACTGAACCTTCTTAACTAACCTTCCATGTGGAACTTTGTCAAAGGCCTTGCTGAAGTCCATATAGACTACATCCACTGCCTTACCCTCGTCAACATTCCTCGTAACTTCTTCAAAAAATTCAATAACGTTTGTCAAACATGACCTTCCACGCACAAATCCATGCTGGCTACTCCTAATCAGATCCTGTCTATCCAGATAATTATAAATACTATCTCTAAGAATACTTTCCATTAATTTACCCACCACTGATGTCAAACTGACAGGTCTATAATTGCTAGGCTTACTTCTAGAACCCTTTTTAAACAATGGAACCACATGAGCAATACGCCAATCCTCCGGCACAATCCCCGTTTCTAATGACATCTGAAAGATCTCCGTCAGAGCTCCTGCTATCTCTACACAAACTTCCCTCAAGGTCCTGGGGAAATCCAGTCAGGACCCGGAGATTTATCCACTTTTAAATTTCTTAAAAGCGCCAGTACTTCCACCTCTTTAATTGTCATAGGTTCCATAACTTCCTTACTTGTTTCCCACACCTTACACAATTCAATATCCTTCTCCTTAGTGAATACCGAAGAGAAGAAATCATTCAAAATCTCTCCCATCTCCCTCGGCTCCACACATAGATCACCATCCAGTAATAGCTACCATGAAAACAAAATGAAAGAAACTGAAACGTGGAAAAAAGAGAAAGAAGTATATGTTGGGAGATCTTAAAAATGATAAAATACTTAAGCAACAATTCAAAACAGCTGTAGAAGAACAGCTCAATGAAAACGAAACAACACCTATTTGGGACACAAAATACACTGCAGATGCTGTGGTCAAAGCAACATGTACAAACAAGCTGAAGAAACTCAGCAGGTCGGGCAGCATCCATGGAAACAAGCAGTCAGCGTTTTGGGTCCTGACCAAGGGTCTCAGCCCGAAAAGTTGACTGCTCATTTCCACTGATCCTGCCCGACCTGCTGAGTTCCTCCAGCTTGTTTGTACGTGTTACCTATTTGGGACAGATTTAAATATGCAATCAGCAGAGGAGATAATCCCAGTACAATAAATCCAACACACCAACAAGGGGTGATAACCCAAGATATTCTAGATCTGACGGAACAAAGAAGGTTAGTGAAGAATAATGAAGTGCAATACAGAGAGCTAGACAGACAGACCAGACAATTGTGCAATATTGCAAAGGAAGAATGGCTGAATCAAAAATGCAATGAAGTAGAAGGCCATATTAACAACAGCAAAGAAATGCACAAGAAAATTAAGGAAGTTACTGGAATGAAGAAAACCTCCTCTACAGGATGCACAAGATCAGCAGACGGATCCATCCTAACAGATCCTGATAAAGTAGGTGAGAGGTGGATTCAGTATATAGAGCAGCTTTTTGAAGATAATAGAGGGGAACCCCCAGATATTAAACACCCTAATTCTGGCCCACCTATTACCAAAGAAGAAATAACTAAAGCAATGAAAAGCATGAAACGTGGTAAAGCCACTGGACCTGATGAAATTTCAGTGGAAGTGATACAAGTCCTAGAAGATCTGGGCATAGATATTCTTTTTGAACTGTTTAATGGCATATATGAGTCTGGTGTATTGCCTGATGATCTCTTGAAATCAGTATTTATAACTCTGCCAAAAAGTCCTGGAACTATCAACTGCGAAAATTATAGAACAATCAATCTTATGAGTCACATAATAAAGATTTTGTTGAGAATTGTTCTGATTCGAATTAAAAACAAGTTAAGGCCAGAAACTTCTAAACTGCAATATGGGTTTATTGAGGATGGAGGAACTAGGCACTCAATTTTCATACTACAAATACTTTCAGAAAGGGTAATTGAATATCAAAATGATTTTTTTTTATGTTTTATTGATTTCACTAAAGCATTCGCCAAAGTGCAGCATGAAAAATTATTTCAAATTCTCACTAAACTAAACATTGACGGAAGGGACCAACAACTTCTTCAAACTTTATATTGGTATCAAACGGCAGCAGTAAAAATTGATGATAATATAAGCAGTTGGACTAAAATTCAAAGAGGAGTTAGACAGGGATGCATTGCCTCACCGGAATTAGCTAATATCTATGATAATTTCACTATTTCTCAGAGAAATAGAAGATCCAGATGGAATAAAAATTGGAGGTGTTAACATCAACAATATAAGATATGCAGACAATACCACCCTAATAGCAAGTTCTGCAGAAGACCTACAAATCCTCCTAGACAAAGTAGTACAAACAAGTGCAGATTTTGGTCTAACCATCCACTGTAAAAAAGAACCAAATGTATGGTAATATCAAAACAGCAGGATACTCCTAACTGCCAATTGTACATCGGTAACCAAGAGATTGAACAAAAGACCAGCTTTAATTACCATGGTAGCTTTATATCACAAGATGCTAGAAGTAAAGTAGAAATAAAATTGCCATTGCCAAACCAACTTCCAAACTGTGTATGTAATCAAAATGGCGTCTTTGTTTTGTTACAAGTAGGAATCCTGGCGCCTGAGTTAATAGTAGGAATGCTAGGTTCTTTGTTATGATAAGTGTTGGAAGCTTGTTTGGGACTGTAAACTGTTTGTTGGCGGGGCTTTTGGGGAGTCGGCACGATGGAGTGAGAGAGAGAGGACGGGGTGCTGGAAGCTGGGCGACGGTACGGACCCCGAGCGGGGGTCCCCGGCCCAAGCTTTTCGGTGATGAGAGGAGACGGAGACAGAGGAGTGTGGAGCGTCTGGTCGACCACCGTGGGGGTCACAGGAGGCGGGTCGAGGAGATCGGAGAGGATCGAATACCAGAAGACATAAGTAATTGAGCTCCAACAGTTGTGCACGAAGTGGTTTGGACTTTGATAAGTTTGGCGCCTTTTCTTTTTTTTTTCCTCTTATTCATATATACTGTATCGTTAGTAATCGCTTAGTTATAGTAATCTTTATAAATTGTACTCATTTAATCGCATAAGGTGTACTGTCTGTTTTTTGAGCGAGGCGGGGACATCACACAGCATCCACACCAGCTGATTACCCAGTTTGGCGGGGCCGAAGGCTGCTCCCCCTAGACTAGAACGAGTTTGAGCGATGCCTGAGGTGACCCAGGGGTTACATTGTGGGTGCTCGTCCGGGATTGATTTCTGTGGAAGCTGTGTGATCGCCCTCTTTAAATTGTGTCTGCGGCGAAGAGCTGGTGTGCCTTTGTGGGTGTGCGATTGCCGGTTATCTCTGTATGTGTGTTGGGTGGGGTGGCTGCTGTTGGTAGCCCGGGGGTCGTTGTTCGAGTTCCGACTAGCGCTGACGAAATGGTGGTGGTACCAGGGGGTGTCCGTACTGTTTGGAGAGTGAGGTTGGGATTTTTCAGCTATGGTGGGCTCCGCCCGGTTGTTGGAATAATGTCCAGCCCTAAAGGGGCGGAGCAGACCTCTCAGTTGTTGGGTGAGTGGCAGTGCTTGGCTGAGGGAAAGCGACAGGGATTGGTTGAAAGTTTGAGTAGGCGGGCTGGTAGCGTTGTTAGAACTGTCGGGCGCAATTATCTCGAAGTGACAGCTGCCAGTTCTGGGAACGTGTGGGAAAATGCGTGTGGTTCGACTGGAAGTGAAATGCCGCAGCTGGGGGGCTTATCATATCCGTGGCAGGAGATTGGTGGGAAGTTTTTAGGGTATCCCTTTTGGTTAGGAGGGCAGATAAATTGCTTGCGGAGACAGGGGGATTTGTCGAGGGGATCAGTTGTTCCGTTGATCCGAGAGGTGTCGGGAAACTTAGAGGAGGCCCAGTGGGGGAACGGCTTGGGGTCTCTGGGGGAGCACGTTCCCAGCAATGTACCAAGGAACTCCAGCAAGGAACAGACCCTATTCCTGAAGGCTTAGAGGGACCACGCACTCAGGTGTTGTTACGGATGGATGGAAGTCAAGTTAAAGCCATCCTCGGCACCGGGGCACTGGTTAAGTTACTGTACAGTTTGTGTTATAACCGCTTTTGGGAGCCTTTACCCTTGATGACATTGACGGCACTGGAGATTTGGGGTACCAGTGCCGGTGATTATAAAGACGACGGTTGTTGGTCAGTGAAAATGGAGTTCTTAGAGGCAAATGTGGAGGTGACTGAGGTTCGTGAATCGTTAATGCTGATGTGTCCGGACACTGTTGAGAAGGGAAGCGTTTCGGTTATGGAGAGAACCAATATCCTGTTGGTGCGCTTGGGGGCCTGCCCGGAGGAGGCGGGTTAGCGCTGTTTGGAGGCATTATCGATGCACCCAGAGTTTCGAGCTGCTTGTGCGGACGTGTGTAGCAGCATTGGGCCGATACCGAATTCAAACGAGAGCCGGTGGTGGTATGGCCTGGAGGAGTATCTGAGGGTGAGACCCTCTTAGTGGACGCTGCGAAATACCACCAGGGAGGGGAGTTGACTGCTGAAGACACCTCGGTGAGGCAGAGGTTGTGGTGACTGGCCCCTACAGCGTGGCAGACGTAGGCAGCGTGTGTGTGGATTATATTGGGCCATAGAGGCGATGGCCTATCTGAGTAGTGCGAAGAGGTTTAAGGTGCTGGATCTGAGGAGTGGATGTTGCCAGATCCCGATAAGTGAGGTCGTTGCAGGAGCGGCTGAGAACTACAGAGTTAAAGTGTTTTCTGGACACGTGCCAGAGCTGGCGAAGGTCGCAGCTCGTGAGTGTCTGTCTCTACGGAATCAAGTTTGAAATGAAGACTGAGAGACCGGAGAGAGTGATCTGGAACCATTTGAAAGACTTACAAGTTGGAGAAAACGAAGAAAGTTGTTTGACTGAGAGCCACAGCAAACTGAGAGCCTGGAGAAGGTAGTTTGCGGAGGTGAAGAAATTGCGGACAAATCTTGGAAGGGGGAAGCGGTAGCTTGAAGGGAACCTGAAGATGACCATCGACAGTTCAAATGAAGTGCAACACCTGAAGGTTGATTTGGAAGAAGTCATGAGGAGAAAAAAAGAAGCTGGAGAGAAGTACAGTGAATACTGAACTGGAGGGTGACCAATCTTTAACTGCTGCTTTTCAGGTCGGGGTGGAAGAAGCTGTTGGAGTAACTGCATTCCAGATTGAGATGGTCGGGATGCAGGAGTCAGAACTGCTGAGCCAGGGGCCAGAGAAGATGATAATCTCAATTGCAGGAGGCTGAAGAGACTGCAGGAGCAGTGCAGGCCACGTGTTTCCGTTTGGAGAAGATCAAACAGCAGCTACCGATCGAAGAAATGAGGAAGAATACGGATTCAAAGGCTGATGTGCTGGATGTGTGGTACATGCTGCCTTTTGCTGACTTTCCCTCGATTGAGGAAGAGACCTTTGGCCCTTCTTCCACTGAGTCAGGTGTAGTGGGGAGGGTTAGCTGTGTGCAGTGTGGGGTATGAGTGAGAGATTGAAAGAGGAGTTGGTAGTGGACCCAAGGTATCCCCAGCTGTGTCCTAGCCTAAGGGTTTAGGTGAGGGGGGTACGGAGGTCTCAGAAAGGTTAGGGAATGCCCAGATAGTTGGCCTATATAGCGCCTAAGGAGCAGGGCGTGAGGTTTACTGTATGGGGAGGAGATGTCACTGCTTGTGCTTGGGTTACGGTGTGTTGGCAGGAAAGGTGACGAGTTATCTAATAGTCATGAGGACATGACTTTTATTTGGTGGGGGGGAGAGTGTAACGGGGGTTTTTTTCTTTTTCTTTGTTACTGTGTATGTAATCAAAATGGCGTCTTTGTTTTGTTACAAGTAGGAATCCTGGCGCCTGAGTTAATAGTAGGAATGCTAGGTTCTTTGTTATGATAAGTGTTGGAAGCTTGTTTGGGACTGTAAACTGTTTGTTGGCGGGGCTTTTGGGGAGTCGGCACGATGGAGTGAGAGAGAGAGGACGGGGTGCTGGAAGCTGGGCGACGGTACGGACCCCGAGCGGGGGTCCCCGGCCCAAGCTTTTCGGTGATGAGAGGAGACGGAGACAGAGGAGTGTGGAGCGTCTGGTCGACCACCGTGGGGGTCACAGGAGGCGGGTCGAGGAGATCGGAGAGGATCGAATACTAGAAGACATAAGTAATTGAGCTCCAACAGTTGTGCACAAAGTGGTTTGGACTTTGATAAGTTTGGCGCCTTTTCTTTTTTTTTTCCTCTTATTCATTTATACTGTATCGTTAGTAATCGCTTAGTTATAGTAATCTTTATAAATTGTACTCATTTAATCGCATAAGGTGTACTGTCTGTTTTTTGAGCGAGGCGGGGACATCACACAGCATCCACACCAGCTGATTACCCAGTTTGGCGGGGCCGAAGGCTGCTCCCCCTAGACTAGAACGAGTTTGAGCGATGCCTGAGGTGACCCAGGGGTTACATCAAAATGATTTTTTTTTATGTTTTATTGATTTCACTAAAGCATTCGCCAAAGTGCAGCATGAAAAATTATTTCAAATTCTCACTAAACTAAACATTGACGGAAGGGACCAACAACTTCTTCAAACTTTATATTGGTATCAAACGGCAGCAGTAAAAATTGATGATAATATAAGCAGTTGGACTAAAATTCAAAGAGGAGTTAGACAGGGATGCATTGCCTCACCGGAATTAGCTAATATCTATGATAATTTCACTATTTCTCAGAGAAATAGAAGATCCAGATGGAATAAAAATTGGAGGTGTTAACATCAACAATATAAGATATGCAGACAATACCACCCTAATAGCAAGTTCTGCAGAAGACCTACAAATCCTCCTAGACAAAGTAGTACAAACAAGTGCAGATTTTGGTCTAACCATCCACTGTAAAAAAGAACCAAATGTATGGTAATATCAAAACAGCAGGATACTCCTAACTGCCAATTGTACATCGGTAACCAAGAGATTGAACAAAAGACCAGCTTTAATTACCATGGTAGCTTTATATCACAAGATGCTAGAAGTAAAGTAGAAATAAAATTGCCATTGCCAAACCAACTTCCAAACAATGAAACCTATTTTTACCAACAGACACATTTCTATGACAACAAGGCTTATGCTAGTAAAATGTTACATCTGGTCAGATTGATTTGCTGTATGCTTCCGAAACATGGACTATAACACCAGAACTCCAAAGAAACTTAGAAGCAACAGAAATGTGGTTTCTCAGAAGAATGCTGAAAATATCATATAGAGTTAGGGTAACTAATGAGACAGTACTCCAATGTGCCCATACAAAAGATATTTAATGAGAACATTAAATGAGAGGAAACTAAATTTCCTGGGCCATGTCATTCAGAAAGGGAGAAATAGAATGCCTTACATTACAAGGCCGTATGCCTGGGAAACGCGGAAGAGGAAGGCAAAGAAGAAAATATATGGACACTGTGAAAGAACTAACAAATCTAATTGTGCAAGGTATCATTGACACTGCGAAAGATCATTCAATGTGGAGAGCCATGATCGCCCCAGCGCATAACGCGCATGGCACATGAAGAAGAAGATGAGTGATTGTCACAACTGGGGACCTCCTTGGTTGTAGTGGATGTCAATGATATCTTCTGTGCCTTGTCATGACCTTCACTCTCCATGGAGCGCTGCAGAACTGCTTTCTTCAGTACTGATATATTTATATTATATATTGTTTGTTTAAATAATTCATTACAGTTAACGGTATAAAGACATGAATTGCATACATCGTCCTGCTACCATGTGATACCTGCACCCTTCACTTAAAGTAAACATAAAGTTAGACTCAAATTTTGGATCCCTGTGTCTTTCTTTCAATTAGTTTAGTGTTTTGAAGTTGCACAAAACCAGTAGTGATCTCGTCCTCCGGAACTGATGTTGCATGCTAGGATAGACATATCCCTATCTCACCAGCATCTGAGGCAAACCAACTACCCTCGCTTGCTTTAGCCTGCCTGACAAAGCAGGGCTGTAGCCAGTGTAGTATTCAAACAGCGACTTGAGACCGCAGGTGAGGACCACAGGTAAATGAGCTGTCCCGAGAGGGCGGGGGGGGGGGGAGATATAACAAGCCCTTAAACCATAAGTGATACCCCTCCCTGGACTCCCCATACACCCAAGAGATGGTGTAAATGTCAGTTAAAGTGGTGACCCCTTGACTTAAACACTGTCTTCTTTACTTCGCATATTTTTTTCAATCTCACGAAGTTGGACTGGCTCTTTGCTATTGTACCATCCAAAAGATGCCAATACATGATTCCCACAACAACCCTAAAACAACAGATTATGTAATCTCTCTGGAATAGGATGTGAATCCAAGTGTTTCCAGTTCTGGTACAAGAGTGCTCATCCAAGCCATGGATACTTGATTATGCGAAAGCTTCTGAAAAATTAGGATTAAGAGCCTAGCAAAAGGAATTCAGAGTTGAAATGATTTAAGTATCCAAGACAGTTAAAGATAGTGAATAACCTGCAATAAAAGCTTTCATTAAATAATGCCAGCAAGATTAGTTTCAAGCCAGAAAAATCAGAATCAGGTTCATTATCACCAGCATGTGACATGAAAATTGTTAATTTAGCAGCAGATGTTTAATGCAGTACATAATCTAGCAGAGAAAATAATAATAATAAATAAACTAGTAAATCAAGTACGTCTGTTGAATATATTTTTTAAACTGTGCGAAAACAGAAATACTGTATATTTTTTAAAAAAGTGAGGTCGTATCCAAAGATTCAATGTCCATTTAGGAATCAGATGGCAGAGGGGAAGAAGCTGTTCCTGAATCACTGAGTGTGTGCCTTCAGGCTTCTGTACCTCCTACCTGATGGTAACAGTGAGAAAAGGGCACCTCCTGGGTGCTGCAGGTCCTTAGTAATGGATGCTGCCTTTCTGAGACACTGTTCCCCAAAGATGTCCTGGATACTTTGTAGGCTAGTGTCCAAGGTAGAGCCGACTAGATTTACAACCCTCTGCAGCATCTTTTGGTCCTGTGCAATAGCCCCTCCATACCAGACAGTGATGCAGCCTGTCAGAATGCTCTCCACGATATAACTGCAGGAGTTTTTGAGTGTATTTGTTGACATGCCAAATGTCTTCAAACTCCTAATAAACTATAGCCACTGTCTTGCCTTCTTTATAACTACATCGATATGTTGGGACCAGGTTAGATCCTCAGAGATCTTGACACCCAGGAACTTAAAGCTGCTCACTCTCTGCATTTCTGATCCCTCTATGAGGATTGGTATGTGTTCCTTCATTTTACCCTTCCTGAAGTCCACAATCAGCTCTTTTGTCTTACTGATGTTGAGTGCCAGATTGTTGCTGCGGCACCACTCCGCTAGTTGGCATATCTCACTCCTGTACACCCTCTCATCACCACCTGAGATTCTATCAACAATGGTTGTATCGTCAGTAAATTTATAGACGGTATTTGAGCTATGCCTAGCCACACAGTCAAGGAGATATAGACAGAAGAGCAGTGGGCTAAGCACACACCCCTGTTGATCGTTAGCAAGGAGGAGATATTATCACCAATCTAGCACAGAATGTGGTCTTCCAGTTAGGAAGTCAAGGATCCAATTGCGGAGGGAGGTACAGAGGCCCAGGTTCTGCAAGTTCTCAATTAGGATTGTGGGAATGATGGTATTAAATGCTGAGCTATTGTCGATGATCAGCATCCTGACGTGGGTGTTTGTATTGTCCAAGTGGTATAAAGCCGTGTGGGGAGCCATTGAGATTTCGTCTGCCATTAAAATAATGTGGTGATAGGCAAATTGCAATGGGTCCAGGTCCTTGCTGAGGCAGGAGTTCAGTCTAGTCATGACCAACCTTTCAAAGCATTTCATCACTGTAGATGTGAGTGCTACTGGGCGATAGTCATTAAGACAACCCACATTATTTTTCTTAGGCACTGGTATAATTGTTGCCTTTTTGAAGCAAGTGGGAACTTCTACCTGTAGCAGTAAGAGGTTGAAAATGTTCTTGAATACTCCCACTAGTTGGTTAGCACAGGTTTTCAGAGCCTTACCAGGTACTCCATCGGGATCTTCCGCCCTGTGAGGGTTCACTCTCTTTAAAGACAGTCTAACATCGGCCTCTGAGACAGAGATCACAGAGTCATCAGGTGCAGCAGGGATCTTCACAGCTGTAGTTGTGTTCTCCCTTTTGAAGCTGGCATAGAAGGTGTTGAGTTCATCTGGTAGTGAAGCATCGCTGGCATTCATGCTATTGGGTTTCACTTCGTAGGAGGTAATGACTTGCAGACCCTGCCAGAGTTACTGTGCATCCGATGTCACCTCCAACCTCATTCAAATTGTCTCTTCACCCTTGAAATGGCCCTCCGCAAATCATACCTGGTTTTTTGATACAGACCTGAGTTGCCAGACTTGAATGCCACGGATCTAGCCTTCAGCAGATGACATACCTCCATGGCTTTTGGTTTGGGAACATATGGGAAGTCTTTGTGGGCACACACTCATCCACACAGATTTTAACAAAGTCGGTAACAACTGCAGCAGACTTATCCAGGTTCAAAGATGAATCCCTAAATACAGTCCAGTCCACCGATTCAAAGCAGTCTTGTAGGTGCTCCTGCACTTCCCTTGTCCATACCTTCTTGGTCCTCACTGCTGGTGCTGCAGTCTCCAGTCTCTGCCTACACTCAGGGAGTAGAAGTACAGCCAGGTGATCAGACTTCCCGAAGTGAGGGCGTGGAATAGCGCGGTAGGCATTCTTGATGATGGTGTAGCAATGGTTCAGTGTGTTGTTTCCTCTGGTATTGCAAATGATCTGTTGATGGTAGTTGCTTAGTGATTTTTTTTCAGACTGGCCTGGTTAAAATTTCCCAAAACAATGGTGAAGGCGTTGGGGTGCATGTTGATCCCATTACTCAGATAATCTAAAACCTGCTTGACATCGGCCTGAGGTAGAATGTAAACTGCTACTAAAATGACCCCAGAGAACTCCCAGCACTTTACTGCTAGATATTCCAGGTCTGGTGAGCAGAATTGGGGCAGCACTGTTATATTTGTGAAAAATGTATTTTCACAACCGTTAACAGGAAAAAATCCTTTAAAAAAAAGATGCACTATCGTGTGGATAGCCAGATAGCATAGTGGAGGTAAAAAAAATATTGTGGGATCAATTGTGAAATCAGACGGTAGTGCAATGTGGAGACATAAATTTCCCTCGGGATGGATAAACCATATTGGGCTGACCGGTGTCCCATATCAGTGTGTCATATGTGCCATCGCTGGGCTTCCGCAGGTAACAAGTGTCTGCTTACTCTCTCTGCTTCATTGTCAATTATCTGTCTTTCAGTCATTATCACCTAAAAGTTCCAACACACAACTGCATAAATGCCTATGTGATTGAAAAGAATAGTCACCCCAGAGTAGAGATAATATTGTATTATATAATATTGTGCCCATTTCTGGGCTTCTGAGTTACACGAGCACTAACATTGCAGTGGGACTTTCATTAGCATTGGAAATTCATTTCCAGCATACAACTTCTGATAGTTGACAATAATAGGGCAATGCCCAAAATTAGTTCAACATGTTTTTAAAACTACAAACACAATTTGTAACCCATGTTATCCCCACAAACATTGCATTTTAAAGGTCAATAATCAAACTGCATCACTGTGATCTGTGACCTTCTTTCCAGCTCAAACACGGATTCCATGAGTGTGCCTGTGATGGCCAAAGCCATGGTCATTCTTAGTTGCCATGGCAACCACCACTGATCGATTCCACATTACGTTGTTTGCTTCTTGATGCTGCATTAGAAAGGTCTCTAAAATTCCATACTCAAGGAGGGAAGACCATTCTTTCAGCCCAGAGGTGCAGGAAGAATAGGCTTCCTCAAAGAATGAGCATTCCTACACTGTATTCATGTAGTATTACTTCTAATGGAAACCTCACTGACAAACTTTTGCCAGGAAATCCTTACTGAAGCCCTGTGCATCCCTTACACAAAGAATATTCCTACTAATGGTACTGTACTGTTTTGACAACCTGTCTGATCCCTATGACCACCTGGGAGCACTAGGCCCTACTCAAATTACAGCATATCTTCTTTAAGCATCCACACTTTCCAGTAACTGGAAGAGTGCTACTAATAATGTGTGTTTATTCCACTTAAACCTTGAATATCAAGATCACAAGCACTAAACTAAATCTCTGCTGCTATGACTTTACATATATAGCACATTTGAAATTGAAAGAGTGATTGGGATCTTACACAGGAGTTACACAGAGGAATACTGTGCTGGGAGTCTCACAGGCAAAGTTCGTTATGGATAAGGGACACATCAAGTGACACTTTTAATCTTGTTAAAATATAGTAAAAAGCTATTTTAAAAATGTAGTTTAAAGCTATTTCTTTAAAACAAAAAGGCAATATCTTGATTTTTTTGGATGTTCTCATCTCCTTCCCGTAAGCTCTTCAACCCCCACCCTATCACTCATTCCACAAAATGTTCTGAAATGATCTATAAAAATCCTAGGTACTATTATTGTAGGACAATAATATTTAAAGATCTTTTTCTCCAGTAATGACAAGCATTTATGATTTTCCAATACCCATAATGAAAACTTAAAACATCTATAAACATAGTCAATATTTTCATTTTATCATTTAAATATATTGGGTTATAAATAAGGAATTAATATAAGGCAGTGGGGGTTTAAAGAGAAGGTATAATATGTATTAGAAAATAAAAAATGGAGACTCTTAAAGGAACACAGCTGATCAGGTAGCATTTGTGGAGAAAGAATCAGTGTTAATAGTTCAGACTGATGATCTTTCATCAGAGCTACAAAAAGAAAACATGAGCGATGGAGAAAATAAGGGGAATATTTCTGAGAGGATAAAGACCAAGAAATCCTGCAGTCCTGATGCAGGGTTTCGACCCAAAAGTTCAACAATTCTTTCTCCACCTCTCCCACCAACAGATGCTACTCGACGTTGAGACATTGACCAAGCATGTTCTTTGTGGTAGTATCGGTTGGCAGAGGTGATGACTGTTTAGTAATTGCAATTACATCTCATCCAGGCAAATCAAAGAGGAGATGAATAAGAAGAGATGGAAGAGGGAGATGCATTGGGACTCTGAGATGCAAAACTTACCATAGCTGGAAGTCTGAAATAATGGAGAATACTCTGACGTCCAGAAGTCAAAGCCCGATAGCCCAAGCCTGGAGACAGGACACTAGAGGCTGGAAGCCTGGATACCTGCTCTGGAGTCAGCTGACTATCAGTATGTAGGTAAGTGGGAGGGAGGAAAGGGTCTTGTTTTGCTGCTGTTTTGTTGCATGTGGTGTTCTGTTGTGTCTATGCTGTTCAGCTGAACATTTTTGGACGTGCTGTTTTGGCACCGCAATGCTTGGCGATACTTGTGGGCTACTCCCAGCAAATCTTTAGTTGTTTTTTTAACACGAACGATGTATTTCATGGAATGACATTAATAAATCTGAATATTGAAAATATTCAATAGAACAGGCAGCACAGAGAGGGAGAGAAACTCTCTGTCAACATCATAGGCTGGTGACCTTTCATCATTTCTGATACAAGCAACAAATAATGGTTATTTGAAACTGTTGAATTTAATGATTACTCCTAAAGGCTGCTTAGCATTAAATTGGAAAATGAGGGACTGTTTCTCCAGATTATGATGGACCTTGCTGAAATAGTAGAAGAGATCAATGACAGATGTGCTCAGAATGGTAATGGGATGGAGAATTAAAATGTCACACAATTAAATGTTCAATGTTATTCTTGCATCCTCAGTAGATGTAATTTCTGATGAGAGATCAGCATAACAGCTATTTTTGATGACTAGGCATGGACCTGAGAAACTCTGTTTTCTGTCTTTCTCTTTCAGCCAATTCTGCTTTGCCTTCTGATTAATTCCAGCATTTATTGTTTTCATTTTGGATTTCTAACACTTCCAGTTCTTCTTACTATCTCAATCCTGAATAGGCTAATCCTAAAGAGGACATTATTCACCATGCAGAGAAATGAAATCTATCCCTGACTTTTAATGTTGGTAAATTCTGGTTATACATTGAGCAAATTGTTAAGAGTGTGGGGAATTGCAGAATTAACTCAAAAGCTAGCTGCACAAGAGTTAATGTTTAGCACTGATGTCTCATTTCTAGGGGAAAGTCAAAGTCAAGTTTAGTGCTAATGCACAAGTATATGTGTGCACAGACACAAGGAAAAACTTACTTGCAGCAGAATCACAGTCACATAGCATTGTATAGGCAACATTCACACATAAAACACAAATTAAACATAATTTATATACAGTTTTACATGAAATAACACAATTAGAACAAAAAAATCAAAATGTTCATTTTTAGAGCAAAGTGATCAAAATGTTCAGTGTTGCTGAACTGCATTAATTAGCTTTGTGTGGGCTGGTGCAAGGGCCAAATGGTTGAAAGGAATTAACTGCTCTTGTACCACCTGTTGTGTGGGTCTTCAGGCTGCTGTACCTCCTGCCTTAAGGTAGCTTGAAACAGTGGAAAGGATCCACTGAAGCTAAAATTGTTTTTGAGTTCTATGGTCTACAGAAGGACTCCAAAATGGTGTTTTGGCTGAAGGTCTATTGAAGGGACATAATCATTGTCTATAATTGGCATGATATCTCCATCCCACTGTTATGTTCTTTCATTCTCCATTGATGGTGGGGTTGTGTCCTGATGCATCTGATAGCAAACAAGTGTCACTTGGGAAAACTAATTTGTTCTGTTAAATTGGGACTCTGATTTTATTCACTTTAACTCGTCAGCGTTTTTCTGGAGTGGTCGATGATTCTAGAAAAGGGCAGCATCTTCCAAAGCAACATCAGGATTGATGTGATTAGAGAGTTCAGTGGAAAACATTACTGACTGCTATAGAAAAGTAATCTACTCACTGTAAAGAACTAGAAGACATGCCAATAGTTCCTATGTAAAGGGCTCCTCTTTACTCTCACCAATCAGTTTTACTCTGACTCCGTATGGTGGCTATCATTTTCGCCAGCCGCAACGTGATCCTGCAAACAGCCACATCTTCTCCCCCTTGCCCCTTTCCAACTTCTGCAGAGACCACTCCCTCTATGACTCCTTGGTCTGCTCAACACTCCACACCTATCCCTCCCTTACCCCTGGCACTTTCCCCTGCCCTCACAGTAGGTGTAACACTTGCCCTTGCACCTCCTGCATCAGCACCATGCAGGGACCTAAACAGTCCTTCCAGCAGAGGCAAAAGTTCACATGCATCTTCTCCATTCTTGTCTAATCCATTGGGTGCTCCCAGTATGGTGTCCTCTGCATCAGCGAGACAACCAAGCGCAGACTGGCCAACCTTCTTACAGAACACCTATACTCACCCTACACTGGCAATCCCAAGTTTACAGACTGACATGTCCATTCCTTGGCAGAGTGAATCGGAAGAGTAACAACTTCTTATTTTCCAACCCAATGATAAGAATATTGAGTTTTCCAATCTTAGGTTATTTCCCCCCATCACCCACCCCAACACTTTCTCTGTTTTTCCCTCCTCTCTACCCTCCTTTTGACCTTCTGGCCCTCCCAAAATTATCCCACTTCCCACCCTCCTTCATATAATTTACCCCTTGCCCATCCTCCATCCACCATCCACCAACTTTGCACACAGCTACCCCTTCCACACCACCTGAATTCTGGTTAAAATCTCTCCCTTTTCCTCAAATAGTCCCTGACAGAGATTCCCGGCATTATTTGCATTTTCTTTTGGTGGTTCTAGATTATTATTCCACATAACCTATTCCCATCCTTTAGGCTGATTGCCACCATCCTATATTCTCATAGAGACAGGCAGAACCTGAACAGGCCCTTTTGGCTTACCAAGTCTTTACCAACCATCAAGCAGTTATTGACAATAATCTCATTTCTACTCTCCCCATATTCCCATCCATTTGTATTCTCCCTTATACATAAGGGGCAATTTACAGTTCAAAGGTTCAAAGTACATTTATTAACAAAGAATGTATGCAGTATACACCCTGAGATTCTTCTTCCTACAGACAGCCACAAAAAAAGGGAATACCATGGAACCTATTCAAGAAAATATCACACACCCAATCCACAAAAAAATTGTGCAAATAGAAAAAAATGAGCAAACAACACAATATAAAACATCAAAGCACTGAAACAGCCTAGGAATGTTCATAAAGTTCAGTTCAGTTCAATTTAGAGCTCTGGCGTTCATTGACAGCAGGCCACAAAGCCGGTCTGCTTTGATCAAAATCACACAAAACAGCAATTCTTAAAAAATGAGTAACCAGAAACACTTTGTGATATGAACTACAGAGTGCAAACAAGCCGTGTCGATTAAAGCAAGATTCTGGCACCTTCCACTGGGGGCAGCGAGCAAGAGAGAGAGAGACAGGTCAGACACAGGCACCTCCCTCAGGTTTCAGCAAGCAAGCGGGAGGAGAGACAGGTCAGGCACCAATAAACTTATTGATCTGCAGGTCTTTAAGATGTGGGAAGAAATCATAGAAACATAGAAAACCTACAGCACAATACAGGCCATTCTGCCCACAAAGTTGTGCCGAACATGTCCCTACCTTAGAAATTACTAGACTTACCAATAGCCCTCTACTTTTCTAAGCTCCATGTACCTATCCAAAAGTTTCTTAAAAGACCCTATCATATCCGCCTCCACCACCATTGCCGGCAGCCCATTCCACCCACTCACCACTCTCCGAGTAAAAAACTTACCCCTGACATCTCCTCTGTACCTACTCTCCAGCACCTTAAACCTGTGTCCTCTTGTGGCAACCATTTCAGCCCTGGGAAAAAGCCTCTGACTATCCACACGATCAATGCCTCTCATCATCTTATACAACTCTATCAGGTCACCTCTCATCCTCTGTCGCTCCAAGGAGAAAAGGCCGAGTTCACTCAACCTATTCTCATAAGGCATGCTCCCCAATCCAGGCAACATCCTTGTAAATCTCCTCTGCACCCTTTCTATGGCTTCCACATCTTTCCTGTAGTGAGGCAACCAGAACTGAGCACAGTACTCCAAGTGGGGTCTGACCAGGGTCCTATATAGCTGTAGCATTATCTCTTGGATCCTAAATTCAATTCCATGATTGATGAAGGCCAATACACCATATACTCTCTTAACTACAGAGTCAGCCTGCACAGCTGCTTTGAGCGTCCTATGGACTTGGACCCCAAGATCCCTCTGATCCTCCACACTGACAAGAGTCTTACCATTAATACAATATTCTGCCATCATATTTGACCTACCAAAATGAACCACTTCACACTTAATTGGGTTGAACTCCATCTGCCACTTCTCAGCCCAGTTTTGCATCCTATCAATGTCCCACTGTAACCTCTGACATCCCTCCACACTATCCACAACACCTCCAACCTTTGTGTCATCAGCAAACTTACTAAACCATCCCTCCACTTCCTCATCCAGGTCATTTATAAAAATCACATAGCGTATGTGTCCCAGAACAGATCCCTGAGGCTGACCTCCATGCAGAATATAACCCATCTACAACCACTCTTTGCCTTCTGTGGGCAAGCCAGTTCTGGATCCACAAAGCAATGTCCCCTTGGATCCCATGCCTCTTTACTTTCTCAATAAGCCTTGCATGGGGTACCTTGTCAAATGTCTTGCTGAAATCCATATACACTACATCTACTGCTCTTCCTTCATCAATGTGTTTAGTCACATCCTCAAAAATTTCAATCAGGCTCATAAGGCACGACCTGCCCTTGACAAAGCCATGCTGACTACTCCTAATCATATTATACCTCTCCAAATGTTTATAAATCTTGCCTCTCAGGATCTTCTCCATCAACTTACCAACCACTGAGGTAAGACTCACTGGTCTATAATTTCCTGGGCTATCTCTACTCCCTTTCTTGAATAAAGGAAAAAGATTTGCAACCCTCAAATCCTCTGGAACCTCTCCTGTCCCCATTAATGATGCAAAGATTACTGCCAGAAGCTCAGCAATCTCCTCCCTCGCCTCCTGCAATAGCTTAGGCTACATCTCATCTGGTCCCAGTGACTTATCCAACTTGATGCTTTCCAAAACCTCCAGCACAGAATCAAAGAAGGGAAACATGCAAACTCCATGCAGACGGCACCTGAGGTCTTGATTGAACCTGGTCCCTGGAGCCTTGAGGTAATAACTTGACCATGCAGTCCAAAATTAAGTTCTCATTTAACCTCTATACTCCACTTTAGCACAGATCTTCCTTTTGTTCTCTCGTCATTCTGAGCACCTGGAAACTTACTGACTGCTGACTTTCTCAATATCTGATTAAAGGTCAACCTTAAATGTTAATTCTGTTCCTCTCTCTCCAAATTCTGCCTGATTTCCACATCCACAGTACTTTTCTTTTTTTAAATCCCTCAATTACATCAGCTGCTGTGAATTTCTCAGTTCCCACTGATGCTCAGGATGCTCTTTATCGAATACAGCTTGGCATTCAGTACAATCATCACCCCGAAACTGATCGATAAGCTTAAACACCTTGGCCTCAATTCCTCCTTGTGCAATTAGATCCTTGATTTCCTCACTTGCAGACCGCAGTCAGTTCAGATTTACCTCTCCTCCACAATCTCCATCAACACAAATCCACCACAAGGCTGTGTGCTCAGCCCCCTGCTCTACTCACTTTACACTTATGACTGGGAGGCCAAGTGCAGCTCCAATGCCATATTCAAGTTTGTTGATGACATCACTGCCTTTGGATAAATCAAAGGTGGTGATGAATCAGCTTACAGGCGGGAGACTGAAAATCTGGATGAGTGGTGCCACAACAACTTCTCGCTCAACGTCAGCAAGACAAAAGAAGTGGTTATTGACTTCAGGAGGAGGAAGCTAGAAGTCCATGAGCCAGTCCTCACTGGGGGATCAGAGGTGGAGAGGGTCAGGAATTTTAAATTCCCCTGTATTTCTGTAGGTTTTTGCAAATAAAATGACCCATGAGGCATTTTATTTAAGAAAAAAATGTAACAATTCATCTATTGTAATCCAAACACTGAACACAAAGCACGGAAGCAAAACTTAATGTAATTATGTCATCACGTCAGCCAAGCCTCTCAAAGTGAACCCAGCTCAATGCCAGTGACTATGAATTATGTACATTTCTCCCAGTTACGTTACCCTACTCAGGCCCACCCAGACCAGCACTGTGAGCCCCTCTGGAGCTGGACGAGCCCAGCTCGGGTCCTGTGTTCCACGGGTGGAGGAACTGTAGGTACCTCTGGCTCACCCAGAGAAACACTGACACACTCACGGTCAAGTCGTGACACCAGGGGCATGGCAGTGGAATACTGGTGAGCCGGTTTAAGGTGATCTACTGAAATATAGTCAGGTTTACCCCTCTTATCTATGATAAGAGTCTTTTCTCCCCTTTCCAAAATGAGGAACTGGCCATTGCAAGGGGGCCTAAGGGGATGTGGTGTGCGTCATGGCGGATGAAAACAAACGAGGCGGAATGTAGTTCAATAGGAACCCAAGATTGCTGTGAGGTAGGAATAAGTGAAAAGGAATTGAATTTACTGAGGACAGTGGAATGCTATTGAGGTTGTTGTATCAGGAATTAAATCACCTGGCACTTGTAATGGCTGCCCGTTTACCAAGTCAGCCGCAGATGACTGCAGGTCCTCTTTTGGAGCTGCTCTGTGCCCCAGCAGGACCCACGGGAGGTGGTCATGCCAGCATTCAGGGAAGCCCTCAGGGCAGCCTTTAAGGAGCGGTGAAACCATTAGATGGCAGGTGATACACTGGTGTGATGTAGCCTAATGCTGAGGTTCTGGGCCATCGCAGGCCAGAGAACTGAAATGAAATGGGAACTGCGGTCAGAGGAATTATCAGATGGAGTGCAAAACCATGCAACTCAGGTGCTGATGAACGTTCAAGCCACATCCACAGCCATCATCAGTGCTAGAGGGACTACTTCTGGCCATCTGGTGGTACAGTCCACCATGGGAAAAAGGTACGTGAAACCGCAGGAGGTGGGAAGAGGACCAACAAGGTCCACATTGACATGATCAAACCATCACTCAGGAACCCCAATGGTGCCTGGACATGACGGCTCATTTTTGCCTGCTGGCACTCCACCCAGGCAGTACTCCAATCACGCATGCCCTTTCCAAGGCCGTGCCACACAAACTTTGGTGCAACCAGTTTCTGTGCGGCCTTCCGACCCGGATGCAAGATGCCACGTGTGGAATTAAAACAGTCCGCCTGCAGTTCGCAGGCACCATGGGGTGAGGGTGACCAGCTGAGACATCGCACAGGAGAGAAACCCCAGCTTCCCCAAACCTACTGTCAGCCAGCCACAGGCATGAGACTGCCGTTCGGTAAGCCTGGATTCTGGGTCAGTAGCTTGGTCGGCTGCCATTGCGGAATAGACAACCCTTATAATGTATTAACTTAATGGCCGGCCATGAGGGTCAATCAGCCACAGCATTATTTATCCCTTTGGTATGCTGTATATCAGTAGTGAACTCTGCGATGTTGGCCAGGTTACAATGCTGCTGTGCCGACCGAGGGTATGATATTTTGGCCACCGTGTGCACAAGGGATTTGTAGTCAACGAACGCTGCGAAATGGTGGCCCTCTAGAAGAAGACGAAAATGGTGGACAGCCAGGCAGAGGCCAAGAAGCTCACGGTCAAATGTCCTGTGCTTACTTTCGGGGGGATGGTGCCGTCAGCTGAAGAGGGTGAGTGGCTGCCACACGCCTCCAACCAACCATTCGTGCATAGCACCCACAGCATAGTCTGAAGCGGCAGGAGTAATGGCTATGGGTGCATTGGAGAATGGGTGCGTCAGTAGGGTCGTGTTGGAAAGAGCTGATTTGGTGTCATCAAATGCTCTGATCATATCTGCTGACTAGTTGAGCATGTGATTAGGGACATTGCCTTTAAGCTCATTAAAGAGGAGAAGCACAAGTTCAGCAGCACGCAGGTGATAGAAATTCTCCATGCCTAAAAATCCTGTAGCTTTCTTTTAGCAGTGCGGGGCAGTGGGAAATCTATAAAATAGCTACTTTTGATGGGAGGGGTTTCGCACCTCTGCGGAGATGCGATGCCCAAGAAAGTCAATGGTTGACAACCCGGACCGGCAATTAGCAGGGATAATATTCAACCCTTGCTGGCTTAGGTGCTCGAAAGTGTGCGGAGATAGGATACATGTTCGGATTTGGATGCACTGGTGATAAGTATGTCATCCAGGTAAACAAAAAGAAAATTGAAGTATTTTAAAACAGTTCATCGGCTGTTGGAAAATCTCTGCTGCATTTTTCAGTGCAAATGACATGTGCAGAAACTCACATAAATGTGATAAATGAGGTTATCACAGCAGTTTTGGGAAAGTCCTCAAAGCACACAGGCACTTGATGGTAGATTGACTTCAGAAAAAAATTAACTTTCTGCTTAAACATGCGATAAGTCTTGGATTTGTGGGACTGGGTGATGGTCATGGATGATGGCCTCATTAAGGCATCAGTAGTCGCCACATGAGAAGCAACCATCATCGGATTTAGGGACCATATGGGCTATTCAACCGGTGCACGATGCCAAATCTTTCCATGTTGGCTAACTCAGTCTTCGTAGTTGCCAGCTTTTGTGGGTCTAATCTTTTGTGCGGGCATGGACAGGCAGGCCAGTTGTGCAAGTGTGGTGCTCGACCCCATGTTTTGTGACTGTGGTGGAGAATGTGGGCTTGCTGAGGCTTGGGAATTCACCCAGCAGTCGAGTAAACTCACATACAGTGGAGCATGTGTCGTTGTGGTGAACTTACTGGCAGAGCAGGGTAACAACACAAAGTCCTTGATAGCCACAAGCCAGCAGTTCTTAAGATCGACTAACAATCCTAGGGCACATGGGAAATCTGCTCCGAGCAGATGTCTAGCCACTTTAGCCAGGACTAAATCCCATGTGTAATGTCACCCACTGAAGCAGAGTGTCACCTGTCGTGTCCCATGTCTGGATCCAGTGGCCTCCAGTGAGGTTTCATCACTCTTTACCCTCTCATCAATAGGCAAACTTGGCAGCACGCTCACCTGAGCACCCCCGTCACACAGGAAATGTTGCCCCAAAAGAGTGTCCGTGATGAACAGTAGACGACCCGGGCAGCTGGAACCCATGGTGTTCACAGTCCTCCGATGTCCCGATGTGCTGGCACTGTCGAAGCTGCATGGTGGTCGGCCCTTCTTGGCATTCGTACCAAAATGAGAGTCATAAAAACGCAGACCCAGCGTCGCCTGTTTCGCAGCTGTCTGGGGCTTTGCTCACCGTGCTTATTGAGGCAGGGAACTGAGCAGGAATAATGCATCGCTGCCTGGCTGAGTGTAGACCAGCAGCCATTTTAGCAAGCTCCCCGTAGTCCTCCGTGGGTGCATTAGCGACGGCAATGTGAACTTGACCAGGCATTTGCTGCATGCAGAGTTCTTTAAAAATAAAACAGGATGGCGATTTCCCAGGAGAGACAGCATGAGCTGATTAGCTCCAATGGCTTAGCATCTCCGAGGCTGGACAAAGAGAGCAACCATTTGGCACGCTCGGACTCGGATAGTCCAGAAGTCTGTAAAAGGTGGTCGGTGTTTATCCTGTTCAGGTGAGTGTTCCAGCAGACTCGCCACTCTCAGTGCTGTGGAATTGCTGAGCAATGTTACCACATTGTAGAACTTGGTGTGGTCTGCAGCGACTTCTCACGGCGCCTGTAAGCCCCGGCTTGTCAAACCAAACAAGGGCGTTTTGCTCCCAAACCTCTGGCAACTTCAAAGTGACTGCGTTGGCCAATATGTTCAATAACTCTGGAATCATCCTAGAGCATCAGGTTAACCAAGGGAGGCTTCCGCAAACAAAATGTCGGGAGGCGTTTTATGTTTAAGAGAAACTGTAATAACTCATTTATTGTAATCCAAATACTGAACACAAAGCGCGGTAACACTACTTAACATAATTACACCATCGCATCAGACTAGCCTCTTAAAGTAAACCCTCACTCAGTGCCAGTGGCTGTGAATTATGTATATTTCCGTAAATTACACTACCCTACATTATTATTTCAGAGGATTTGTCCTGGGTCCAGCACACAAGTGCCATTATGTAGAAAGGAGGGCAGTGTCTCTACTTCCTTAATAGTTTGCAAAGACTCAGTATGACATCTAAAACTTTGAAAAAACTTGATAGATATGGAGTGGGGAGTATATTGACTGGCTACATCACAGCCTGGTATAGATGCATTAATGCCCTTGAATGGAAAATCCTTCAAGAAGCAGTGGGTAGAGCCCAGTCCATCAGGGGCAAAGCCCTCCCAACCGTTGAGCACATCTACAAGGAGCGCTGTTCCAGGAAAGCAGCATCCATCATCAAGGAACCCCAGCATCCACACCACACTCACTTCTCACTGCTGCCATCAGGGGGAATGCAAAGGAGCCTCTGGACCCACATCACCAGGTTCAGGAGCAGTGATTACCCCTCAACCATCAGGCTCTTGAACTAGACAAGATAACTTCACTCAACTTCACTTGTCCCATTACTGAGCTGTTCCCAGAACTTTTGAACTCATTTTCAAGGACTCTCCATCTCAGGTTCTCATGATTTATTCTTTGTTTATTTATTTATTTTTTATTTTGTATTTGCACCATTTGTTCTCTTTTGCAAATTAGCTGTCTGATAGAGTGATCTGGCGCTTTGCTGTCTCCGAGGTGAGGTTTGGAGCGGTGTGTGCGGACTGGAAGCATAGAGACATGGCGCAAGCCCATGATCGGCTCCATTGCTCCTCTCCGATTGAGGTGTCGAGTAAGTTTGAAGTCGACAAGGATGAGAGCACAGGATGGGTGGGTATTCAGCGCCATCTGCCTTCTTTTGAGCTGCCTTTCGCTCACTCCTGCTTTCTGCTATTGGAGGACAGTGCAGGAGTCTTCAGATTCATGTTGTAAAGATTGATTGGAGAGCCTGGGCACTTATTTTGGGGTACGTTGAGATTCATATTGCATGTGTTCCTGGATTCTGGTTACATTATTTTTGCTACTTTATGAGCGATTTGATGCAGTCTGGAGTGTTTCAACTAAGAGCGCTTTGCCCTGTGGCCTGCAGTGGGCTAGTGGCACGAAACCAAACTGAACTAAAGTGAATACTACTGGTCTCCTGGTGTAATATTTGATATTCTATGTGTTGTCCACTTGCTTTTTGCCATTTGCACTATTTGTTCTTTTTTCACGTGTTCTGTGTTTGATGTTTTCTTGAATGGGTTCCATGGTATTTCTTTGTTTCTTTGTAGCTGCCTGTGAGAGGACAAATTTGTATCCCTACTTTGGTAATAAATGTACTTTGAACTTTGGTCTATACTGTTTGGGGGGGGGGGGGTCTTTCACTGATTCCTTTACGTTTCTTGGATTTTCTGAGTATACCACAAGAAAACAAATCTCAGGATTGTATATGGTGACATTTACATACTTCAATAATAAATTTACTTTAAACTTTGAATTTTGGAATTTTCCTGAGAAACGTATGTTGAACTGCCTTGCATAACCTACCCACAATCACTTATTCACAAATGTATGCAGATTCACGATGGCAGTCTGCGAGTAGTCTCGCAAAAGCAAAGAATTACTGCCTTGATTTTGTATCTTATGGCTCGAAATACCAAATGAAAAATTCGGTTTGCCTTTTTATAGGCTAATCTCTTTGATTTGCCTGCTCTAATGACTCATACGTCCACATCACTGTTCCTCTACTTTATTTAAATCCTAATCTATAACAATTCCTTTGTCAGTTTTTTAACAAATACACTGTGAGCAACTGATAAGGCCTTTAGGAGTAATCAAAGCTTTCAATTGGGTCATAATAGGAGATGGAATGCCGGAAAAAAAACCTGAAGCTGGATACAGATGGATGACAGTCTTTGGCGTGAACTTGTTTATTGACAAGAGAAAAATCACACAGGTCGATTATAGGCCTCAGCTCCAATTCAGATCATGAGAAGATATTTAATTTGCACAGTCACATTCTGAGCAGCATATTAAGAACTAAAACGATAAGAATTTTTGTCTTAATAAGTTTTGAGTCAAGCATTAAATGAAGCTACTGGATGATGTTACTGCACTGTTTCTGGATATGGTTGCTGACTTCAATTGAACTGCAAGATTCTTTCATTAAGGCTTGATATACGTTCTGAATGTACCTGCATTCAACCTTGACTCAATGATAATATTCTTGCCTCTGAATTAGACGGTTGTGGGTTCAAGTCCTTCTCCAGGGATTATGATCTTGGTTGATGCTTCGGTACAGCACTCAGGTAGTGCATTGTATTCTTCTGTGACTGACAGCAAAGGCCTGCTCACCATCATGTGATCGGAATGACATGTAATCAAAGCTCCAGGAGCACCCCTTATTGGAAGTGCCAACAAGTAAGTTATAAACTCTGAAACCTGCAGCCACCAACTTAGCAAATGTTTTTTAACATCCCTGCTCTCACCTAATGCCCCACCTAATGCATCTTCATGGATCTTTGGATTTAATAGTGGTCCCTTCATTCCTCAATACTCCTAGTGTATCACCACTCATTATGTGGGCAACACCAATATACCCTCAGTGCACCTCCTTCTGCAATGGATCCTTTACTTACACACTGGAAGACCACAGTCTGTGCAGATCAGAAATAACATTTCCATCTCACTGATAATCAGCACAGGCGTACCTCAAGGATATATGCTTACCCACTGATCTGCTCTCTCCACACCCACAACTGTGTGGCTGGGCAGTCTTCAAATGTCATCCATATATTTGCTGATGACACGATCATTGTTGGCAGATTTTCAGATGACAATGCAAAGACGTACAAGAGTGAGATGTATTGAATGATGGTGATGGTGCGGAAACAACCTTGCAAGCAATGTCAGCAAGACCAACGAACTGATTGTGGACTTCAATAGGCGTACGATGAGGGAAGACACACCAGTCCTCACGGAGGGATCAGCAGTAGAAAGGATGAGCAATTTCAAGTTCCTAGGTGTCAACATCTCTGAGGATCTATCCTGAGCCCAACATATCAATGCAATTACAAAGGCACAACAGTGGTTTATTTAATTAGAAGTTTGAGAAAATTTAGTATGTCACCAAAGACACTCACAAATTTCTACAGATGTACCGTGGAGAGCCTATTAACTGGCTGTATCACCATCTGGTATGGGGGGGGGGGGGCATTGCACCAGATTGAAATAGCTGCAGAAAGCTGAAAACTTCTGCTGCCTTTTTGAGACATTGATCCTTGAAGATGACCCAGCATCCAGGTCATCTTCAAGAATCAATGTCTCAAAAAGACATCAAGATTTTTGTCTCAAAAATCTCTTCTCAGTGCTACCATCAGGGAGGAGGTAAAAGAACCTGAAGGCACACACTCAATGACTCAGGAACAGCTTCATCCCCTCTGCCATAAGATTTCTGAATGGCTATTTAACCCATGAGAACTACAAGGGGTGATTGATAAGTTTGTGGCCTAAGGTAGAAGGAATCAATTTTAGAAAACCTAGCACATTTATTTTTCACCCTCCCCTCCCTCCCCTAGTGTTGCCACCATGTCCTTGTGGACCTCCTTGGGTGATAAGCCCTTGAGACCGAGGTAGCAGATGACTGCACAAAGGCCGATGTTGTCCATTTTCTCAGACAGTGCTTATTTGCAATTTTCAATTATCTGAAACAGAAATACCACAAAAGTTATTAACTTCAAACTTCCTGCATAATCACTCAAAGAGTTGAACTGCACATGCATGTAACGAGAGCTGTATAACTCATCTCCTTCTACCTTGGGCCACGAACTTATCAATCACCCCTGCTGTGGACCACTTACTGGAGGTCCGAGACACCGACTTCTACAAAGAAGGGATCCGTATGCTCCACGACCGCTGGACTAAGTGTGTAAATGTTGGAGGGGACAATGTTGAAAAATAAATGTGCTAGGTTTTCTAAAATTGACTCCGTCTACCTTAGGCCACGAACTTATCAATCACCCCTGGTATATCACTTCTCCTTTTACTCTTTTTGTACTATGTATTTAATTTAAATTTTTTAAACATTTATTTCTTACCGTAATTTATATTTTTTTTATTACGTAGTAATGTACTGCTGCTACAAAACAACAAATTTCACCACATATGCTAGTCATATTTAAACTGATTCTGATCTATATCACTCCAAGCTCAAAACTCACTGTCAATAACTCCATCAATTTTCCTGTCAACTGCTAATTCATTA
The DNA here is from genome assembly GCF_048418815.1 of Hemitrygon akajei. Classification (NCBI taxonomy): domain Eukaryota; kingdom Metazoa; phylum Chordata; class Chondrichthyes; order Myliobatiformes; family Dasyatidae; genus Hemitrygon; species Hemitrygon akajei. The sequence continues at coordinate 59,951,062 of NC_133137.1, forward strand.
ATCATATCTCCTATACTCGCATCCAAATGTTTGATGTACATAATAAACAGTCGAGGTCCAAGTGCTGATCCTGGTGGCACACCATTGATACAAGCTACCAGACACAAAAGCAGCCTCCATCATTTTCCTCTGCCTCCTACAGCCAAGTTCATTTTGGATCCAATTTGCCAAATTATCTTGAATGTTATAGGCATTTAGATTATTATGAACACAAAAGGGCCCTGCGCAGACCAAGGAGTAGGAGTCACAGACAGCCACACATTAGATCTTTGGTACCTGTGGTGATAGGTATTTCAGTTCTTCAGTATTCTGGCTAGCTTCTCCACATCACAAACTCTTAACATGAAAAGTTCTGCTTCCTGCAGCCCACTCTTCAACCCCATCACCTTCCAATACTGCCATTCTTTCCAATTCATCAAGTTCAAAATCCTTGTCCTTTCCATATTCTTCCATGGACTCATCTCAGGAATCAAATGCATTGGAAGAAGCTCAGAGAAGATTTACTATTCTATTCCCTGGAAAGGGCGAGTTGGTTTATGAGGACAGATTAGATACATCCATCCACTGAGGGCAGAAAATGAAACATAGATTCTAAAAGGTCTTGACATGGTGAAAGCAGAGAGAATATTGTCAGTTATGGGAAATCTAATACTAGCGAATCACGGTTTAAAAATAAGTAGCTTTTTAATCTCAACCCTGGGACCCTGCTCTTCAAGATGGTGGAAGCATGATTCTCAGACTTTTTGCCAGGCAGAGGTAGAGAGAAGCAATGGGGCTAAAGGTTAACATAGACATAATTGGAAGGGGAAGTTGTATGTGCAATTATATTGTTGTTTTTACTGAGTGCCATCAACTCATGATGACCCTACGGATAGTGTAGATGTCCGTAGGGTTTTCATGGCAAAACACAGAAGAAGATTGCCAGGCATTTCTTCCATGCAGATACTGCTGCTGCCCAGGTTGGTACCCGGCCAAATTTGAACTCAGGACCATTTGCCTCAAAGTCCAGTGCTGATGCCACTATACTTCCAGCTGGCCATGATCTTATTAAATAATTGAGTAGACCAGAGGCAGTGAGTGATCTGCTATTAAGTTCTATGTTCAAAGTTTCAGCCAATATTCAGAAATCCTGTGGCCTTTCAATCTTGTTCAATCCTCTTGGACCTCCTATTTGTCCTCCTTCTGTACATCATTGTCGGCTCACCTCAGTGCCTCCTAATCTTCCCCTCCGAACACTTTCCTCCCTCCTTGGCTTGAAAAGTCTCCTCTAACCCGTCTTGTGGATGGCAAAATGATGCAGAGTGGTACATCTGGTAGAATGGCTTCCTCATGGCTCCAGTGACCCATGTGCTGTCTGTGTGGAGTTTGCAAACTCTCCCTGACACTAAGTGGGTTTCCTCTAGATGCTCCACTTTTTACCATCCTTCCAAAGGCACGCAGCTCGGTAAGTTAATAATCATTGTAATTTGCTCCTACTGTACAGGTGAGTAGTAGAATTTGAGGGGTTTTAATGTGAATGTGGACAGAATAAAATGGGATCAATGAAAATGCATGAATGAGGGCAGCATAGACTCGATGGGCTGTAGGGCCAGTTTCTGCTGTTTGTTTCTATGACTCCTTCTACTTGGTTGGACTTCTTATTCTAATTCCCAAGTCACTCAAATCATTGATGCACCTTTGGATATTTACTACATTGAAAATGTGCTTTTATTGTAAGTTGCTCTCTTTAGTTTTAAATTTTTAAACTAATAATTATTTCTATAATACTTTTTAAGAAGGTGTATGGTGTGTTGGCCTTCATTAATCAGCGGATTAGGATCAAGGCCCACAAGGTCTTGTTGCAGATCTACATAACTCTGGTTAGACTACACTTGGAGTATTGTGTTCAGTCTGTTTGCCTCATTATAGGAAAGATGTGGAAGCTTTAGAAAAGATACATTAGTAACACAAACCTGAAGGTCAAAGAGGAGAGTTTGGCTTTACCTGTACAGTAGTTTGTGGTGGTCCCTAGTTCCGGATTTCTCCATAAATTGTACAGATCTCACAAGTTATTTAACAAATTTGAGGTAAACATTGCACTTACCACTCACTCATTGTCATCATGGCATTGTATGGTGTTTGGAAAAAGAGTTAACTTAGCAGCACTTAATATAATGTATAAAAAGTAATTTCAAGTAGTAGAATTGTGCAACACAGGAACAGCAACATCAGCCCACAATGTCCACACTGACCTTCTGCCTATTTGTAATAATCCCATTTTCCCTCATTCTGCATTCTAATTGAAAACTTCTATGCCTTACCTATTCAAGTATCTATTTTAACTGTTTGATAAACATATTGTAGTAATTGTGCAGAAACTGATTCCGTCATCTCTTCAAATATCAACTACACTTTGTATAACAAACTCACCCTTTACAAAACTCTTTATTTTCAATTCAAACCTATACCCTATTATTTATGATATCCCAACAAAGTAACTCCATGGAATGCAAAGCTTAAGGTCTTTTCATCAAATGACGTTTCTTTGAGCACTTCACTGCCGCCATGTGCATTGAAGAAGGCGGGTTAGTGGGTGCTGCCTGGGAATTGCACCACGTAATGGGGTTGGTGGCTACTGAAGTACCAGATGGAGATCAGGATATTAAGGAATTGGGAGACAGAGGTGGCAAACACCTGTTGGCAAGTTGGCAAGTGTTAAGCTCCCGACTGGGTGATGGGTAGAGAAGCTGGGATCAGTGTTGCTGGCAAGAAGTAGGCACAGGGGATGAAGACGAGCAGATTAGAAGGTGATGGTTAGGGGCTATCCTCAAGATGGTGGTGAGGAAAGAAAATGGATGGGAATGGTCAGGTTAAAGAGGATGGAGTTGGGCATCGGAGAGGTAGAGGCTGGAGAATGGAAAGAGCAGGGTAAACAATGGTTAGGCTCACATACAAGAAGAGCAGACATGTTCCGAGCTCATGATTGTATGGCCAGTGCTAGCACCCGCAACGTTCCATGTGATTTCTTTCAGGCTGTCCACAGGCAGCTTGGTAATGTAGTGTGGCCTGGTAATGTAGGACTTTGCATAATGCTATTACAGCATCAGTAGCTGGGGTTCAATTCCTGGTGCTGCCTGAAAGGGGTTTGTATGTTCTTTCCATGACCACATGGGTTCCCTCTAGTGCTCTGGTTTCCTTCCACATCCCAAAGACATACAGGTTAGTAGGTTAATTGGTCACATGGCACAGACCTGTTGGGCCGGAAGAGCCTGTTACAGCACTGTATATCTTACTGAGCCAGCCAGTGGTGTAGGGGCATCCGCACTGGATTTGGAGGCAAGTGGTTGTGGGTTCAAACCCGGCCAGCTCCTTGCACGCTTTCCATCCGTGCTGGGTTGAGTGTCGAGCGAGCAACCCGATCTCACGAGAAACAGACAAAAATGGTAAAGAAACAGCAAGATTGCTGCCCGAGGCACCACAAGGCACAGAAAGGAACAACACGTAACTAACAAGTCATACTAACGTCACCACCATCAAACACCTCAACTCCTGTCTGGTCTATACTCTACAAGTCAAAACCCAGGAAGACCCCAGGGGGATAATTTCTGGCTTTTTGGACTTTGCAATAAAATCATAGTTTTCCTTTATGATTTCCTTTTGTCAAAATTGTAAGGCACAGAGCACACAAGCATTCTGTACTACAATGCAGTTCCTAAGCTTTTGTGTTTTTCTCAGCAGGTTGTTCTCTATTCTGGAATCTCTATTTCAGTTTTGCTCTCCCTCTTCACCAGTTTGTTTGGTTCTGTGATCACAGAGCATGTAAGAGTAAATTAAGACAAGGTCACAGAATTTGCACTGGCTGTCTTCAGTGAGGCCAGTGAGCATGTTTGCTTGGAGTTTTGGGGGATTTCCATCTCATCACAATGCATTTATGGACAGCTGCCAATAGATGATGAATGCATCTCAGTATGTGACATCTTCTGACGGGGAGGCCCACGGGATCCACATGGAGTGGCTTACATTGGCAGGTTCACCTTGGGCCACTTCTGAGTATCAGTTCCCCAAAATACTCCGTTCTTCAGTCACTGCCAGAAGGGAATAAACTGTGTAACTGTCACATCACAACCTCTCTCAGAAGAGAGAATGTTTAGCTCAAAAGAATCAGGGACAATTATGCTTTTTACATGTTTAATTTCACAGTATATTCCTTCTGACTATTAAAGGCTTTATGAGGATCAGCAAATGCATTGCCTTCTCCTTACTGAGCAATAGTTCACCTGGGTTATACAATGTAACATAAAATACTCATGCTTACCATTTTAATGTAAAATTATAAGCATAAATTTTATTTTTTTGCTGCTAACTCTGTGGGAATTTACTACTGGTCGGCACTTTGCATCACAGTGTAATGACTCAACCCAGCAGGTAGGTTATTGTACCTGAAAGTCCATAGATATTGGTCAAGGACTCCTTAGAAGTTTTCCTTGGAGCCTTTGGCACATTCAATATTTATACCAGCATCCCGGTCTCCTTAACTTTCCACTTCCATGAAGCCAGGACTTGAGAAATAATAACCCATCCAAGGTTATATCAAAGAGAAAGAAGGTGAAGGATATCACGTTGGATGTAGTGCTCTGTAATCTCTGTATAAGACATCCAAAACAATTGTGACTGTCTGGGATATTACATGATGTTGGAATAATGCCTGAATTCAGATAAACAATATAACAGTTTGTAACTCGCTAACACAAGAGATTCTGCAAATACTGGAATTCCAGAGCAAGACACACGGAATGCTGGAGGAACTCAGCAGGTCAGGCAGCATCTATGGAGATGAAGAAGTGTCAATCTTTCAGGCCGAGACCCTTCATTGGGACTGGAAAGGAAGGGGGAAGAAGCCGGAATAGGAAGGTGGGGTGGGAGGGGAAGGAGTACAAGATTGGAGGTGGTAGGTTAGACCGGCTGGAGGAAGGGGTTGAGGTAAGAAGCAGGGAAGTAATTGGTGGAAAAGGTAAAGTGCTGGAGAAGAAGAAATGTGACAGGAGAGAAGAGTGATAGGATAGGGGAGTAAACCATTGTCATGTTTTGAGCACAGCACCACTGTGAACAGGGATATCAATGGTGAACACAGTAAATGATGTAAATTTCTCATTGTGCCTGTGCATACATGTAAATAATAATAAATTTGACTGGCGATCTACAGGGATTGAGAAACCATGTGTGAGACTGTTAAGGAAGCTTGTAGCAAAAATATCGTGGAGGTATTGTGGTTGGTTGCCGTCAGCAAGAATGCTGAACTCACAGCAAGCAAATTTGGTGAAAAGTTCACCAAACTTGTCATAAGCACAAGATGCAGATGCTGGGAATATGGTGTGACACACACAAAATTCTGCAGGGACTCCTCAGATCAGGCAGCATCTATGGAGAGAGATAAACAGTTGGCGTTTTGGGTCTTGGGTTTTGGTTTTAGGTCAGAAGCGTAATCCAGGGTGGTGTGTAAAACTAGTTACACCTTTTACTGTGGGCTCCTGAGCCAATGGAGTGAGCGATTATTAACTCCAGTGCGATTGGGGAGAGGTTACGTGCGCACTAATGCACAAATAATGTAGTGTACACTAATGGATGGCTGGAGCGATGGCATGTCAATGGCCTCTTGAGATGGGCTTCATGGTACAAGTTTCAGCCAGTACTTGAGATACCACTAGATAAACAGCGAATCTTCTGAGCAAAACTGTGCCACACCAGGACTAAGTTCAGTGGACTGGACCAAAGAGCTGGAGGAGATTAAAACGTAAATGGCCTGGGATAAGACAAGTGTTTGGGAATACCCTATCACTCTTGGGACAACAAGGAATGTACAATGTTCCAAAGGCTACTATCCATGGAGAATGAAGTGGGTCCATTCTGGAAATAATGTCACATGTGCAGCTACAATGTATCCTGCTGAGTATAGATTCATTTTATCTTGTGTGATATGAAATCGGCTGAAATGATTATTGAAAAGCAGAAAGCTACAGCTATACGCTCTGTCTTCTTTATTAGGTACACCTTTACACCTGCTTGTTAATGCAAATATCTAATCAGCCAAGCATGGCAGCAACTCAATGCATAAAAGCATGTAGGCATGGTTAAGAGGTTCAGTTGTTGTTCAGACCAAACATCAGAATGGGGAAGAAAAGTGACCTAAGTGACTTTGACCCTGGGATGATTGTTGGTGCCAGATGGGGTAGCTTGAGTATCTCAGAAACTGCTGACCTCCTGGGATTTTCATGCACAACAGCCTCTAGAGATTACAGAGAATGGTGCGAAAAACAAAAAAAAAAATCCATGAGTGACTGTTCTGTGGGTGAAAATGTCTTATAATGAGAGAGGAGAGGTCAAGGGAGAATGGCCAGACTGCTTCAAGCTGACAGGAAGATGACTGTATCTCAAATAAGCATGCATTGTAACAGTGGTGTGCAGAAAAGCACCTCTGAATGGATAACACATTAAACCTTGAAGTGGATGGGCTATGGCAGCAGAAAACCATGAACATACACTCAGTAGCCACTTTATTAGGTGCAAGAGATACCTCCTAATAACGTGGCCACTGAGAGTATGAATGCAATATAAATCACAGATTCCTGGAAACATTCAGCAGGTCAGGCAGCTTCTGTGAAGAGAGAAACAGGGCATTTTAATGACCTTTCATCAAAAATGATTGGAAATAGTAGTCTGTGCTATATCTTCTCTTTAATTTTGTGTAAAACAAGCACAAGAATTAATAGATATAGTGATCTCACTGCACCCAGCTCATGCATCACATCCACCCCAAATTCACACTTAACTTGGGTGGCTAGTTCTGCAATGCTCTGGCAGCAATGCTCACTTGCCTTGAGACAGAGCAATTCACGTATAGTGACCAGAGAACAGACAGTGGAGGTAGAGGTCCCTTGCTAGCCTCCTGCACATACCACAACTCCGTGCTGCCCCTCTCTGGCATCTAGTGACCTGTTGTCCATGGAACCACCAGTGCAGCATCATTGCAATTGACTTATCCATATAGCATATCTCTCAAACATCCTCCACATTCATCATTGCATAAAACTTCATAACCTATCTGGCCATTGAGAATTAAATCATGACCATCTTTTTTTCTTTGGTAAAGTGCCCAGACAAAAGGAAAAAGAAATATTCCTATCTACATATATCATTTCCTCTCTCTTTTTCTCCCCGTCTGTCTATTATCCCTCTCACTCTCTCTTGTCTTGTTCACCCTCAGTGATTTGTTTCACTTCTTATCTATATACTACTAAAACTCTCATGCTCTGTTTGTCTGTTTCTGACCTCCATTTAGTGCAAACGGTGCATTACAACGGCACTATTTTTGGCTAAATCGACTTAAAATGTGCTAACTTACAGAATGCAGGCAAAGTTCAGGGTTATATATTCGAATAAAATTGCTCACTCGCCAAATCAACAGCCCTGCTTTCACCCGAGAGCCGATGTCAGCCATGATGGAAACCGCAACGCGACACCATAACGCATGCTCACGGCCAGCCTCAGAAGCGACTCACAATGCTCACAGCAGTGACACCAAGTGGAGCAAGAGGGCAGGGCAGCTCTATTACTGCGGTCACACTCTGCTAATCACCATCAGCATGTGCAGGATTGGGTCAGATCTAACTGCCACCCATCAATAAGAGATAATTAAATCTTATTGTAATGACGTACTTTGAGACACCCATCAAAACCTTTGCTGCAGTCAAAGGACAGCAGTGACTATATCAAGTCCATTTAGGAGAGCGCCAACCACATCATCAAGAATAATCAGCATCCTGGAGGCTTTGGTGTTACTGCTTCATATCTTCTATCCAGCATTAGGGTAAAAAAAATATGGTCAGGCTAATTATGCCATGTGGAAAGATAAGGGGGACATTAGTGTCATGAGGTGATGCTAAACATCATTGGGAAGCAGCAAGGAGAGGGAGAGAACAAGAATCGGATGAGGCCAGGACCGCACGACTCCAGGATCAAAGAGTCAGGACAAAAAAGATGAGAGAAGAAGAGACAGAGGAGGAGAGGCTTGCACGTCTCCAGAATGACAACACCTGGCACAGAAGGAGGAGAGAGGAAGAGACAAAAGAGCTGAGAAATCCACGTGTCTGGGATCAGAGACAAACAACAAACAGCAGAAGAGATGAAGAGTCGGGTGAAGAAAGGGCTGCGCATCTCCAGAATGACAACAACAGGTACAGAAGGAGGAGAGAGGAAGAGACAAAAGAGCTGAGAAATCCACGTGTCTGGGATCAGAGACAAACAACAAACAGCAGAAGAGATGAAGAGTCGGGTGAAGAAAGGGCTGCGCATCTCCAGAATGACAACAACAGGTACAGAAGGAGGAGAGAGGAAGAGACAAAAGAGCTGAGAAATCCACGTGTCTGGGATCAGAGACAAGGAACAAACAGCAGAAGAGGTGAAGAGATGGTAGATGAAAGAACTGCACGTCACCAGAATGACAATGAGGGGCACAGAAGGAGGAGAGAGGAAGAGACAAAGGAGTTGAGAAATGCACATCTCCAGGATCAGAGACAAGGAACAAACAGCAGAAGAGGTGAAGAGATGGTGGATGAAAGGACTGCACGTCACCAGAATGACAACGAGAGGCACACCCTTGTGCCTTGGCAGATCAACCAGAAATGATGCCATCAACAGTGTCCTTCGTTAAACGAGGAGGAGCTATATTTGCCTTGCTACACGTTGTTCTTCTTTAATAAACTGAGGTTTTCCTCTTCAATTTCCAAAGCAAAGCAATACCAAAAGCATTCATGAAAATGTAATGTTCATTCTGGTCACATCAGACTGCACTACCCTTCTCTTAAAGGGTGCCCCAACAAGTCACCCTATTGTCTAGCTTACAATAAACCTTTCACTGGATTTCACTTTCACGCTCACATCCTTTTCCTCAGCAAACCAGTGCACAGTTTAGATGTTAATCAAACAGCAAGTGATGGCAATTCTTCAACCCATGATCAACATACTCTTTGAAGCTAGATTGAAGATTTGGATGGTTTATTGAAACTCACCAGGATTTGCCATGGTAGGAGAAAACAGACTTTGCCACCTGTTCCTGCCAATAGGAAACCTTTATCAGATCTCAGCAGGCTCCTTCACAAGAATGTGATTAATAAGCTGCAATTAATTCAGGTCAGGCCTGAGTTTTTATCGTTTTTATCTACCAACTAGTCCCTGACTAGTGCTGAGCATTGTGATTATTTTGCATGCTTTCTTAATAACAAGAGTACGTTGGGTGACTTGACAGCCTCCTCTTATGTTGTTCTCACTCTTTTCATGATGTGGTGTCAGAAGGTGACTGTGACAAGATCCTTCTTCTGTTACTGCTCAGTCTCTGCTACCTTGGGCCATCTCCTCCTGTGCACAGATCAAGAAAAATAAAAAGCTAATTTTGCCGAGGTAAGATTTTATAACGTCTGGTTTCAGCAGGTGACATGTAATGGATGTAATGTTGTATCCATTCAGTTATATTAGAAGGTAGGATTCCTTTGCAACTGGATACATTTAAGGCTGTGAGTGAATGAGTGCTTCTAAGTGAACGCTGCCTCTTTCTCACTCACTCTCTGAGACAGAGGCAGAGACAAAGACAGACAGGGTGAGGCAAAAAGAGAGTAAAAGAGAAAGAAAGAGACAGATGGAGAGGGAGATAGAGACATGGAGACACACAGAAAGAGAGTTCCTGTCTAGCAAAGTTAAAAGTTAGTCATATTCCCTCAATATAATAGACAAAATATTTAAAGAGATGCATCAGATATGAATGGAAACACAAGCCAGACAATAGAAATATATTTATATAAGCTCCAAACCCCATGACGAGAAAATAAATCTCTTCAAGAAAGCGTTGAGATGAAGCCATTTCAAATTATTATAATACTACAGCTACAAATTGGATTAGTATGTCTAAGATTTTTTTTAAATGTAGTGAACTATATTAGGAGAGCTCTTGGACTCTCTGTTTTCCATTCCACGTAAAATTCCACTGTTTGGAACACAGAAGCAGAGGCTTCATTTAGCCTGTCCTAATTAAAAGAACATATAAAAATAAGAAAACAAAGGCTGAAGTAAGTCAATCAGCTTCTTCGATCTGCTATGTCATTCAATAAGATCACGGCTGATCCAATCTTCCACTCAATACCACTTTCATCTTTTTTTCCCATTACTTTGACACTGGCCCGAGAATATTCAAAGACTCCTCTCTACAGCTCTCCCAAATATTCACAAACTTACTCATCACCATCTTAAATAGGTGACCCTTTATTCCATAACAATGGCCCCTAGTTCAATATACCTCTCAGAATTTGTCTTGTAAACCCTCTAAGTATTTTACATGTTTCAACAAGGTCACCTCTAATTCTTCTATACTTCAACAAGAATAGGCCCAGCATTCTCAACCTTTCTTTATCCATCAGTGATCCTAATGAACCTTCTCTGCATTGCCTCCAATGTATTTGCATCTTTTCTTTAAGGATGAAGACCAAAACTGTGTTCAATACCCAAAGTGCAGTCTAACCATTGCCAGTGCCTTGTAAAGTTGCATTGAAATTTCTCTATTCTTTATTCTATTGCCTTTGCAATAAAGTTCAATATCCCATTAGGTTCATTATTTCCTTGTTGTTTGTGTACACTAAATTTCTCTATTTCGTGAGCCCAGATCCCTTTTGCACCATGTGCATCTTGGTCATTTAAGTAATAATTTGCATTTTCATTCTTCCTTTCAAAGTGGATGACTTCATATTTTCCTGTTTTATGCTATTCACATTTTAAACTCCACCTACTAACTTTTTGCCCATACACTTAACCTCACAATATACCCACTAGGCTCTTTGGGTCCTTCTCATAACTGAATCATTATTGAATCATCAGCAGAATCTGGCTCCGGTATTCTTGGTCCCTTTGTCCATCATCGATATAAACTAATCATAGTTGAGAGCCTGTTACGAACCCACAGGTTTCATTTACTGTGGACTGTCGCTTTAAGCGCCCAAGTGAGGCGGGACTATGATGTCAGTCACAGACTGAAGTGGTTTGTTTCAGATTTTTACACAGACAGAGAGAGAGCAACCTTCAGGAGAGAGAGAGAGAGAGAGAGAGGAGACTGGACAGGCAAGCTGAACCTTCAGTTTGTCACTGCTGTGGTTTGGAACTCTTCGATGCCCAAAAGATTAGGTTGATCATCGGCACATGGTGCACAATGAATGTGGGACTGTCACTTCATATAATCCATAGGAGTGGATTTTGGGGGCATCTTGTGGGACCACTTACGTGTTAACCCTTGCCTGGGTATGTTGTGATGTTGTGTGGTACCACTGGAAGACGATATTCCTGTGACAGGTCACTTTTGGTGTTAATTCGCACGTGGATTTGAACAAGATCTACAGTGACTGTTATCACGTTTTACCAGCGTGGAACCTGCGGAATACTTAGTACTTACCTTCTCTCTCCAGTACAACGTGGGTTACAAATATCTCTCTCCCATCATTTATTTCATGGATGACTGAACTTTCCTACTTTACCATCTTGAGACTCTAAGTCTTGTTCCCCCAAGCTCAATAGTTTGGGAGTTATATTTACACACATATGTACACATAACACTGTTAACTTTTGTTTATTTTTGGTTACGTTTCTATATGATTAGTTACTAATAAAGATAATGGTTTTAACATCAAAACCAGACTCCATGTGTAATCTATTGCTGCTGGTTCGTTTCTAAAACGTTGCATTTCGTAACAAGCCCATCAATTAATCTCTCCGATAACACACTAGTTACTGATTGCCAATGTAAGATCCAACTCAAGGAAACCTGCCGATGCTGGAAATCCAAACCGACACAAACAAAATGCTGGAAAAGCTCAGCAGGCCAGCCAGCATCTATGGAAAGGAGCAAACAGTCAACGCTTAGAGCATTGTGATGAAGGATCTCTGCCTGAAGTGTCGACTGTACTCTTTTCCATAAATGCTACCTGGCCTGCTGAGTTCCTCTAGCATTTTGTGTGTGTTGCCTCAATTATCCAACTGTTTTCTAGTAGTTGGCCACTCCTTGATTCAGGCCAGTATCATCCTCCCAATCCATATGCTTTTCTGCAGATTGTGGTTGATCTTAACCCTATATTGTTCTTCTCCTCATATCCCTTAATATCATTGGCAAATGAAAACTTTGGTTTAAAGTTAACAATTGACAACATCAAAAGCTGTTCGTAGAAGACAATTCCAAGTTTTCATTATCTCTGTATGTAATAATATTTCCTAAATTCTAAGGCATTCTTGAATTGCCTTAGAGTCGTATAACATGGAAACAGGTCTTGCTGATCCAATATGTGCTCCAATTTTGAGAGTCTTATATTCCTTAGCAAAGGAGAAAAATCTTGCTCCCTCTAGCTTATCAATTCCTTTTAACCTATTGTAATCTTCCATCAAATCACATCTTAACCTTCTCTTTTCCTAGAATAAAATAGTGATTTCTGTCACCTCTCCTGGTAACTTAACCTACTTATTCCAATTAAATCTTCAATTTGCTATCTTCTAGACATTAGTAAATACATAATTGCCTGAAAACCTTCTGGGTCAGGCAATATCAGTGGAAAGAATACTAGTGTTATTGTCTTAGGTTGAAGAACCTTTATCAGAGCTATAACCATGATAAAGGAGGGAGTGGGAGGGATGGGCAGAACAAAAAGGATAAAAGAGGTGCCACGGTAGGGTAGCGGTTAACACAACGGTACTACAGCTTGGGCTGTTTGAGTTCTGAGTTCAATTCCAGTACCGACTGAAAGGAGTTTCTACATTCTCCCCGTGTCTACACGTTTCGTCCAGATTCTCCAGTTTGGTCAGGCATTCCAAAGGTGTACCAGTTAGTTGGTTAAATGGCCATTGTAAATTGTCCTGTGAATAGGCTAGTAGACGGGCTGCTGGGCAGTGTGGCTTATTGGGCCAGAAGGGCCTGTTCCACTCTAAATAAATAATCTCTGTGAGGCTACGGTTGTGAAGGTGAAAAGTTGTTGATGAAGCCATCTAGATGTCAGATCAATGAGGACAGTTAGAGAATTGAAAATTGTTTATTATTGTCATGTGTACCGAGATACAATGAAAAGCTTCTCTTATATTGTATTTGTACAGATCAAGTCAATAGACTGTGCATTGAGAAAGAACAAGGTGAAACAATAATAATGCAGTAAATAAAGAGTAATTGGTACAGAGAAAATGCAGTGCAGGTAAAGTATAAGGTAGATTGTTGAGCACCTCTGCACCATCCACTGGACTTCCCAATGGCCAAATAATTTTATTCCAATTCCTATTCCTTGTCAGTCCATAGTCTCCTTGTACCAAGATGAGGCCACCCTCAGGGTGGAGGAGCAACACCTTATATTCCATCTGGGTATCCTCCAACTTGATGGCATGAAGATTGATTTCTCCTTCCTGTGTACAAAAATTCCATCCCATGGCTCTATTCCCCTCCCTGACCTTTTACTTCTTCTCACCTGCCTAGTACTTCCCCCTGGGTCCCCTCCCACTTCCCTTTTGTCTACTCTCCTCTCCTATCAGGTTCTTTCTTCTCTAGCCCTTGACTTTTCCCACCCACCCAGCTTCACCTATCACCTTCTAGCTAGCCTCTTTCCCCTCCTTTTAATTCAGGCATCTCGCCCCTTCCCTCTCAGTCCTGAAGAAGGGTCTCAGCCCGAAACATCGACTGGTTACTCTTCTCCATAGATGCTGCCTGACCTACTGAGATCCTCCAGCATTTTGTGTGTGTTGCTTTGGATTTCCAGCATCCGCAGTTTTTATCTTGTTTGAGATTCTAAGATCTACCTTGTCCATTTTATCTTACTAGGGAATCATTTAACAGTCTTATAATAGTGGTGTAAAGCAGTCCATGAGCGTAGTGCTCTCAGACTGAGGATTATTCGAACCTCCTACGTGATAGTTTGATGTTACTCAGAATGGTAGAATGCATAAATACTCATTCTGCTGGCTATGGAAACTCTTGTTCAGGCAGGCACTTCATCTGCAGAAGAACTAGCCCAATATTAGGTTGGTTGGTCACTTCACTCAAAGCGAACAAGGAGTGAGAACTCAGAACTGTTCCGTTGATGCACTTAGCAAGATCTTGAAGCAAAGCACATGGGATATACTGTACTGCATGTGGATGTACCATTCCTGAGCAGAGCAATCCCTGAAGCTAATAATGTGTTTCTGAACTGGAAAAGTGATCCATTTGCCAGTACTAGTGAGTACAAAACATCATCCCATGGAACCCTTCATAAATAAATAAGGCTCATCTGCAAAATCAATGAACTGTTCATGATGCATTATAAATTAAAGTACCATCTTCTTTAATTAATGCTGATATATGAAAAGTACATGTAAACCTCTTGACAGAAAGTCCTTGTGCAGTTCATGTTTATTCTTCCAGATCTTTGCAAATCAAATTGCTAATTAAATAAATACACCAGTGAATGGCTACGTCTTTTAAGTGAATTAAATAAAATGTCTGATTACCAAAGTCACTTCCTCTCAATCCCACTTAGAGTTGCTATTTCTTTCCTATTTCTCTTTAGACCATGGGAGATGTAAAACAGTTTATGTTACACATGTTAGTAAAGTCAGAAGGAAAATTAAAGACCCCAGACCATGCAGGATAGTACCACTCTCTCAGCATCAAGGTATCCCTGACTAAATTATTACATATTACTGCACAATTTTTAAAAATCACTGAATGAAATGATATTCTATAAAACCTGTTCTACATCCTAAGTCAGTGATCATTAGCTTTCGAAGAATACACCTCATGATGCTCTGAGCACATCGACAGTGATGCAACCTGAGATCATGGGGGGCTCCGTGTCTTTCAACATCAGACACCCTCACCCAGGCGATGTAACTGCGGTTGATCAAGCTATGACTTGTATTCAGGTAGCATGTGCTGCAGATCTCCATGGACTGGCTCTTTTCATCCAGAGCCATCTTGAGGCTCTCTCTCACAAAATGCTGGTGGAACACAGCAGGCCAGGCAGCATCTATAAGGAGAAGCACTGTCGACGTTTCAGGCTGAGACCTTTCGTCAGGACTCAGGACTCAGCATTTTGTGTGTGTTTTTTGAATTTCCAGCATCTGCAGATTTCCTCGTGTTTGAGGCTTTCTCTGCTGCCTCGGTGATGTTGCCAATGTCTTTCTGCCTCCTTGTACAGTGATGCCCAATGCACTGAGGGCTCTGTGAGGAGACTGTGCAGTGGAGCCCTGGCAGTCCGTTTCAACTAGCATACACTTTGCTTATTTAGGAACAGAAAGATGCCATAGGGTGTATATAAAAGCCCATCAATCCCATTCTAGCTTTTCTTATTTGCCTTTACCTCATAATTTATTCTCTCATACACATACTGATCAGTTCTTTTTTGGACCACTTTGCCATTTACCCACATTGACAGGAGGCAATTAACTCTAGCATGTCTTTGGGAGGTGGAGAGAAACTGGAGCTCCCAGGAAAGGAGTCATTTCGTCATGGGAGGGACAAGCAGAAGATACCCAAGGTCAGGATTGAACCCTGGACTCAAGAGCAGTGTTAATTGTTGCTCCACTTCCCCCCCTTATCTTACGTGGCAGAGGAATAAAATTATTCTGTATGCGTGTTGACTTTTCCAAAAGGACAAGGGCATTCAACTTGTTTTATTTTTCTCGTGTGTGTGAATGAACACTGAAGGGAACAGGAGAATTTGCGTTTTGCTTTGCAATCCAGAGAAACACAACCACCAAATTCTGCACAGCAAGATCCCACAAGTAGTATTGTAATTTTAACCGGAGTATTAGTTTTGGATAGTGTTGGTTGAGAAACAAATATTGACTGGGATTTAGGAAGAAACTACCTGTTTTTTTTTTGTTATCAGCAGTGCCACGATGCTGCTTACATCCATTTGAAGAGATCTGTTCTGTGCACTGGAATGTCTGCCAAGATCTTTTGCTCAAGATGCTGAAGTGAGACTTCAACCCAAAACATACTGACATACCGTAGTTCTCGAAGTGATTCATAGCTGACATCTCATTTACCAAAATACTGCAGATGCTGGAAATCCAACATCAAAACAGAAAAAAACGAGAAAACCCACCAAGTCAGACAGCAGCTATGGAGAGTGAAACAAAAGTCAATGTTACAGACTGAGGGCCTTTCATCAAAACTTGGAAAAAAATTTAAAATGTAAGAAATTTTGAAATCCAAGATAAGGGGTGAGGGGGGAAATGGAAGGTGAGGTCTGAGACAGGGAGCAGAGTAGAAGAGTTTGAATGATATGTGAGATGAAAGGGCTAGAGGAAAGGATAAAGGAACTGAGGGAGTGACAATAAATAAATTTTGGGGAGGAGCAAATAGAAGAGAAACAAATATATAAAATTACTCATGGGAAAAAGGGTAAAAAGATTATAAATGATGGAAATGTGATTAGCCATTACTGTCTGGTTTGATGTAGCATCCTCTTACAAAACACATAAAATACAATGAACTATCAGGTCAGTGGAAAAGGTCATTGACTGCTGTCTACCATCACTGCAGGACTTGTTATGTGTCTAGAACAAAGAAGTAGACAGGACAAATCATTGCGGACATGACCCACCCTGCAAAATGCCTTTTCCAAGAGCTCCCATCCGGAAAGCACTATAGGGATATTAAAACAAAAACTTCATGCCATTTCAAAAGTTTCTTCCTCCAGGCACTTAATCTGATCAAATGTTCTACTTAACCTGTCACTGTAATGCACTGTAGATACTTTAAACAACTTTTTATATTGTAAATACATGATGGTATTTATGTATCTTTGCACATTTCCTTCCATATCCGTCCTTTAACATTTTATAGCTCTTTATTCTTTATGATTGTTAAATGTTGTTGTCTCTTGACCAACACACCAAGGCAAATTTTTTAACACACGTAAATGTACAGTATATGGTGAATAAAGTTGATCCTTGATCAATCCTTGAAAGACATTGCCTGATCCTTTAAAGTTGCAGAACTTGTTCTTCAGTTCAGAAGAATGAGATGTGAACAGAATAGAAATAATACATTGTTCCCAGAGTTCCTTTCTAATTTAATGCAAAAGTAGGTGGAAGAACTGTTACAGCCATTTATGCACCAGAAGAGGATGTGGGGAGTACACCTCAGATGGACTGAAACGAGGGATGTTCCAAAAAGAAACAATGAAGGTCTGGCAGATTGTTTAAAACATTTCAATTTGCCACCTAACTCTTAAAAGGGAAGGTTATCATTTACAAAGAGTAGCCGCTTCTCACAATGCAGATGTAAGTTTCACATAATAGCATCTCAAAGTATTTTGCAAAAAGGAAGCATGGAAAATATACACAGAAATTGTTAAGCAGCTGGTACCAAGCTACAGAAAGCAAGAGGAAGGTGACACTAGGTTTAGCTAGGAAGCTGGACTTCGACAAGGTTTTTGAAGTGAAGAGAGGGAGAGCACAAGTAGGGAACAGACATAGTCCATCTGACAGTTGATGGAGAGAGGAAAATGTAAAAATGGGGGAGGAGTTGGAAGAGAGATTTGAAGGTCACCAAGATAAAGTGTAGTAAATCCACACACAGATTTGAGTACAAGGGTATAAATTTTAAAATATTATTTCACAGAAAGAGAAACTTCCATCTTTCTTGAGTCGACAAGTATTTTTTGAAACAGATTAGGATGGAAATAATTTGGAAGATGTATAGCTTGTGTGGTTGATAGTTGGGTTGAGTTGTTCTCCGATCTTGGCAAGTTATTTGCAAATTTTCATCACCATGTGAGGATACATCATCAGTGAGCTGTTGATTAAGGTGCATCCTCTGAATGCTTGGCATTTATATACTTTTCAATCAGCTGATTGATGTCATTTCAAAACCTCAGTTGTGATGTGGAGAGGAGTTCTTGACACTGACTGGCTGTGTAGCAAACTTTGTGTGCTGTGGTCTGGAATTTTGCCCATATCGGCTCATAAATAGGATCAAGGTGTATGTGTTTGTTTACAGAATTGTTTGTGGTAAACCATGCTTCTAGGGATTCTTTTGCATTCCACGTGTTTGCTTGTGCCATGACTTTCACTGATGCAAACACACGACGTGAAAGAGAATTCCTAGATCCGTAGTTTTCTGCCAATAATTCTGTAAACAAATACGTATTAATGAGCCAATGCAGGCAAAATTCCTGACCACAGCATACTAAGTTCACCACACAACCAATCAGTGATGAGACTTCCTTCCCACATCACAACTGAGTTTATGAAATGGCAACCAATCAGCTGATTGAAAAGTATGTAAGGTACATGCATTCAGATGACACACCACAATCAACAGTGCACTGATGATGTCTCCTTGCATGGCGATGAAACGTTTGCAAATAAATTGCCAAGATCAGAGAACAAGATTAGAATATTTAGAACACTATTTTATTTAAAAATTCATATTGTCCGGGTAACTAACATCGAAACAAAACCAAAATGCAAGACACTCAATTTAAAAGGTTGAATTTTGATTATTTTTAATCTAGAGAAGAAGTAAATTAAAATAAATTCTATTTTCATTGTTTAGCTTGATTGGCATAGGGGTTTCAAGGGACAATAGATATGGGTACTAGTTGAAAAGATGTAGTGTTAAATCATATACAATTCATACATGATGAGCCATACCACAAGTATTAAACTGCATTCCAGTTCACGGTAGTCTTTCTAACAAAAAACATTTAACCTCTACACATGCAAACACTGTCTGTGTTTAGACCAAATCTTCATTGTTGAAAACCTTCTGGTGGGTCTCAAACAGAGAAGAAAGGGGATGCTGGCAGCAGTATGATGAATACTGTTTCCTTAACCCATCCTAGCTCTTGTCAGCCACCTGCGACTCCATCCTGGCACATGTTGGAGACAGCTCATTAACTTATTCCTTGCTTCCCAAGAGCAGGTTTTTTTTTGATGTTTTCTTTCACCTTGTGTACATCTATTGGCTCAACAGTTAGTTACCCAGGCAGGCAGAGTAATCTTTTCTTCCCAATCACTGCATGCTTTAAGACAGGTCTCCTTGCTAAGTCTCAAACGTTGCCCTTAAGTGCAATAGGCATCTCTTTTCAACCTGCAAGTGCGGCATTTATTGACCTTCACCCCCAAAAACCTCCCCTCGGGTAGTTGGTGCAAAGGAAATTACCCAGAGCCCATCACCGCATGTAGTTAAAGACTGAAACAAGTGAAAGATAAGTGAAGCTGAAAAATCAGCACTTATTTGATTTTAATCTTGCCACTTTGCAAGCATTTAAATTGCCTTAATCATGTGGCTTGCTTCCAGCCTTGCTGGTAATCTGTTATCAAATTTGAAACTAGATTTTTTAAATGTCAGCGTGGGCTGTGATTTGAAGTCTATTAACAGTTATGAGCCTGCCTCCCAAAGTTCTATAATCTGTGTGCTAATGACCTGTTCCGGAGCCTATCGAATATTACTTTATTAGAACTGCATATTGGTAGTTCGTACAGGGGGGAGTGTTCAATTTTTAACAAACACACAGAAAAGAATATAATGTCTACAGTTCTAGCAAAGGAACTTCAATTTTTTTTAGGCAATAACCTGGCAGCGGAATAACCTTGATAAATGTAATTGAATTTTTTTCTCTGATAAGATTAACTAGTGGTAATTGTGAACAGCGAGCTTTGCCTCCAATACAAATGAGATGTACGACAAGCTGAAAGTAATTTTTAGATAAAAATGAAATAGTATTTCAGACCTTACATTGTGCAGCCCTGTATCCCAACTCTTCAATGCACTGATTATCATTTCATCTTTTCAATACATCTAATTGTGCTGAGTTTGGTTAAAATGAGATCAACACATGTAAGCCCCAAAAGGCTTAATTAAGGGAGGGCCAAAATGCCGGCAAAACTAGGGTGCGTTTGAAAGCGCCTGACAAACAGAGCAGGAATTGTACTTGCACAAGTCTTTCCAAAACCCATAGCCAGATTCTCTTTCTAATGTTAACTTTACAGAGTACTGTCAAATACATACACATTATTTGAACAAAGGTTTAAAGCCCTATATTAGCAGCAGTGCATCAAATTTTTAAAATTTGATATGCAGCCTCATTTGCATTTGATATTCTTCCCAATAGGTTTGCACATGAACAATGAATTTTTAAGTTAAATTAGTCAATAATTTAATTCATTAAGTAAGGCTTGCTTGGCTCTCAGAAGTATCTAAAAAAAAACTGTGCTGACTGCTTTATTCTATAATGTCGATGTGCTTCATATTTTCAAAATAGTACAATATTGTTTCATCCTAAATCCAGATGCAAGCACTGCAAATCCTAACAGATAGGAAGCTGATTAAATCTGCCTTTTGTGTCACTTGTAACCCAATCTTTAACTAACTCTGGTAACGAGCAGCAATAGTAACCACACAAGGTGCAGCAGTCTGCAAAACCTGGATGGAGTTGAACGGTTGTGTTTTCTGCTTCACCTCCGACACAAATGACCTTCTGAAATCCAGATTTCACAAAGGACAATGGAGTGTTTTTAACCTTGGCTGCTAATTATATTTTGAGGACTTGTTTGTGCTGCAAACTCTCTGAAGCTATATAGTTTTAGTGACCTTAAGTTTCAAACTCAAATCAACAAGACCATTGTGTATTTTCTTTTTAAAAAAAGCCATGCAGAGACTCGTGTTTTTGTTCAAAGATTGAAACCTGGTGTTACAATATTGTGAGGTTCCACAATATTAAATAAAATAAACCTTGTTTATTGTTTCTCATATTGTTGCACTGTTTAACTCAGATTCAGAATTGCTTTGCATCTTCATTTGAGCTGGTCAACTTCATCTTCATCACAGCAACTCTGACGACACAGATAGATAAAGCATCATGGTATTGCTATGTAATCTATCCCATCACCCACTGCCTGAAACTGCTTGAAAAAATAGGGGCTATAGAGGAGAGCCTAAGTAAGTAACTTCTAGAGCTATCAGCACTAACCCCAGGATAAGTCAAGACCTCCCACTCTTTGAACTTGCTGAAAAATCAGTTTAGAAAGCTTACTCCAAGGGCAGACTTATGTCTAGAAAATTTGGAGTTGCTTACTGAAAGGGATGAGAGTCATTTATTTTCTTGTTACCAATCTGCCACACAATGAGATAACATCAGCTAAAATATTCAGCAGGAGCTATTCCTGTGTTTTCTCTTCAAGACGGTTACCTATTTAACTCCATCCTGTCAATTAGACAAAAAAGCAAAGAACTAATTAGGCAACTGTGTAATTTTAATTAGCTGTTTTGATAATTAAACTAATTAGTTCCCCTGTGTTTCCACAATATGCAGTGGACTGGTTTTGATATCGCTGCTTCAGAGTTCCATTCCGTTAGTTAATTAGTCACTTTTGCATTAGAAAGCTTTATTAATAGCCTTAATTTGCAGTTGAAATGAGAAATCTGCTGTCAATAATTTGGATAATTGCCTACTGTTTGATTATAAAGTACAAAAGTAGCAGCACACTATTACATATGCAAATCCCAAGGGTTATTTCCTGGCTGCTCAGCTTTCTTGATCTACATTTCATCCTTTCCCTTCTTTGTGTTCTTTCTTGACCCTGTTAGCAGAAGAGAAACAGGCTTATTAAAAAAAAATGAGGCCTTGTTTTTTTTTCCCCCTGTCCTGTTGTGGATGTATTTTGGTGCCTGCAGTTGTTAAAGTTATTGCTTGTATTGTACCTAATTAGTGTCCTTGGAATTAAATGAACAGCTATGTATACACCTCTAGTTTGGGCAGCCATGTTTGTGAATTGAATAATTGATTCTACTGCGCTAATCAGATAGGGACATAATGAGCCAGTTTAATTAAATGGGGATCTAACCTGCTGAACACTGGGGAAATATTTGCTCATTTACTTTGCAAAAGGCCACTGTTGCTTTTTAATGGATGCAATACAGCAATAGGAAAGAAAGTAGGCCTCAGTTCAGGGAACATTCCAGCCTGCCTCTCATCCTTACAGACCAGGAAAGTATAATCAAAGGGCCAGTTCATTTCTTCAGTCAAATCAAAGGGCCAAAGAAGACTAAAACTGCTGACAGGCTTCATCTCCCCTTAGGTGTCAACATCATTACACAGCTGTGTTCTAGGAGATAGGTTGTTTGGTCCTTGGCTATTAGTTGTTTATGAAAGGGAATTTTTGAGCTCAATTTACTATCGGTCCACCATCTCTGCTATTTTATGTGCTTTTTTAATGGGCATATTTCATTGCCACTTCTGCTCAATCTCTGAATGAAAAATATTGCTAAATCATCGGCAACTTAAGTCCGCTTTGAAGTGATAGCAGTCAGTTTAAGGAATGCAGTACTAAGTTTACAATGAAGCATTTCTGGATTGCATTAAATCAAAATAAAAATCAAATTGCAGGGTAGGTGTTTTTAATTAGTTATTAAGTGGAACTGCTCTTAAAGAGGTAATTGTGGTAACAGCACAGGCATCATGTAATATGACAAAATAAGAGAATATAGTATATTGACTCTAGATTTATATTCTTCATAAAAGGCACTTGCCATTCTGCCACTGCAATGCCTTATTGCCAGTGGTGAAGTAATTAAAGTCATGAGGAGTCTTTTTCCAATTCTACCTCCCAAGCAAGTGTAGAATGGGCAGTACTTGTTTGATTGAAAAAAACAGAGCAAACACAGTCTGCATTTTTACATTTGCTTGTTAATTTACTTTTCATCTTCCTCTCCCCAGCCAACCCCTCCCATTTCATGAATTGATTCCTGCCTTCTTTGCCCCTTCTCCATTAAAATTCCAAACGGTTAAGAGGATTTTCTCAATTTAGTCATACTTTTAATCTTCGGTGAAATGAGTGATGACTTCTTATAATAAAAACTTGACAGGCTTACATCGTGCACCAGTGGATTAGTTTCCCTTGGTGATGAGGTTTCCTTTTGTGCGGTATGTGTCTGTTTGATGGAGGTTTAACAGAAAGCATTTTGGCAGAAATTGGATGCAGCAGGGATCATCTACAGATGGCCACTGTTCGATATTAACGTGAGGAGAGTAACTTTCTTCACCCACCCCCACTCACCCCAACTTTCCCCTTTCCTCCTGGCCAGGTGATAGAAGCAGCCAAGGTACTTGCTTTTCTAGAGAAGAGAAAGGGATGGTGTGAAGATACATACTCAATTACTTCCATGCCCATTATTAAATTCAGATTCAGTCTGCAAGAGTCTGCAATATAATTAATAGTGAAAATCTCTTTTAAAAGCCTTTTGCTGAGAAGTCCCTATAGCAATAAGAAAGCAGCATTTACAGTGTGACCCGTTGTTGGCTGCGGGTTATTTAATGCACCAGACTTAATATTGGAAAATAATGACCTTAATGAAATTTTCTGCAGTGGGTGGGATGGAGACTAAAATCATTCCGTGGTAAGGTACAAAGAGTGCAGACTTACTGTCAATTGTTTCAAAGACAAGAGTGATGCATGCGGTCTGTTTGCTTATTCTATACATCAAATTACAACACTTTGAAGATTAGAATTTTTAATGCAAGATGAAAATTAGCAGCATAGAGAAAAGTCAGTAATGCACCAACACACATTCTCCATTGAGAAGCATCAAGAGAAGCTACAGTAGCCTTTCTTGTAATTCAATGAAAGCCAACATAAGAAGTAAGGAATTCATAAATTAAGGAAATTCTTCTCAACTACAGGCTATCTTTTGATCATGTCATTTCCCAGATAAAAGGATTTTAATTGCCCTGCTGCAGAAGTGCATATGGATCTACATCATGGTTCAGGAGGGACAGCTGAGGTGGCTGGAGGGTAGGTGAGGGAAAGGGAGGCGGTGGGGGGGGATGGTCATGATTTTGGGAAATTTTAATTACTGCAGTTCTAATGTGGAGTGGAAATGAGGTCATGTCTATTGCACTTGACTGTATGGATATTGATTGCAAGTTTGCAACTTTAATGGGGATAATGCAAACAATATAATACATAAGAAATCATGACCTACTACCGACTGGAACTGGTGAGTCAGAATCAAAGTCAGATTTAATATCACTGACATATATCATGAAATTTGCTGCTTTGCTCCAGCAGTACAGTGCAATTTTTTAAACTATAAATTACAGTAATAAATGCATAAAAGTTAAATTAAATAAAATAAGTAATACAAAAACAGAGCAAAGTATAGTGAGGTAGTGTTGTGGGTCGGTTCATTGTCCATTCAGAATTCTGATGGCGGAGAGGAAGAAGCTGTTCCTAAAACACTGAGTGTGTGTGTCTTGAGACTCCTATACCTTGACTCTGATTGTAGCAATAGGAAAGAGAGCATGTGCTGGGTGATGGGGGTCCTTTAGAGACAATGTAGACAACGTATTGAGTAAATGAAAAGGTCCTTCAAATTCTGATGGTGTAAAGTTCCTTGTGAACAGAAGACAGTAATGAAATGATTCTTCCTCAGTTTTTCTTTACAAAAAGTGTTCTCTTGACAACCCTTATCACCTTGTGAATTCTCAGTCTCTGACCCTTAATCTGAAGTGCTAATTGGACACCAGTCCCCAATAATGTTTCATTATAGAGAGAATTCTCTGGATTAATTCCACATTTAACAGACAATTTCATTTTAAAATAAACAATCTGTAGGATTGGTCTGTGATTGGCAAAAAATGATGAAGAGTTGCATTTGAAGTGAAGACTCAGTATTGTTCACGCTGCTGAAGATTATGTGGCAGTCTAAAATGAGTCTTTTGAAAATCAGAATTTAATCTGATGTGAGCCAATTTTGATTTATTTGGATTTATCTGAAGTTCTTCAGGACAGATCAATCCAGGTCTCTGTTGGCTCATGACACACCCTGGCCAATTGAGGTAAGTGCAGCTTCTTGAACAGTATTGACAATTTTGTTGCAATCACCTCAGGTTATGCACGATGAAATTCGGTGTTGCTTGCACATGCAGCTGCACAAGACTGACTCCAAATAACCATCTTTGAGAAAAACTTTGGAAATGGATGGGCATGCATGGTCCTCTTAAGGCAACATATTTGAATTTCTGAGCATGCCACTGATTGCAAGTGCTCAGGAAGTGAAGTCTAAAGCTACAGTGTAGAAATTTCAGGAGTGAATTTCTGGGCACAGCCCTGATTGGAACTGTGAGAGCAGTGAAGTATAAAGTTATGATGGAGAAATTTGTAAATTGCATTCATGACTCTACAAGTCATGTTCTCAGTATTATTTATTATTTTAATTGTACGGCTTGTCTTCTTTTGTACATTAGTTGCTTGTCAGTCTTCGATTATGTAGAGTTTTTCATAAATTATGTTGTACTTCTGTATTTTCCTGCAAATGCCTTAAAGTAAATGAATCTCAAGGTAAGATATGGTAACATATACACACTTTGATAATAAATTTACATAACTTGATTCTTGATTTTAAAATGTACCAAATTTGCTACTAATAGGTGAGTATCATGAAACTTATATACCTTTTTTATTAAACAAATGTTCTAGATTTTCTCCTCTGCTTTAACAAGCAAAACTAAAACTATGATAGGAATAATGTGAGTCCCTCGAACATACCAGTTGTTCAATGCATGCAGGATTTTTTGATTTTAGACACAGAAACATTTGAGATCCTGCAATTAAACTCAACAACTTTGGAGAGGGAGCTGAAAAATCTGCACTGGGTGTCTGTTCATGATTACAATTCAGTGACACTCTAGAGAAAATCTGTGTGTTTTGTTGTGTCGGATCCAAGTAGTCTCATGGATAGCTGGTTGAGCAAAGAATTGATGGTATCTGAAGAGGTGAACTCAGGTGACATCACCGTTCACCTGGGCAAGAGTCACAGAGTTGTACAGCAGGGAAACAGGCCCTTTGGCCCAAATTATGTATGCTAACCAAGATGTCTATCCAAGTTAATGGAATCTACCTTTGTTTGTCCATATCCCTCTAGGCCTTTTATCTGGATTTGTTTTATGAGTAGGAGCATTGTCCCATTCCGAATAATGGTTGGTCAACTTAAAGACATGCCTGGAGAAACGACATCATATAACAAGTATTGCAAAAGTTACAATGGGAGATAGAAAATGCATGCCAGAGGGCAATGTTACAATGGTCATGGGGGATTTCAATATCCAGATAGATTGAGAAAATCAGGTTGGTGTTGGATTCCAGGAGGGGGAATTAATTGAGTGCCAATGAGATAGCTTTTTAGAGAAGCTCATGGTTGAGCCCACAAGGGGATCAGCTATTCTGGATTGGGTGTTGTGCAATGAACCAGAATTGATTAAAGAACTTAATGTAAAAGAACCCTTAGAGGTACAGAGATCATAACATGACTGAATTCACCTTGAAATTTGAGAAGGAGAAGCTAAGGTCAAATGTATCAGTATCACAGAAGCATGAGAGAGGAGCTGGCCAGAATTGATTGGAAAAGAACATTGGTAAGGATGACAGCAGAGCAGCAACGGCTGAAATTTCTGGAAGCAATTCAAAAGATACAGGATAAATACATTCCAAAGAGAAAAAAGTGTTCTAAAGGAAAGATGACACAACCATGGGTAAGAAGAGAAGTCAAAGCAAAATAAAAGCCAAAGAGAGGGCATGAGATAGAGCAAAAGTTAGTGGGAAGTTCAAAGATTGGGAAGCTTTAAAAAACCAACAGAAGGCAACTAAACAAGTAGTCAAGGTAAAAATGATATACAAAAGCAAGCTAGCCACTAATATTAAAGAGGATACCAAAAGTTTCTTAGGATACATAAAGTGTAATAGAGAGGCAAAAGTGGATATCAGACCACTGGAAAATGGTACTGGAGAGGGAGTAATTGAACTAACAGATGAACTGAACAAGTAAGTTCCAAGTATCAGGGGTCATGAAATGTATGAAATTACCATAACTAGAGTAAAGGTTCTTGGGAAACTAAAAGGTCTGAAGGTAGATAAGTCACTTGGACCAGATGGTGTACACTCCAGGATTCTAAAAGAGGTGGCTGAAGAGATTGTGGAGGTATTAATAATGACCTTTCAAGAATCATTATTATTCTGGAAGACTGGAGAATTTCAAATACCATTCCACTCATCAAGAAGGGAGAGAGGCAGAAGAAAGGAAACTATAGGCCAGTTAGTCTGACCTCAGTGGTTGGGAAGATGTTGGAGTCGATTATGAAGGATGAGGTCTCAGGGTACTTGGAGGCACGTGATAAAATGGGCTGTAGTCAGTATGGTTTCCTCATGGGAAAATCTTGCCTGACAAATCTGTTACAATTCTTTGAAGAAATAAGTAGCAAGATAGACAAAGGAGAATCAGTTGATGTTGTGTACTTAGGTTTTCAGAAGGCCTTTGACAAGGTGTCACACATGAGGCTGCTTAATAAGCTATGAACCGATGATATTACTGGAAAGATTCCAGCATGGATAAAGGAGAAGCTGATTGAGAGGAGGCAAAAGAGTGGGAATAAAGGGAGCCTTTTCTTATTGGCTGCCAGTGACTAGAGGCATTCCACAGGAAACTGTGTTGGGACCGATTCTTTTTACATTATATATATTGTTATATATTATTACATATTGGAGAAGAAAGTCTGAGAATCAGAGCAGGAGTGTGGCGGGAGCCATTTTGATTTTTTCTTCTTCTCATTGGAGTTAAGAAAGGAGGCACTGCGCAGGCGTGTGACGTCGGGCAGTGAAGCACGGAAGATTTAAAAGGAACACAGCATCATACAGCAGGCAGTGAAGTGAGCCGGGAGCAGAGTGAAGGCTTAAGGGCTTGGGCTCAACAGGCTTAGGCAGAAACGGGCGAGACAAGGTAGGTTTAGTTTTCAGTTTTTCCTGTTATTTGAGGAAAGGGGAAGTATGAGTGTGAGGGCAGCTTGTTGTTCGTTCTCGGTGTCAGATGTGGGAGGTCCTGGAGTCTCCTAGCCTCCCGGACGTCCACATCTGCACCAGGTGCACTGAACTGCAGCTCCTAAGGGACCGTGTTAGGGAACTGGAGCTGCAGCTCGATGACCTTCGTCTGGTCAGGGAGAGTGAGGAGGTGACAGAGAGGAGTTACAGGCAGGTGGTCACACCGGGGCCACGGGAGGCAGACAAGTGGGTCATGGTTAGGAGAGGGAAGGGGAAGAGTCAGGTACTAGAGAGTAACCCAGTGGCTGTACCCCTTGATAATAAGTACTCCTGGTTGAGAACTGTTGGGGGGGACAGCCTACCTGCAGGAAGCAACAGTGGCTGTGCCTCTCACACAGAGTCCAGCCCTGTAGCTCAGAAGGGTAGGGAAAGGAAGAGGAAGGCAGTAGTGATATGGGAGTCTATATAGTTAGGGATCAGATAGGCGATTCTGTGGACGCAGACAGGAGACCCAGATGGTAGTTTGCCTCCCTGGTGCCAGGGTCTGGAACGTTTCTGATCATTTCCAAGATATCCTGAAGTGAGAGGGTAATAAGCCAGAGGTCATGGTACATATAGGTACCAATGACATAGGTAGGAAAAAGGAAGAGGTCCTGAAAGGAGAATATAGGGAGTTAGGAAGGGAGTTGAGAAGAAGAACCGCAAAGGTAGTAATCTCGGGATTACTGCCTGTGCCACACGACAGTGAGAGTAGGAATGGAATGTGATGGAGGATAAATGCGTGGCTGAGGGATTGGAGCAGGGGACAGGGATCCAAGTTTCTGGATCATTGGGACCTCTTTTGGGGCAGGTGTGACCTGTACAAAAAGGACGGGTTGTTCTTGAATCCTAGGGGGACCAATATCCCGGTTGGGAGATTTGCGAAGGCTACTGGGGAGACTTTAAACTAGAATGGTTGGAGAGTGGGAATCAAATTGAAGAGACTAGGAGAGTGGAGGTTAGTTCACAAATAGAGAAAGCTAGTAGACAGTGTGTGAGGGAGGACAGGCAGGTGACAGAGAAGGGGAGCGCTCAGACTGAAGATGTAGAAGAGAAGGAAGAAAAAGATAATAAAGTTGTTTGCACCGTTAGGGATAAACAGAGGGTAAAAGATGGAGAGTTTCTTAAATGCATCTATTTTAATGCTAGGAGCATTGCAAGAAAGGTAGATGAGCTTAGAGCATGGATTGATACCTGGAAATATGATGTTGTAGCTATTAGTGAAACATGGTTGCAGGAGAGGTGTGATTGGCAACTAATTATTCCTGGATTTCATTGCTTCAGGTGTGATAGATCGGAGGGGCAAGAGGGGGAGGCGTTGCATTGCTTGTCAGAGAAAATATTACAGCGGTGCTTTGGCAGGATAGATTAGAGGGCTCATCTAGGGAGACTATTTGGGTGGAATTGAGGAATGGAAAAGGTGTAGTAACACTTACAGGGGTGTATTATAGACCACCTAATGGGGACCAAGAATTAGAGGAGCAAATTTGTAAGGAGTTAGCAGATATTTGTAGTAAGCACAGGTTTGTGATTGTGGGAGATTTTAATTTTCCACACATAGACTGGGAAGTCCATTCTGTAAAAGGGCTGGATGGTTTGGAGTTTGTAAAATGTGTGCAAGATAGTTTTTGCAGCAATACATAGAGCTACCAACTAGAGAAGGGGCAGTGTTGGATCTCCTGTTAGGGAATGAGATAGGTCAGGTGACAGAGGTATGTGTTGGGGAGCACTTCGGGTCCATTGATCACAATGCCATTAGTTTCAATATAATTATGAAGAAGGATAGGACTGGACCCAGGGTCGAGATTTTTGATTGGAGAAAGGCTAACTTTGAGGAAATGCAAAAGGATTTAGAAGGAGTGGATTGGGACAATTTGTTTTATGGGAAGGATGTAATAGAGAAATGGAGGTCACTTAAAGATGAAATTTTGAGGGTACAGAATCTTTATGTTCCTGTTAGGTTGAAAAGAAAGTTTAAAAGTTTGAGAGAGCCATGGTTTTCAAGAGGTTTTGGAAACTTGGTTCAGAAAATGAGAGAGATCTACAATAAATATAGGCAGCATGAAGTAAATAAGGTGCTTGAGGAATATAAAGAATGTAAGAAGAATGTTAAGAAAGAAATTAGAAAAGCTAGAAGAAGATATGAGGTTGCTTTGGCAAGTAAGGTGAAAATAAATCTAAAGGGTTTCTACAGTTATATTAATAGCAAAAGGATAGTGAGGGATAAAATTGGTCCCTTAGAGAATCAGAGTGGACAGCTATGTGTGGAGCCAAAAGAGATGGGGGAGATTTTGAACAATTTCTTTTCTTCGGTATTTACTTAAGGAGAAGGATATTGAATTGTGTAAGGTAAGGGAAACAAGTAGGTTAGTTATGGAAACTATGATGATTAAAGAAGAGGGAGTACTGGTGCTTTTAAAGAATATAAAAGTGGATAAGTCTGCAGGATATTCCTTAGGAACTTGAGAGAAGTTAGTGTAGAAATAGCAGGGGCTCTGACAGAAATATTTCAAACGTCATTAGAAATGGGGACGGTGCCGGACGATTGGCGTATTGCTCATGTGGTTCCATTGTTTAAAAAGGATTTTAAGAGTAAACCTAGCAATTATTGGCCTTTTAGTTTGACATCAGTGGTGGGTAAATTAATGGAAAGTATTCTTAGAGATGGTATATATAATTATCTGGATAGACAAGGTCTGATTAGGAACAGTCAACATGGATTTGTGCATGAAAGGTCATGCTTGACAAATCTTACTGAATTTTTTGAAGAGGCTACTAGGAAAGTTGACGAGGGTAAAGCAGTGGATGTTGTCTATATGGACTTCAGTATGGCCTTTGACAAGGGTCCGCATGGAAGATTAGTTAGGAAGGTTCAATCGTTAGGTATTAATATTGAAGTAGTAAAATGGATTCAACAGTGGCTGGATGGGAGATGCCAGAGAGTAGTGGTGGATAACTGTTTGTCAGGTCGGAGGCCGGTGACTAGTGGTGTGCCTCAGGGATCTGTACTGGGTCCAATGTTGTTTGTCATATACATTAATCTGGATGATGGGGTGGTAAATTGGATTAGTAAGTATGCAGATGATACTAGGTTAGGTGGCGTTGTGGATAATGAAGTAGGTTTTCAAAGCTTACAGAGAGATTTAGGCCATTTAGAAGAGTGGGCTGAAAGATGGCAGATGGAGTTCAATGCTGATAAGTCTGAAGTGCTACATTTTAGAAACATAGAAAATAGGTGCAGGAGTAGGCCATTTGGCCCTTCGAGCCTGCACCGCCATTCAGTATGATCATGGCTGATCATCCAACTCAGAACCCTGTACCTGCTTTCTTTCCATACCCCCTGACCCCTTTAGCCACAAGGGCCATATCTAACTTCCTCTTAAATATAGCCAATGAACCGGCCTCAACTGTTTCCTGTGGCAAAGAATTCCACAGATTCACCACTCTCTGTGTGAAGAAGTTTTTCCTCATCTCGGTCCTAAAAGGCTTCCCCTTTATCCTTAAACTGTGACCCCTCATTTTGGTAGGACTAATCAAAATAGGACAAACATGGTAAATGGTAGGGCATTGAGGAATGCAGTAGAACAGAGAGATCTAGGAATAATGGTGCATAGTTCCCTGAAGGTGGAATCTCATGTGGATAGGGTGGTGAAGAAAGTTTTTGGTATGCTGGCCTTTATAAATCAGAGTATTGAGTATAGGAGTTGGCATGTAATGTTAAAATTGTACAAGGCATTGGTGAGGCCAAATTTGGAGTATTGTGTACAGTTCTGGTCGCCGAATTATAGGAAAGATGTCAACAAAATAGAGAGAGTACAAAGAAGATTTACTAGAATGTTACCTGGGTTTCAGCACCTAAGTTACAGAGAAAGGTTGAGCAAGTTAGGTCTTTATTCTTTGGAGCGTAAAAGGTTGAGGGGGGACTTAATAGAGGTATTTAAAATTGTGAGAGGGATAGATAGAGTTGATGTGGATAGGCTTTTTCCATTGAGAGTAGGGGAGATTCAAACAAGAGGACATGAGTTGAGAGTTAGGGGGCAAAAGTTCAGGGGTAACACAAGGGGGAACTTCTTTACTCAGAGAGTGGTAGCTGTGTGGAACGAGCTTCCAGTAGCAGTGGTAGAGGCAGGTTCGATTTTGTCATTTTTTTAAAAATTGAATAGGTATATGGACAGGAAAGGAATGGAGGGTTATGGGCTGAGTGCAGGTAGGTGGGTCTAGGTGAGAGTAAGCAATCAGCATGGACCAGAAGGGCCGAGATGGCCTGTTTTTGTGCTGTAATTGTTATATGGTTATATCAATGATTTGGATGATGGCTTTGTTGCAAGGTTTGCATACAATATGCAGATAGCTGCAGGAGCAGGTAGTTTTGAGGAAGTAGAGAGGTTCCAGAAGGTCTTAGACAGATTAGGAGAATGGGCAAAAATATGGCAGATGGGATACAGTGTCAGGAAGTGTGTAGTCATGCACTTTGGTGGAAGAAATGAAAGTGTTGACTAACTTCTAAATGGAGAGAAAATACAAAATACTGAGGCGCAAAGGAACTCAGGAGTCTTTGTGCCGGATTATCTAAAGGTTAATTTGAAGGTTGAGTCTGTGGTGAGGAAGGCAAATGCAATGGTAGCATTCATTTCAAGAGGATTAGAATATAAAAACAAGGATGTAATGTTGAAGGACTAGTGGGGCCTCACTTGGAGTATTGTGAGCAATTCTGGGGGCCTTACCTTAGAAAGGATGTACTGAAAGGGTTCCAAGGAGGTTCATGAAAATGATTCCAGGTTGAATGGCTTGTCATATGAAGAATGTTTGATGGCTCTGGGCCTGTATTCACTGGAATTCAGAAGAATGAGGGGTGACCTCATTGAAACCTATCAAATAGTGAAAGACCATAAGAGAGTGGATTTGGAAAAGGTGTTTCCTATGCTGGGAGAGTCTAAGACCAGAGGATACAGCCTCAGAATAAAGGAGTGTCCTTTTAGAATTGAGAAGAGGAAGAATTTCTTTAACCAGAGAGTGGTGAATCTGTGGAAATCTTTGCTACTGGAAGCTGTAGATGCCAAATCTTTATGTATATTTAAGGCAGAAGTTGATAGATTCTTGATTGGTCAGGGCATTAAGGGATACGGGGAGAAGGCAAGAGACTGGGGATGAGAGGAAAATTAGATCAGCCACAATGAATGGTGGAACAGACTCACTGGGCCAAATGGCCCAATTCTGCTCCTATATCTTATGGTCTAAGTAATGTAGGGTCTTTCTTTTCGCCATCTAATACAACTCAGTAATAGAGACATGTTCGAAGTTCAATGTTCAAAATTTATTATCGATGTGCATATCAAAGTATGTACATGTTACTGTATACTACGAGATTCATTTTCCTGCAAGAAATACAATAGAATTTTATGAAAAACTATATATGAACAAAAAAAGACTAACAAACACCAATGTGTAAAAGAAGACAAACTGTGCATATAAAAATAATTTTGAGATGTAAAGAGTTCTTGAAGTGGGGCTATAAGTCATAGAATCAGTTCAGAAGTTGAATGAAGTTATCCGCACTGGTTCAGCAGCCTGATCGTTGTAGGGTAATAATTGTTCCAGAACCTATGGTGTGGGGCTGAAGGCTTCTGTACCTCCTACCCATTGGTAGTAAATAGAAGAGGGCACGGTCTGTATTGTGGGGGTTCTTTTATGATGGATGTCGCTTTCTTGGGACAGCACTCCATGCAAATGTATTCAATGGTGCAAAGAGCTTTGCCTGTGGTGGACTGGGCTGTTTCCACCACTTTCTGTGGACTTTTCCTATCCTGGACATTGGTGTTTCCATACCAGGCCATGATGTTAGGATACTTTCCTCTGTGCATCTATAGAAATTTGGCAAAGTTTTGGTAACATGCTGAATCTATGCAGACTCCTGAGAAAGTAGAGGCACTGCCATGCCTTTTTTGTGATGACACTTAGGTGCTGGTCCCGGAACAGATCCTCTGATATATTGACACCAACGAATATAAAGCCATTGACCCTCTCCACCTCCATTTCTCTAATGAAGACTGGCTCAAGGACCTTCAGCTACTTCCATCTGCAGTCAATAATCAGCTTTTTGGTTTTGCTGACAATGAGTGAGAGGTTGTTGTTGTGGCAACCACATTTTCAATCTCCCTCCTATATGGTAAAAAATGCATTTACATCTTACTATTCACAATGGTGTAAAGTGTGTTACAGCTTGGTACTTTTGAATTAGAATTCCTGTTCTAATGTAGGAAACATGCAGTGAATTTGTATGCAGCAAGTTGCAATGAGATAACTTAGAGATGTCCTGTTTAATGGAGCTGTTGAAGGGATAATTATTGGCTGGGACATTGAAGGGATCTCCTCTGCTTTAGTTCTTTAGCAAGAGGATGGTGAACCTGAAAAATTCGTTGCCACAGATGACTGTGGAGTTAAATCATTGAGATTAATTAAAGTGGAGGTTAATGGGTTCTTGATTAGTCAGGGTGTCAAAGGATACTGGGAGAAGGCAGGAGAATGGGGTTGTGAGGGATAATAAATCAGCCATGATTGAATGGTGGAGCAGCCTCAGTAGGTTGAATGGCTTGATTCTGTTCCTGTGGTCTTATCGTCTTATGGTCTTATTGTTGCTGCATTTTATACCTTACCTTTAAGAGAAGTGGGATTAACATTTCATCTCGGCATTTTCTCTGGTTGAACTCTTGGTGCTGTTATGCTGGCATCTACGTGGACTACATTCTTGTCTCTCTCTGCTAGAGGTTGGACCCATGACCCAGGCAAAATTTTTGTCTCTCTGGTTTGCATTAGAACTGGGCTGTTTACCCCATAGATCCACATGGAATTTGAACTTCCATGTTGTGTGTTCAACTTGTATCTACTCCTGTACAACTACTCAGAGCCTGAGTATGTGAATCAGTTGACTGATAGAAGGGGTTATATCATCATGTACAGACATTACAGATGAGACACAATGTGCTGAAGGCCTCCTTATCCACTGTAACTAGTCCATCATATTTCATTAGATTTATGTGTGAGTCATCTTTTCAAAGCCAACCTGATTTCTCCCAAAACCTTTATCAACAGCACCACAACATGACCTATCATCTATTCATTTTTTAAAATTATTTCTAACCATCCCAGAAAATTAGAGAGGGAAAAAATATTTCCAACATGTAGCTTTCAAGTTCAGGGCATTTTTCATGGACCAATCCTGAGGAACATTTGTTGAATATTTCTCCAAATGTCAAGACCTTCAAAGGATGACATGTGGAGCAAATTTCTAATTCTCTTCACCGGGCCATTTATTAACACACTTTTAGCTACAATTTAACCTTGACTTTATCTTGATCAAAAGAACTGATGTCTCAGCAATAAGTTTCATGTTGTTATAATCTCCCCATTTATCAACACAATTTCCCAGTGCTTCTTCCTTATTTTGAGAGAGGAAAAGCATTCAGAGGTAGAGGAACTAACGAGAAGCAGTGTAGGGAGC
Organism: Hemitrygon akajei; assembly: GCF_048418815.1. NCBI lineage: Eukaryota > Metazoa > Chordata > Chondrichthyes > Myliobatiformes > Dasyatidae > Hemitrygon > Hemitrygon akajei. The sequence goes on from NC_133137.1 coordinate 59,986,442, forward strand.
CACCCAGCCTGCAAGATATTGTAATCTTAAAAGGTATTAAAGAAACAGAAGATCTTCAGCACTGATCTTGAAATGAATCATATAAGGTGCAAAAAGAATTGATGATGACCAAGCGATGTTGATCTTATTGAGTGGTAAGCAAAAGGTAAATCAGCCAGAATACTTTAAAATAAACTTTGAGTGCATGATAAGGGAGCACAAGTTCAATCCTGTAGCAGGCAAGTTTAGAAATGTTATTTGGATGGTCTTCTTCAAAGAAAAACCCATTAGCACATGAATTAAAACTTCCAGGAATGGTGCTGCAGCAAAAAAGAGCTGGAAATATCGAAAAAGCAAATGAATAATTCACGAAAAGTATGGAAACTTTCTGAATGGAGGAACAAAGAGCATCTTTCCTCATGTAGTGACTGTGGATCCCATTCTTTTTCCAAAGTAATACCTTTTGAGATATACTGTCAAAATATCTACCTTCGGCTCTATTGCTGAAACTCATTACAACATCCAACGATGAATGATTCCCTTAAACTCTTCTGATTCCAGTGTATTTTAAGCCCATAAAAATTAATTATAAGGAAAATAAAATGGGATTAATGTAGGTTTGGTGTAAAGGTGCTTGACTGCAGGTATGGACTCAATGGGCCAATGGTCCTTTATCTGTATGACTCTAGTCAAATTCAAAGTCAATTTATTATCAAAGTACACTATGTACATGTTACCATATACTTTGATACTAATTTTCTTGCTGGCATTTACTAGAAAATGAAGAAATAGAATAGAATATATGAAAAACTATGTGTAAATTAAGACTGACAAACAGCCAATGTGCAAAAGAAGACAAACTGTGCAAACGGGTGCTCCTGGTTTCCTACCACAGTCCAAAGATGTATCCGTTTGTGGGTTAAATGGTCATTGTAAATTGTCCCCTGATTAGTTAAATTGGGGCTTGCAGGGTAGTCCAGTTTGAAGGGCCAGAAGAACCTATTCCATGCTGTATCTCAATCAATCAATAAATTCATAACAGTTGGATGGGGGATGGGAGGTTAGGGGATGTGGGATCCAGTGATTTTGACTTCTTCGGAAGTCAAAAATGGGGCATGAAGGCATGATAATGATGATGTTTTACTAGGTGTTTGTTACATAGAAATAACAGTAACTAACTTACTCTACTATAAGGAAGGAAGGAAACAAAGACTGAACAGAGAAAGAAAAAAAAAACAGAGGTTCTGATTGTCTTATACCAAAAGGTAGCTAGGCACTCCACTGTTAAGAAATAACCTATGAATTAGTCAAGTTTAGTAATGTTCAGGCTGCAGAAACACTTCTAGGAATATACAGAATCAGCTGTACTACAATTACAGAAAATTTACTCAACAATTACACATACAAGTGAGTAAAGAAAAAAAATTATAAGCAAGAATAGTAAAGTTAATCCACAAGAAAGATAACTATTCTGCTCTCTAATCCAGCACTGGTGAGGTAGTACATCAGGTGAACCTAGAAGTGAAAAAATTCTGGACAAGGTTTTCAGCAGGTACCAATGATTTCTGCTAAACAGAGCCAATGGTCTTTCACCAGAGATGGATTTGTGGTGGCAACAATATGGAGTCAGGCTGAAAGAGTAGGAAGAGATTTATTTCAGAGTAAGATAACACTTAAAGAAGCAGTGAGAGTAGGTTTTGAGGAGGTTATGAAGAAGGATGCAGACAGTGGCTTCAGTTTTAGGTAATTAACTGGAGAAAATGGTAACTTATCCAAGACTGTAAGATCAAAAATCTGTCTGACAGTACTGTAGCATTGTAAAGGTGTAGGGGGTCGTAGAGTTTGGTATCACCTGTGTAGAACACCTGATGCCTGGATGAATGGACTAGCAAAGGCTGTAAATGTGAAGAAGGAAGTGTTGAGAATAGGTCATCCAGAAACAATAAAAATAACATGAGGTGAGTGGCTTTTACAAAGTGGAATCAGGTGAGTAGCCAGTTGGAGAAGTACTGAATAAAAATGATGTGACTGATCATATCAGGGCTTGCTGAACAGTTAGAGATGATGAAAATCATGTTGGTCATATTTGAACAAATATCATTGATAGCATTGTTTAGGACTAGGTTCAGGTCAACAACACAGAAATGATGGGTGCAAATTTGAGACACTCTAAGATTTCCAAGGAGTTTTGAAAGGAAAGTGAGATGGGGGGGGGGATGGCATAGGTAGCAGGCATTTAAAACAGGATGTTCTAGGTAATGCAGAGAGGAGTATTATGCTTGAGTTTACAATGTCTACTCACATGGGGTGGTGGAGGAGAAGGTAGGGGGAGGTGGTGGTGGGTGGCTTACTGGGAACAGAGTCAAGAGGGCAGTAGGTGTTTCTGGTGAAAGCTACTGAAGCCAGAGAAGGAGCCATTGGTGAGATACTGGAGAGAGACTAGCTGTGAGGGCTAGGATGGAGAAAGGGTCCAGGGCAGGGAAGGAATAACATGAGAAATGGGAAAAGGGAAAAAGGTTGAATAAATCATTTCATAGGGCTGAGAAAATACAAGAGTCTCTTTCACAGGTTAAAGATGAGCTTGGTGGGGATATAAAGGCAAGGAGTTAAGAAGCAGCAAATCACCTTCAAATATCAGGACGATTCTGGTGTAGAGGCTATACTTAGCAAGAAATGGAGGGGTGAAGGAGGAGACTGAGATCTAAGGATGCTGGTTATGGTGCAGTCAATTCTGTTAACAGATCAATAAACTATATAAACACAATATAAAATACATTCAATTCCACACACCTTGCAGTGGCAAGAGTGGATGAAGAATGTCTGAACAGAGGAGATGATGGAAATCCAATTTAACACACACAAAATGCTGGAGGAACTCAACAATTCAGGCAGCATCTGTGGAGAGGAATAAACAGTTGACATTTTGGGCTGAGACGCTTCATCAGGGCTGGAAAGGAAGGGTAAGGAAGCCAGAATAAGAAGAGGGGGAGAATAGGTGGGACCAGGTGAGGGGGAAGGTGGGTGGGTGGGTGGGTGGAGGATTGGGAATGAACTGCAATGCAAGGAGGTGATAGGTAGGAAAAATAAAGGGCTGAAGAAGAAGGAATCTGATAGGAGAGGAGAGTGGAACATGAGGGAATGTGAAGGAGGAGAGGTACCAGAGGGAGGTACTAGGCAAGTAAGGAGAAGAGAAGGCATATGCTGCAGGAAAAATGAGGAATGGAAGAAGAGAGAAGGGGGAGGGGAGAAATTATTGAAAGTTAGAGAAGTTGATGTTGATGCCATTAGGTTGGGAGCTGACTTGGTTTGGGACAAGTGTATCAAAAGTGGGGACAAGTGAATCACTGAACACTTGACTCTAGCTGAATTGCCCAAGCAAATGACACATCAGAGAAAAATTTGTTGAAATCTCGAATGCAGCTGCAAGTGAATATAGGAACAAAGTTTTATTTTTGAGGGACTGGGGAAAGAAGTGAAAGAGTGGAGAGATGAATGCACTTTCTGTAGGCAAAAGTGATGATCAAGGTCTGGAAGGAACTCTTGTGATTGTTTTTACCTGTGGTTGTGAAAGGGTGCAGAGAGCTTACTGATCACTGGGGATTAAGGTGATAAGAGGGCCAAGGTCTGTTTGAAGGAGTGACATGTGATGCTAAACCTCAGTCAGCATCTGCTGTTAGGCCTGAAATAGGTAATAGTATTCATCAAGTTTACTCTAATGATCAGTTTTATTTTTCCGCCAGTTACTGATGTAAAACTATTAAGTCTATATTTAACTGTGCTTATGACCTTTCTTGAAAATAGGTCCCACATTGGCTTTTTGTTAACCAATAGGAAATCCTTCTATTCACTAACTGTCTTATTATGATTGCTTCTACTCACAGATTCATCCCTAGTATCACTTAGTACCACCAGGCATAATATTCATTCCAGAGAGTATTTTCATTTTAAACCTTTCTAGATGATTTAAAAGTCATTAGGTCTACATAGAATTGAACAGAATGTGCAGTGCAGAAACAGGCCATTAAGCCCAACTGCTCTATTCCTGTATTTATGCTCCATATGGGAACCCTCCCACCTTTCTTCATCTAACCCTATCAATGTGACCTTCTTTCCTATCTCCCTTTCTCCCTTTAATGCATCCATGATATTGTCTACAACCACACCCCACACTAAAGGTGTTTTAATGATTCTTTGTACAAAGTTTGTCCTGAATCCCTCTTGGTTTTTCAAGGCCTTTAGTCTCACTCTCCTCACAAAAAAAAGAAAGCATTTCTATGTCTATCTACTGACATTTGAAATATCCCTGTATATTATCAAAATGTTCTGCTGAATATTTCCTGAATGTGGTCATTCACCTTGTAAATTAGTTTTGCTTAATTTCTGTTCCAACCCATTCAAGGATCCCTCAATTTCCCCTGACTACATTACAAGTTCCTTTTATATATATTCGTATGTTTGGTTTCTATAGTTATGTGCATTCTTATTTCCTGCTTTGCTGCCTAGATAGTCTTTATATTTCTGGAGGCATTTCTAACACTTGCCAATGACTTCTCTCAATTTTCATCTTTCAGACTATATAGAAGTTGATTTTTGTAATTATTTCACTTCAATTTATTTCATTAATCATTTTAGGATTTCATATGGGTGTGTGTGTTAATCTGCATTTCACCTGTATTACTTACAATTTGCCTCTATTTCCTCTGTCCTCACCTGAAGTTCAATACCAATTACAATGAATGTTGTAAGTAAAACCTTCACAACTCAATCCATGAAAAATTGGAATCAGAATCAGATTTATTCTCAGCGCCACGTAAAATTTGTAAACTTAGCAGCAGCAGTTCAATGCAATACATAATATAGAAGAGAAAAAATAAATAAATAAATTTTAAGATAATAAATAAATAGATAAATAAATCGATTACAGTATAAGTATATTGAATAGATTAAAAAATGCAAAATACAGAAAGACTGTGTATTAAAAAAAGTGAAGTAGTGCCCAAGGGTTCAATGTCAATTTAGGAAATGGATGGCAGAGGGGAAGAAGCTGTTCCTGAATCGCTGAGTGTGTGCCTTCAGGCTTCTGTACCTCCTACCTGATGGTAACAGTGAGAAAAGGGCATGCCCTGGGTGCCCTTTTACATTGGTTGAGAATGAATTAAAGAAAATCGTCAGTTGTGACACTTTTCATAAACAAACAACTTCTGAAATGCTGATATCTGCATAGGAAAGAATGGTGGATATGGAGAAATATCAGAAATTCAGGAAAACCCACCAACACCATTAGATCCTATCAGTTAACTACTCATTTACTTATCGTTAGGTTCAAGTGGATCCTCCTGACTTCTCTGATTAGTGGTAAACCTGTGGAATTCATTGCTACAGGCAGCTATGGGGGCCAAATCATATGGGTATACTAAAGTGGAGTATAATAGGTTCTTGATTAGTGAGGGCATCAAAGGTTATTGGTTTGTAGAAAGAAAACAGGGAGCTGGGAGGCAGTGCGTATCTACTTTAGTTCCATTTTTACTTTTAGAGTGATGTGCACTTATGATGTGGTGGTGTAATGATGTATGCCATTCACATACTTTTACATATAACCTGTAATGAATTATTTAAATGAACAAAGAATGCTGAATCGAAAAATATATTTACAATATTACTCAAATATTACTGAAATACTAAATACACAACACTCCTTCCTGCTTAGCTATAAACAACAATTCAAATTAGAATGCATCTCAACTAAATACACGTACAGTATATGCAGTATATTATGTAATACAACTACTGTATAGACATACACAGCATAATAAATTTTAAATTGTCCCATTAAGGCCTCAAGATTTAATTAATGTAGAGGATTCCTTACTCTTGTGGGATAACGTCTTCTTGACCAGTGCAGTCACTCTGCTCAACAGGTGAGAGTTGAGGCCATGAAATAATCTTAGATTCTGGGCTTCCTCTGTGGTGGTGGTAGGAGTTCACTCTGGAATGACAGAAAGTGGTTCTGACAGCTCTGAATATCGTGCTTCTGGATGTGTTGGCATCCTAAACAATGGATGGCGAGCTACTCAAATTGTTGCTCTATGCCAGGCCACCAGACAAAGCTTTGAGCCAACGCTTTCCTTTTCACCCTGCCTAGATGATCGGCATGCACAGCTCCTCCAATACTTTAGCTCTCGGTTTGCATTGTTCAAAAACTCTCAATCCCCACATGAGGCAACCTCCATCAAAGATAAGTTCAAGCCAGAGTTGCTAAAAATATGGGAACTGGAATTTCTGCTGCACATTACAGCCATTTTGGATAACCATGTAGACCTGAGACAGTATAGTGTCATTTCAAGATTTCCTTTGCATTATCTTTGCCATAATAAGGAGGCTTCCAATTTTCATTAGCTAGAACACATCAAGAGGAGTATCCTCTTTCATTAAATTTTCAGGTATTTTCTTTTCCAAAGGTAAACAGGACATTCCATCAACATTTCCATGATTAGTTATCCTCTTGAATTCAATCGTGTAATACTGTCCTCCAAGAAACAGAGCCCACCTCTGCATTTGTGCTGCTGCTGTTACTGGAACACCCTTCTGTGGATTGAAAATGGAGACTAGTAATTGACGATCAGTAATGAGGGCAAACTCTCTCTCATACAAGTGGTGATTGAAACATTTTACCCCACAAACCAGATGCACGGCCTCTCTGTCCATCTGTGCATAACTTCTCTGTGCAACGGCAAGGGAGCATGATATATGTGACATGACTGCACCTATACCATAAGGCAAGGAGTTACAGGCAGGTTTCACTGGATGATATGGATAATAATGCGTGAATACAGTGTCTGACATCAACATTTCCTTTGCTTTTTGAAAACCTCCTCACACTGCTTTGTCCATTGCTATTTCTTCCTATTCTGAAGTAATGAGTTCAAGGGGTGGAGCCAATAGCCAGGTTTGGCAGGAACCTATTACAGTAATTCACAAATCCTAAAAAGGATTGTAATTGTGACACGTACCTTGGCCTTGGGGCATCCACTGCTTGAATTTTCTCAGAACTCTTGTGTAATCCTTATGCATCAATGGAATGACCACAGTAGGTGTAGCTTGGTTTAAAAAATTCTCCCTAGTGTCATACTCCGAGCCCGTAATATTATAATCCTTTTTAGCACTGTCTTGAGATTTTGGAGATGTTCCTGGTCATCCTTACCAGAAACAATAATATCATTCAGGTAACACTGAGTGCCTGGCAACCTTGCGACACCTATCCTTAGTTTTCTGCCAGAGTGCAGGTGCAAATGCTACTCCAAAAATAAGCCTATTATAGGGATAAATCCATATGGCTATGAGAGCATTTATTATGAGAAGCACTTTGAACTCTTCTTCCATCTCCATCTATGGTAGGCCTCAGCTAAGTTCACTTTGTTGAACTGCTTTCCTCTAGAAAGGTTCGCAAAAATATCCACTAGCCTGGGCAGAGGGTATTGATGTCTTTTCAGTATTGGTCTGATGGTGACCTTAAAATTACCACAGAGCCTGGCAGAGCAATTCTTCTTGGCTGCTGAGACCACTGGTATTGTTAATGGGCTCCACTCATCCTTGGAAAGAATTTCTTCAGTCTCCATGCAGTCTAGCCCACTGACTATTTTATAACGGATGGTATAAGGAACCAGCTGGGCTTTGTGAAATTTGGATGTGATATTTTCTAATAACACTATTTTACCCTTGATATGTTTGAGATTTCCAATGGCATCCTTAAACACTGCTGTGGCATCATCCAGTACCTTTCTTGATACAGCTTCAGTTGACTCTTTTGCAGGGGATGTGGCAAGCAGATGGGGATGGATCTCCAATCAAGTTGTAGTTGTCTCAGCCAATCACGACCCCATGATCTTAGCCTTCCTGGTTTTTACCGTGTACAAGCCCAATGTGGCTTGTTGGTTGTTGCACTTCACAGTTACAAATGTCATTCCCACGGGACTTTTCTTTTCTCCAGTAAAAGTACTTAATTGGGTATCTGCAGGCCATTTGAAACTCATTTTGTGCAATTACTGAAACAGCTGAGCCAATGTCCAATTCCATGTTAATTAATTTGCTGATACCTTTTGGTGTAAGCCATATTACTTGTCTATTGCTAGTTTTCACATTGTAATTATTAAGGCTACCCACTCCTGTGTTACTCTCATCATTATCAGATTTCTCATCAGCAGCATGCAGATTAGTATTCTTTTTGAAACTGCAGCTTGACTTTTTTTATATTTTTCTCTTCACTGTGCAGTCCATTTATCTTTATCTGCCCAACATGCTCTTTGTATGTGTCCTACTTTGTTACATTTTCTGCAGTTTTTGCCTTTAAACCTGCATTGGTCAGGTGCATGTGATCCCCTGCCACAACAGTAACACTTTTTTTGTACAGACAGGTTTCTGTTTAGACACAGCAATTTTTTTCATTCTCACTTTCATTCCTGACTACATCTCATTTACGTCTCATCCTGCTGTTTTCATTGACACAGCGATTTCAACTATTCTTTTAAATGAGAGTTCTGCTTCATGTAGAAGTTATTTTTGAATACTTTCTTGTAAGATTCGACAAACTAAACAATCTCTCAGTGCATCATTACATCCATCACTGAACTAACAATACACAGACAATCTCTTCAAAAATTCGGTCATGTATGATGAAATGGAGCCCCCTTCCTCTTGATTTTGCTTATAAAACCTAAAGAGTTCTGCAATCAACAATGGTTTTGGTTCTAAATGTTCCTACATTACTTTCTCAGTATCATCAAAGCTCATTTCAGCTGCTTTAGTTGGAGCAGCCAAACTTCCACCCAATGTAGTCAACAAAACTGGCACTCGCTTTTCATTGGCTATTTCTTTTGCATTAAAATACTGCTCAATTCGCTCAATATACATCAGTCAGTTATCCATTGTGCAATCGAACAGGTCTTTCTTTCCAATGTAGCCCGCCATTTCTGTTCTTTTTTAAATCATTATTATTATCACTTTGTACTCATTGTTTATGAACCTGTTGTCCATTTTCTATCTTTCTTTTCAAACTCGACCAGCTTCTCCTCTTGCAAAGAAAGTACACTGCACTTTCCTTAAACTCGAACATCTTGCAGAGCTCCAACAGGTAGATAGTTGTCTCAGGCTCATTTTAAAACTTACTCATTTCCACTATTATGTTTTGTAACTCCAAAAGCTCAAACTAATTGAAAGAAAACACAGAGTTGGGAGATAATGCATGTCTACTTTAGTTTTGTTTTTACTTTTAGAGAGGCACACACTTATCATGTGGTGGCATAATGACGTAGGCCATTCACGTACTTTTACATATAACCCATAAAGAATTATTTAACTGAACAAAGAATGGTTAATCAAACAATATATTTAAAATATTACTGAAATATTAAATACATAAGAGTTACTGGGAGAAGGCAGGAGAATGAATTTGAAAGGGATAATAAATCAGCTATGATGGAATGAATGGTGAAGTAGACTTGAGGGGGTCATATGGGCTGATTCTTATGGTCTTATGGTAATATTCACCACATTTTCCACTTCAGCTTATCAAGGAGGAAACAAACTTCTTAATGCATTACGGCACTAATCTAAGCTGAGACCTACTGAAATCGTCATTCAGTAGTTAATTAATTGTTGTTTTCCCTCCCGGAAGGTCCTCACCTTGCTGTGATGGAGAGCCTATATATTCTATTGACCAATGGTTGATGCCTAAGGAAGTGAAAGAGATTGAAATGGATGTACACATTGATAGGGTTAGATGAAGAGAGGTAGGAGGCATCCCACATGAAGCTTGGAAGTTTGGTCAAGGAAGAGGATGCAGGTAAAAAATGCTCCAAATAGTCCATAACAGTGAAGCCAGCAGAGAAAGACCCCATCATCTGGCAAGGCGGAAAGTAGCTGCAGTCACCACAATCCTCATTGCCATCCACCACCAATGCACACTGAAGTCTTGCGCTAAGCATGACACACACAGATTTTGGGTGATATGTTTTACTCAGATGAAACACAAATATTTGCAGCATAACTAATATCAGTGAGCAATAAAGGTAATCTTCTCAATGCACGTATGAAGCAGAACACATTATATGTAAAATGCTGGAAGAACTCAGCAGGCCAGGCAGCAGCTATGGAGAGGAATAAACAGTCAACGTTTCAGATTGAGACCCTTCATTGGGAAAAGGAGGGGGGAAGAACCCAGAATAAGAAGGTGGGGGGTGGGGTTAGGAGCTCAATTTGACAGGGGATAGATCAGGCCAAGTGAGGGGGAAGGTGGGTGGGTGGGAATATGGTGATGAAGTGAGAAGCAGGGGGTAATAAGTGGAAAAGATAAAGGGTTGTAGTGCCCTTTTCTCACTGTTACCATCAGGTAGGAGGTACAGAAGCCTGAATGCACACACTCAGTGATTCAGGTCCAGCTTGTTCCCCTCTACCATCCGATTCCTAAATGGACATTGAATCTTTGGACACTACCTCACTTTTTTTTAATATACAGTATTTCTGTTTTTGCACATGTTTTAATCTATTCCATATATTTAATTGATTTACTTGTTTATTTATTATTATTATGTTTTTTTTCTTTCTGCTAGATCAGGGGTGTCAAACTCATTTTAGGTCACGGGCCGGATTGAGCAAAATGCAGCTTCATGCGGGGCCGGATCAGTCGGACGCGTGCGAACGCAGCTTTCGTTGCCTCCGTTTTTTCAGCCTGCTCTCATGTGTCTCAGTCTCTGCTATAACTACAAAGTGTTTCACTTTACAAATTATGAAGAAGACTGCCGAGCAAGACTGCCGAATAAACACTAAAAACCCTGAAAACCTGGTACCTGAATAAACTCAGCATTAGCCATATCATACGCCATAGGCGCTTCGATTACTGGGGCCAGCTTTAATAGTAATTAGATATTATCTCGCGGGCCAAAGATAATTCCACCGTGGGCCAAATCCAGCCCGCGGGCCTTGAGTTTGACATATATGTGCTAGATTATGTATTGCATTGAACTGCTGCTACTAAATTAACAAATTTCACATCACATGCCAGTGATAATAAACCTGATTCTGATTCTGAATCTCTTGTGTTCAGAGCACATTATCCTCCTTCCTCTGGCAGGGAAATGTAGTTCTCCTTCTGTTGGCGTCAGAAGGCTGCCTCTATTGAGTAAAGAAAGGTAAGGTTTACACTTCAGATCTCCTTTTCTACCCTCAGGATATGCAAAAGCATTTCACAGCCAGTGACCCATTTTGAAGTGGAAGCCTGGTTGGAATATATGAATAATTAGATAGTGGTCCAGGGTATGGGGACATGGTGCCTTTCACTGCAAGTTTCCTTGTTATATTTGTTTCCTCATACTCCAACTCTAGAAATCTATCCAAAAATTGGAACAGCGATAGCAGCAAGGTCACCAGATGATCTGAGAGATAAGAACGTCAGAAACAGGAATAGGAGCAGCACATTCATCTCATCATATTCAACAAGATCATGGCCTATCGTTTACCTCAACACTTTTTTTTCCTGAATTCATCCCATACCTTCTGATTGCTGTAATATTCTTCTCTATTTTGAACATACACAATAGATGAGCCTTGATAGGCCTCAGGGTTCTGAATTCAAAACATTCACTGGCCCCTGTGTGAAGAAATGCATTCATGAGCAGAGTAGCCCTTATTTTGAAACTATAACCATAGCTAAGGGAATTCTATTAAACTTACTTATTTACTGCCCATTACGCCACTGGCGTTTAGGGCGGCAATGAAGGTCTTCCATCTCTGGCGGTGTTCACGGCTTCCTTCATCATGTCAGTAGCTTCCTCTTGATTTTCACTACTATCAGTCATGCAAGTCCCGAGTGAGGAAGACTAAAGAATACCATTATACTCAAATGTAGAAGGATTCTTCATTGCTCTTTGCTGTTTCTGTAAGATTTTGTTTTACTAGCAGGGTTGTTAGCCCTGAACTGAACCTCCGAACCTGGAGGACTGGTGGACCACTCTTAACCTGGCCTCTACCCTTTGACCTATTGGCATGGGTGATCCTACCAAGAGCCAATGCATAAAGCCTGACTCCAGCCAATATAGCTCTCTGGGTCTTTGAGGCATGCAAACCTCCAAACCTCGAAAAGGTTGTGGCCCTCATGGAAGTCCATTAAACTCAGAGGCCTAGTATATTCATTCGCTTCTTATATGACAAACACACCCTTGCAGCATTCTCTCTCGATAACGTATTTTACACATGGACATCTAAACTGTGTGTAATACTGCAGGTGTGTCTCACTGTAACCTGATGTAATTGTAGTAAACTGTTTTACTTTTCTACTCAAATAATCTTGTGTTAAATGTCAACATATCATTCGACATCTGCATCAGCACATTAGTTTTCAGTGGCTTGTTTACAAGGTCCCTTTGAACATCAACATTTCCCAGTCTCTCACCATTTAAAAAATATTCAGCATTTCTCTGTGTGTGTTTTTTTCTGCTACAGTGGATAATATCACATTTTCCATATTGTACTCCCTCTGCCACATTAGATCTCTTTTTCCTGATTTATCTATATCCCCGTGATGCCTTGCTGAATCCTTATCAAAACTGGTGATAGCTGGGAATAGCAATTCTCCTTAACCACTCTTTCAGGAGGACGAGTGAGCACAATGACAAAAAGGTAAAAGGGTAATTAAAGTCACTTTAAGAACAGAATCTGAAATAAAAAGGAAAATAAGAAACAAAGAAACAATTAAATCATTTTAAATATAATATATCAATAAACCAATTGCAATCTTCATAAATCCCAGTTTGTAAATTGCTCTTTATTGGATCTCCAGAGTTGAGTACTATTGCAAGAAATCCTGTCGTTATAAGAATCCCAATGCATAAAATACGAGTTCTAATTTTCTTCAGTTATATTCATTCATTTTACAGCTCAAGGAACTAGAGCTTGGCTCGGAATAAAAGTGCAAGTTTAGTGAATGCAATCCAACCGCCCGTTTAACATCCCTCCCAATTATCACTTCTATTATAATTTTAGAAAATGTAAATATACATCTTACCAAACATGTTTGATCATCTGTGTATCATTATGCATCTGTGAAATTGCACAGAAATTGGAGGACCTTGTGACCTTCTGGAATTACCCATTAAACAAATCATAGTACCTCTTCCTTGCCAGGGGTTGATGAATCATGAGTAATAAACCCATTGTTATTTTCCCATGAGGACTAACATTTTACTAGGGCATTTGGAGAGTTTCCTTGTTCTTTTTTGAACAGTACCATCTTTTTGCTCACCCTAAAATGCCAAATAGCATCTCAAATTAACAGCAGAGCTAGAAGATTGAACATCTAATGTACACCCTCAACATGGCATTGATAAGACGAAAAGACCATTACACACAGGAGAATTAGATCAATCAGCCCATCAAATCTGCTCCACAATTTAATCATAGCTGATTTATTTACCCTTTCAACTCCATTCTCCTGCCTTTACCTCATAATCTTTGAAACCACTACTAATCAAGATCCTATCAAACTCTGCTTTAAACATATCCAATGACTTGGCCTCTACAGCTACTGTCACAATGAATTCCACAGACTCACCACCCTTTGGCTAAAGATGTTCTGCCTCATCTCTGTCCTAAAAGGATATCCTTCTATTTTGAGGCTGTGGCCTCTCCTATCCTAGACTCTCCAACTATTGGAAACATCCTTTATTGATAGGCCACTCTATCTACCTTTGAATATTCAGTACGTTTTAAATGAGAATAACCTCACGTTCTAAACTGCAGTGAATACAAACCTCCTCTAGACCTTCTCCAATGTCAGCACATTCTTTATTAATTATAGGGCAAATGTGGTCTGACCATTGCTTTATAAAGCCTCAGCATTACATCCTTGCTTTCATATTCTAGACCTCTCAAAAAGAATCCTTACATTACATTTGGCTTCCTTACTACTAACTCAACCTGCAAGTTAACCTTTAGGGAATCTTACATTAGTACACCTAAGTCCTTTTGTACCTCCAATGTCTGAATTTACTCCCTGTTTAGAAAATAGTCTACTCCTTTACTCCTTCTACCAAAGTGCATGATTATACACTTCCCTACACCACATTCCATCCATCACTACTTTGCCCACTTTCCTAATCTGTCCAAGTTCTTCTGTAGACTCTCTGTTCCTTGACACTACCAAACTTTATATCACCATTGATGTGTTAGTCTTGATTAAGTTCTGGAGTGGTTTCAAACATGAATCAAAATTTAAAATTGAAATGTGCTTCAGAATCAGTATAATTTATGTGACTTTCAGAAGTTTTCCTATTGGCGTTGAGGAGCTCAGTCAGGTATATTTGAAGATATGATTTATGATAAATTTCCCTCATGATACACAGAGGGTAGGTCAAAAATGAAACAGCACGCATTTAAATACCTTTGATATGACTCTGTGGAAAAGTTTAGTTCCCTTGGTGTTACAGATTCTGCAATCCCAGAGGATGTAGTTTTCAATGGATGGGAAAAATAAAGAATTATTCTTGAAGCTCTCTTTATAAATTGCTGTCATTTACAGCCCTGCCTCCTGTTGAATCTACTCCCAATGCTTAAAATTACACTTTATAAATACTCAGATCTTAATTTAATGATGCATAATTTGCACTCCTTTCCAATTTTCAAAAGATATCTGTAAGTGTGCTTCCCTCTGCAGCAAAAGGGGTTAAAGGTTAGCTTTATTTGTCACATATACCTATCAACTCAAATCAACGAAGCTTGCGCTGGGCAGCCTGCAAATGTTGCCACACTTCCGTCACTAACAGAGAATCCTTACAACCCACTAATCCTAACTCTAACCGTACACTTTTGGAATGTGGGAGAAGACCGGAGCACCTGGAGGAAACACACAAGGCTACAGGGAGATCATACAAACTCCCTAAGGCAGTAGCGGAAACTGACCCCCGATCAGTGATCACTGAATGGCACTCGGAAGCAATGCACTAACCACGTCACTCTACTGGTGGAAGGTGAAGGTACCTTTAAGCTGTCAGATTCGAAACAAATTGCCAAGGGGATTGAGCCAGCGATACGTTCTCCATGTCTGCATTTGCAGAAGCATGTCAGCCATGTCTGTGATGAGTTTAACAATTAAAATCAAATTGAAACTCCATTAGAATAGATTTAGAGCAGGGGTTCCCAACCTTTTTTATGCCCTGGACCAATGCTATTAAGCAAGGGGTCTGTGGATCCCAGCTTGGGAGCCCCTGATCTGGAATAACACATACAAAATGCTGGAGGAACTCAACAGGTCAGGGAATATCTATGAAAAGGAATAAAGACTTGATGTTTTGCAGGCTGAGACCCTTCATCAAGACTGGAAAGGAATTGGGAAGAAGCCAGAATAAGAAGGTGGGTTCAGGGGAAGGAGTACAAGCTGGCAAGTGATAGGTAAACCCATGTAAGAAGCTAGGAGGTGATAGGTGGAAAAGGTAAAGGGCTGAAGAAGAAGGAATTTGATTGGAGAGGAGAGTGGACCAGGAGAGAAAGAGAAGGAGGAGGGATACCAGAAGGAAGTGATAGGCAGGAGAAGGGAATAGGTAAGAGGAGAGCCAGTGGAGAATGAAAAAAGAGAGAAGGGGGAGGAGGGAGAAAATACCAGCAGGTGTGTACTCGTGTGAGTTCTTAGAGTAGTAACTCACAGAGCATGTTGAGTAGAATGCTGGTAGCATGAAGAAATTGAAAAGATGTGTCAGATTTATCCTTCTTTTTGCACTACGCACAGGTGTACAATGATATATATGTGATCAAGTACTTCTGGCATGACCCATATTTATGCAGAATTATAATAGAAGTGGCAGTCAGAAATGATGTTGAACAGCCATCAGTTTAGAGTCACTGGATATACACTGTACACTAGTGGTCGCCAACCTGTCGATCGCGATCAACTGGTCAATCTTTGAGGCTTTCCCAGTAGATCCCGAAAAGAAAAGAAAAATAAATACACAAATACTGTTGAGAGATTGTTTCCGGGTTGCGGGGTTTTAGTTCCGTTCTTTCTGCCCAGTGCACGTGCGTGTATCTCCCCCGCACTACACAGTGTAATTCAGTGGTCCCCAACCACCGGGCCGTGAGGAAACAATATGAGTCAGTTGCACCTTTCCTTATTCCATGTCACGCCCACAGTTGAACTTGAACACATGCGAGGTCATCAGTTGCCTAAACGCAGTGATACCCTCGTGCCAGTGTTCGCCTCGCACAGCCAGCAAGAACCGCCAATGCTACTGGCCCAGAGCACGGTCAGTGAGAACCACCAATGCTACTGGCCCAGAGTGCGGCTGGCAGTAAGTGCCGTTGGTACTGGCCTGGAGCACAGACAGATGTGCACCACCTCTGAACCTGTTTAACACACCAAGTGTTCATGGGGAAGCCAGGGCTAAAATATTCGCAGACAGGCTCAGGGTTTCGTAAGCAGCAGAGCAGCAACCTCGCTGTGATCTACTGAAACAAACTTTTGTCAGCCGATAGATCCTGCAAGGGGGCGGGCGCAGGCCGGTCGCAATCCTCGCTCGGTCAGTCACTCTCTCCGGACTGCGACCGTCGCGACCCCAGTACGGTGACCTCCGGCCCTGACCTTGCCCTCTCACCCCACCCACAACCAGCCGCACCTGGCCGGGGCGTCTGGCGACGGGCGGGCAGAGGCTGCAGTTCAGGCCGGGAGGCTGTCTAATGAGGCAATGAAGCCCTCAAAACTGCTTCAGTACCCTGAGTCCAAGCACCCTGCGCTTAAAGACAAACGCGCTGAGTTTTTTCAGCAGAAAAAATGTGAGCAAGCGAGACAGCAGCTAAGTGCCGAGAGCCGCGAAAACTAAATTGTGGAATAGACTGGACATAAGGAACCTGCGAACCTGCTTCGAATATCGCTGTATTCCCGTCGTGTTTAACACCCCCACCCGTCGGCCGGTCCACAATAATATTGTCAATATTAAATAGGTCCACGGTGCAAAAAAAAGGTGGGTTCAAAAAAGGACCCCAGGTGTTTATGCATTATTTCTACTTCTGGGTTGTGGGGTTTTACTTCCGGTCTTTTCTGCCCTGGTGCATGTAAGTAATCGATCTCGCCTTTCATTAAGGCCGAGGTAGGGGACCTTGGGCTTAAAACGGTTGGTGACCAGTATTGTACACTGAGTCAAGCTCTAAAGTCATAGAACTATACAGCATGGAAGCACGCCTTTCAGCCCAATGCATCCAGGCCAACAAAGGGGTCTGTAGACACCAGCTTGGGAACCCCGGCAACCTTTCCAAATGTCTTTTAAATATTGTAATTGCACCCACCTCAACCAATTCCTCTGGCAGTTCACTCCATATAAACACTATCTTCTGTGAGAAAATCTTGCCCTCTTCTCTTAAATATCTGCCCTCCAGTTTTAGAGTCACCTATCTAGCGAAAGGACTGCGACCATTCACCCTATTCATGCCCATTGTAGGTTAATAAACTTCTATAAGGTCACTCCTTATCACGCAAGTCCAGGCAACATCCTTGTGAATCTTCCAGCTTAATCACGTCTTTTCAGAAGTACGACCAGAACTTCACATAACGTTGCAGGTGCGGTCTCACCACTCGACTTATCCTTTCCCATTACTGTAAACCTATCTCTTCCACAACCTCTCCACTCATTCCCAACATGAGATTGATTCCACAGTTAGGTTTAAATCCTAACAGTACTGCTCTCTAAGTAAAGGACAACTGCTGTACATCTATTATCTTCTCAGCAGAGCTATCACACTGTCTGATGCAGAGAACTCAGGTAATACATTTTTCATTCCAGATAGTGAGCAGAGAGAGCTGGGAAGGTCTATTCTGGCATGCTCTGAAGACAGATTGATACCTGCTCTCATAAAATGAGCAGTGGTTGGGTCTGAGACAACATAAGGAACAGAACTGATACCTAATCCCCAGCAGAAGGGATTTTCAAGATGGAGGCAGCTTACTCTTCAGGGAGGTGACAAC
Source organism: Hemitrygon akajei (assembly GCF_048418815.1). Classification (NCBI taxonomy): domain Eukaryota; kingdom Metazoa; phylum Chordata; class Chondrichthyes; order Myliobatiformes; family Dasyatidae; genus Hemitrygon; species Hemitrygon akajei. The sequence continues at coordinate 60,004,416 of NC_133137.1, forward strand.
ACCTCACATGGTCTAATAGGAAGAACTCAGCTAGCCCTTCTGCTTATAGTAATCTTTCAAATGAAATAATAGAACATCAACTATATTTTTAAATCAAACTCACCACATTGCAGCAGGTTTTGACTTTTTGTGGTGGCAGAAAGGAGCTAGAATAGTGCAACAGCTCAGTTTACATCTCCTCCAGATGTCATTTCCCCCTACAATGATAGACAAGATGTAAATAGCCATAGACTCACTATCTTACTCTACTGTACAAAGCCAATGTGCAATCCGTTTTGTTTTATGCAAACCAGGAAACTGCCCCCGTTGTTCTGTTAACAAGAGAAAATCTGCAGATGCTGGAAATCCCAAGCAACACACACAATGCTGGAGGAACTCAGCAGGCCAGGCTGCACCTATGGAAAAGAGTTCAGTTGACGTTTCAGGCTGAGACCCTTCAACAGGACTGGAGAGGAAAAAAAAGATGAGGAGTAGATTTAAAAGGTGGGGGGGGGAGGGAAGGGAGAAACACAAGGTGATCGGTGAAACCGGGAGGGAAAAGGGGTGAAGTAAAGAGCTGGGAAGTCGATTGGTGAAAGAGATGCAGGGCTGGAGAAGGGGGAATCGAATAGGAGAAGACAAAAGGCCATGGAAGAAAGAACGGGAGGGGGGAGCACATCATTTTGCTTTTCTTTTCAGCAACAGATTATTTTGCCAAGGAGCACATCCTTCAGAATTGGCGTTTTAGGAATTTGGGCTGGTGGTCAATATTGGTAGGTCGGGTTGAGGCATTTGATGTTGCACTGTTCGTTGAGCTTGGCAATTAGTTTGCAAACGTTTCATCACCAGTCGAGGTGACCTCCTCAGTGTGCAGTTGTAGCTGTTCCCTCTGGTGGTGCTCACACTTATATACGAAGACTGAGGACACCACTTTAACTGGGACACAATGGAAGTTCTGGCACAGTCAAACATGAAGCAGGCATGATAAATTTTACAAGCGTGGCTCTCTTCTGATAACTCTGTAAACAAACATATCGAAATAGACACCATCTACGAGCCCCTAAGAACCAAAGAAACACGAGCCAATAGAATCCAAAGGCCAATCAGAACCGAGGCAAAAAAAGGGGTCTATATAAATGTGTGCACTCGCAGAGAGAAACGCCAACAGCCGCGACTGGTGATGAAATGTCTGCAAGCTAATTGCCAAGCTTGGTGAATACTGCAACATCAGACGCTTTAGGGACATTTCGCAGTTCATAGAAAGAAAAAAAGAATTGCACATATTTCCCCTTGTCCCTTTTTCCTTTTGGTCTGGAACGTTAAGGTCCTGCTTACCTCCTGCTGAAGATTTGACACAGTTTCAGCTATGCTGTTCAGCAGTTCATTGTAAAACAAGGACTTGCTGTAAACCATTTCACTGAATAGTAACACTATTATTTTTATCATACACTACCTGCCAGTTAATGGGTACCCTTGTTAGTGGGAACATTAATTTTAAAGGGAATATTTGCTTGGGGACAGTCTTATTTCCCTATACATTTAATTTGCTTGTTTAACGGCAAGAAATGGATAATGGTAATGTCTTTCTTGTTTGCACGGTGTTCCCATTAAGAGGCTTTCACTGTACTTGTATATTTTAACAAAGGAGTAATGAATATTAATGAGGAAAGTAGGTACTATAAAATCTTTTTGCATTTGTGTATAATTCGCTCTTTTCTCTTCCATGTCTTCCCATCTCTGTGTCTAGTCTGACAGGAGGAGTACTGGACTGCAAACATAGATAGCTTCTAACCTGAATCGTACTCTGTAGCTTTGATGTTTATAGCAACAAGTTCCAAAGGGTATCATTATTTTCTTCACAAGAGGTAGTCTAATTAGGATCGTCATGAAGAAACACAAGGGTTGTCATGTACGCTCATGATAACATGGACAAATCTGCTCTATAATGCCATAACTCAAGACCGTAACTGTAGTGGCCATTGTTACTGCTGTTCTATCAAGCCACTGGAAGTCAATCTTTAAATTTCTCATTCCAAATAGCAGCTTTGATATTAATGTCGAAAATGCTTTCAAATATCTGTTTTCTGGTTATTCCACCACCCCCCCCCCCAATAACGTTTAAAAATGCAGAGACTGTTCTGAAATTTTAGCAAAGGATGTGTATCATAAACAGACATGTAAAGAACTCATTGAGTCTAAAATAAGGCAATTTATATGTAAATCGGCAATAAAGCAGAACTACTGAAAATGCATAAACCGTCCTATTATTGACACTACTGTTCCGAAACAGTTAAAAGCTCGGTAATAATTCTTTAATCATTTGCTTACCTCCTTTTTATTTCTGAGCCAAGGCTACATTATGTTTTCAGTTGAATTGATTAATATCACTGAGCAAGCTACCTTGGCATCTGATTTAGACAGGTAATTCTCTTATAGAGGTATTGCAATACCAAAGCTTGCTGTACAGCAAGATATTAACTGAAAGTAGAATATCATACATGCTGAAATTTCAGATTAAACTAGAATGCATTATTGATTGTGTGGTAATTTAGTTTCCTGAAAATAAGTGCCATTGGGTTATTTCCTTAATATGAATGATAATGCAATATCTCTGTGGACAGGAAATGAGGTTCTTCACTGCTGATGATGTGCAGTGTTATTTTGTCAAACATTTTCAAATTGCTTCCTTTTGTATGTGTGGATGAGGGAGGTATACCAGGGTCTTTTCATTAGTTTACAATTGGAGATTTATTAGAATAGAACTCAACCGTAAATTTGCCCGGAGTATTGCTTTATTAGTGAGATGCGAATCTTTATTGGGCTGCCTTGGAACTCTATAAAATGCTGAGTTTTCAGAGTACAATGAATTGCAGCAATAGCACTGGTATCCAGGTTCTTTAATAAATTGGCATTAAAATATCCCATATATAAAAAAAACAACCAGGTAGCCATTTCACCACTGCAATATACAGTTCTTATGGTGTCTCGCATTTTGTCATTTTCTTTAATCTCATCGGGAAGCTTTAACTGAATTTGAAAATTATCACTCTGGTAATAAAATTCCAGCAAATTAATGGGCCTTATAATTCTGCAAGCACTGAAATGGAACCAGTGCCTCCCCGGAGCTCTGCCATGTTGATCTCACTGTCAAGTATGGGTCATGTCATCGTATGTATCCACCAGCATTAGTGTAACGCAAGTACTTCCTTAGAGATGGGAGGAGGTGGGGGTGGAGGTGGGAGTTGACTTTGCTTCTGTAAGTCGACTGTCAGCTGTCTTCAGCTAAAGAAAGGAATTGACCATCCATGGTGGGGACAGTTGGAAGGGGCATACATAAGAGATATGAGGAGACGGGGCAGGAGTGGTGTGAGAAGAAGAGGCTGCAGTGTTAGTGACTGATTAACCAACATGCCTTTTTGCAGTTTGGTAGAAGGGGAAATTGTGCCTCATGAAGTGAAATGACATTTGAACTGGGGCAGCCTAACTTTGCCCCACATCCTGTTGAGTAGACTCACAAGAGTTTCAACAAACAGGAAGCTGTAGACCAAGAAACAATGGTCACTTTCTGCTTTCTCACTTTACTGCAGTTTGTCTCAAAACTGAATGGCTGAAAAAGGAAAGAGAACAAAGGGAAACGAGGTGGTGTTATTGATGCACCATCAATAACTCTCTGAGACGTGAAGCGAGATATCGGCTTTTATTGGCTGGAAGAAAGAACAAGCAGCAATTGACCACCACACTGCATTCAGGAGACTGAGACTGGGGCGGAGTCCCCAATCGCCTTTATACTGGGGTCCGTGGGAGGAGCCACTGTCAGTGGGAGGAGCCACAGGAGCAGTCAGTGGGGGAGGGGGGGGCGTGTCCAGACAGGTATATGTAGTTCACCACAGTTATGTTAAAGGATCAGCCATGACCTTACTCAGAAGGAGAACAAGCTCACAGCCTACTTTTCTAATTCTCATTCTGATATTCTGATGAAACCTTCATATTCCTGTAAGATTAAGAGGGCCATAATAATGTTATGGAGCACATCTCACCAGCTTTTCTAACTCATGCCATGGCAACCTTTCCTCTGTGCTACACTAAGAGTAAACAGCTTTAACATCGTAGTTCCCAAGTAATCCTTGTAATCCAAGTAAAGTTTGCAGAAGCAACTTTACTGTACTAGTTTTTGCAGATAGGCCATAGAAAACATCTTATCCAGATGCATCACAGTTTGGTATGCCAGCTGCTCTGCCCAAGGCTGCAGAGAGTAGTGAATGCATCTCAGTTCATCACACAAGGCAGCTTCCCCTCCGTTGACTCTGCCTATACTTCCTGATGCCTCAGCAAGGCCACCATCATAATCAAGGACCATTCTCATCACAAGCATTCTCCCTTCTCCCTTCTCCCATGGAGCAGATTATAAAAGCTTGAAAACACATTCCTCTAGGGTACAGGACTGATTCTATCCTGTGATGAGACTCTTGAGTGGACCACTCACATGCTAAAAGATGAACTTGTGATCTGCCAATCCAAGTCATTGTGGCCCTTGCTTTTTATTTGTCTACCGTCATTGCATTTTCTCTGTAACTGCAATACTATATTCTGCTTTCTATTTTACTTCTTCAAATTCAAGTTCAAGTTCAAGTTTAATTGTCATTCAACCATACATGAATACCTATGAATACAGTCAAATGAAACATTATTACTTCAGGGCTAAAGTGCAAAACACAGTACCAACAGTCATACACAGAAAAAGGCCCATAGCCCATATAGCATATATAAGGTAGCAGCAAAATACAGTGACACAAAAAATATATACAGTCCACGTCCCTGAGTCCATGACTGTTGCAGCAGTCTGCAGTTGAACATAATATAGCTTGTCTTCTGCTGAGCAAACACTGGAGGGCAGCACCGATTCCTGCATGAATGCAATGCCACACCATCTACCTCAATCTACTTATGTATGGCATGATCTGTCTGAATGGCATGTGCTCAAAAACTTTTCACTGTCTCTGTAGAGATGACAATAAGAAATCAGTACCAACCTGCTCAAAACACCAACAAGACCAAGAGTACCTGAGGGATTATGCTATATGTACTACATAGGGAGGTTGGTGACTCAGGACAAATAATGGGTGCTACAGTTAAGTTCTACAAGTTCTCCAAGAAACACCTACTGACAGCATCTGGGATAATTACTTTAAGATGTATTGATTTGTTGACAGTTTAAACTCAGCTTCATCAAATGACAATATGATCATTGTCCAAACTAGTCCATCCTCCCTCAATATTACTCATAGATTTGCCTCAGTCGTACATCAGTGGCTGTAACTGGGAAGTCTTGGATGATTTAGGGCTTTGAGTTACTAATAGTTTGTGACCTATGACAAAGATAAAAAAAATTTCCACAGTAAAATGTGGTGAAGTTCCTAACGCACCAAATCATTTCAAGCAAAACCAGTGTCAATATTTGAGCTCAAAGAACCATTGTCAAAACTGGAAGAGAGGAGAACAAATGAGTTGCAGGGAATCCAGTGGTAGGGATGGACAGGACAAAGGAAATACTTCTGACAGGTTGATGTCCAGGTTGCCCATGTGCTCCAAATGTCTGCAGAATGCTCCGGTTCAAAGATTAATGAGTACAGTTAGAGAAAGAAAGCACAAATGAAGGTAATTATTGAGCTGTGAAATGCTGAAACCTGGAACCAAAAAGGGTACACTTGAGAAGGCAGGGAAGAAGAAAAAAATAATAAAGACAGCTTTGGAAGTCTGCAAGTTTTTCTGGTCCAGTGAGCTGCACTCCCCAGCTACTTAACCCTAGCCTAATCACAAGACAAGTTAAAAGTTCAATGAACCTACTAACCAGTACCTCTTTGGACTGTGGGAGGAAAGCAGAGCACCAGGAAGAAATGGAGGAGATTTGTAATGTTCTAAACCATTCCTCTGAGATGGAAAGTGTGAGGGATCCAGAAAGGGAAGGAAGAAGTCAAACCAGGGCCATGTGAACAAAGGAACCAGGGAAATGCACAAACAGTCAACATTTCTGGCCATGACTAGAAAAGAAGAGGGAAGATGCCAGAGTAAAAAGGTAGAGGGAGGGTAAGGAGGATGGCTAGAGGGTGATAAGTGAATCCTGGTGGCTGGGAAGCTTAAATAGCTAAAGAGGAAGAATCTGATTGGGGAGAAGAATGGACCATAGCACAAAGGGAAGGAGGAGTGACACCAGGGGAAGGTGATAGGCAGATAAGAAGAGGTAAGAGGCCAGAGTGAAGAATAGAAGAGGAGAGGGTGGGAATTTTTTATTGGAAGGAGAAATCAATATTAATGCCATTAGTTTAGAGGCTACCCAGACAGAATTTAAGGCATTGCTCCTGCACCTTGAAGATGGCTTCATCATGGCACAGGAAGAGGCCATGGACCAACATGTTAGAATGGAAATGAGAATCAGAATTAAAACATTTGGCCACCAGGAAGTTTTTTTTGGCTGGATGGAGCAGATGTGTTCAACAAAGTGGTCCCCCAATTTACGACGAGTCTCACCAATGTAGAGGAGGTTTCATCAGAAGTACAAGATGCAATAGATGACCCCAGCAGATTTACATGTGAAGTGTTACTTTACCTGCAGGTGATGGAGGTGGTGAATAGGCAATTGTAGCACTTTGGCCATTGCAGGGATAAGTGCTGGAAGGGAGGTTAATGGGGAGGGACAAAAGGTCAAGAAAATCATGGAGAGAGCGATCCCTGCAGAAAGTGGAGACGGTTGGGGGAGTGGTAGAGTGGGAAGGTGAAGATGTGTTTGGTGATAGGTTCCATTTGGAAATGGCGGAATTTGTGGAGAATGATGTGTTGGATGTGGAAGCTCATGGGGTGTTAGGTAAGGACAAGAGGAACTCTGGCACTGATAAAGGGGTGGGAAGATAGGGTGAGTGAAGATGTTCAGGAAATGAAGGAGATGCAAGTAAGAGCAGCATCAATGGTTCATCAACAGTTTTGAGCTGAGAGTTTCAATTTTCTAGGTATGAACATCACCAACAGCCTGTCCTAGTCCAACCACTTTGACATCACGGTCAAGAAAGGTCACCAACATCTCCGCTCCCTCAGGAGGCTGAATCAATTTGGCATGTCCCTGGCAACTCTTAACACCTTTTATCAATGCTCCATAGAAAGCATGGCTTGGTATGGTAACTGCTCTGAAAGAAACTTGTGAGACTTGTGGACACAGCTGAGTACAACACAGGGACCAGCCTCCCCTCCATAGACTCTGTCTATCTCACCGTCTCAGTAAAGCAGCCAGCATAATCAAAGACCCCACCCACCCCAGACATTCTCTCTCCTCCCCTCCCTCATTGGGCAGAACATAGAACAACTTGAAAACACATGCAGCCAGGTTCAAGGACAGATCTAACCCACTGCTATCAGGCTCATGAATGGACTCTTGTATAATAAGGTGGAGTCTAGGCCTCACAATCTACTTCATTATAATCTTGCACTTTCTCATTTACATACACTGCAATTTTGTGGTTGCATTTACACTTTAGTTTGCATTGTTACCACTTTACCTTATTCTAGCTCAATACAATCACACCTGTTCTGTAGGTGATCCATCTCTCTCTCTCTATCTATCTCTGTCTATCTCTCTCTATCTCTCTCTATCTCTCTATCTCTCTCTATCTCTCTCTATCTCTCTATCTCTCTCTCTAGCTCTCTCTCTATAACTCTCTCTCTATTCTCTCTGTCTCTCTATCTCTCTCTCTATCTCTCTCTCACTCTCTATCTCTCTATCTCTCTCTATCTTTCTGTATCTCTCTATCTCTCTCTCTATCTCTCTCTATCTCTCTATCTCTCTCTCTCTCTCTCTATCTCTATCTCTCTCTATCTCTCTCTATCTATCTCTCTCTCTCTCTCATTAGTCTATCAACATCCAATTCTGCCATCCAGTAAACCTGACCTCAGTGATACCCCTCTGAATCATCCTTCTCTTCTACATACTCTTTGCAACTTTAACACATTTTGCCTCTTTCCCAGTTCTGATGATGGGCTTTCAACCACATACATACACTGTTATTCTCTCCACAGATGCTGCCTCTTGCTGAACATTTTCAGCTTTTATTTCAGATTTACAGCATCTGCAGTTCTTTAAAACAAGTACTCGTGTACTAATGGTGTGATGGTAAGGTGCTTCTGGCTTTCCCTCATCCACATCTAGCTGAAAGTATGCTTGGGATGAGTCTAGTTTAATAAAAGACTTGGCTCCAGAAACTCTGCATTCAAGTCTTGAAACATGGATAGAGTCCTTTGCTCATCATCAATTGCCTAATTCAGAGTTATTTTGTAATTGCTGCAGAGTCTGACTATCCCACTCTATCTTCTTACATACAATCACCATCATAATCATCTTTTTAGTATAATTTATTTTCAGCATGCCTTTGTTTGGAGAACTCTTCTTGACTTTTTAAGGAATAGGAACCAATGTGATTCCAGCTCTGTTCCAATCTATCACAGCAAGACCCTCCTCATTATTGAGCACATTTACAAGGAGAGCTGCCACAGAAAAACAGCATCTATCATCAAGGACCCTATCATCCTGACCATGTTCTCTTCTCACTACTAACATTGGGTAGGATACACAGGAGCGTAAAGTCCCACACAGCTAAGTTATTACCATTTAACCATCAGTCTCCTGAACTAGTATGGATAACTTCACTCACTTCACCACTGAACTGACTCCTCAATCTACTTTTGTTATTATTCACAGATTTTGACTTCTTTTGCACATTGGTTGTTTGTTGGTCTTTGTTATGTGTAGTTCTTTAGAAGTTCTATTATATTTCAATATTTTCCTGTAAAGCCTGCAAGAAAATGAATCTCAAGGTAGTGTAGGTAACATATACTGATGTACTTTGTTAATAAATTTACTTTAAACTTGAAATGGTTACTTATCCAGGATTGACATGTAGGCACTTTTGAAGTTGCTATCACACCTGTAGTGTAGTGAATATCTGTGTGAGCCCTGAATTCATCCGTCCAGTTAAGTTTTAGTCTTCTGAATCAATCCTTGCTCAAAAATGTTGGTCCCACAATAGTATCAACTGCAGGCAGTCCCTGGGTAACTAATATGTTTCATTCCTGAGAGCTGTTTGTGACTTGAACTCATTGTAAGTTGGAAATAAACAACAATAATGTGTAGGAGCAGATAGCCAAAATGCCTGTGACAGGAGAGTGACCTGCACAGGGAAAGGGGCCAACAGCCAGCTTCACCGACTCTGTAACTCAGCATGACTGGCACTCCCAGCTCCTCTCAGTTCAACCTTTCCCTTGATTGCTGCAGCTGAGAGAAGGTGGGGGTGGGTGGGGAGAGGGGGCATGCAGGAGTACCATTCCCACCCAACGGGTGTCTGCAGCCTCACAATAGACATCCTCATTCACTCCTGTGTCCCAAGCTTCCAATCCCCAAACATATGTGGTCCTCCTAAGAATAGACCAAATGGCCTAATTCTGTTCCTAAGTCTTATGGTTTTATGGTACAAGTAACTTAACACACAGTGACCTTTGAAGCATTTTAACATTGTATTTTCTCCTTGGCTTTAGGCCATTTCCTCAGTTAGTCTTGAAAATGACAAGCTTGTTTAAAGCATAGGTGACTGAACTTCTTGTCATAAGTATCTTTAACCAAAATGAAACAATCTCCTCCTATGTCAACCTGCATTACTAACAACTTGTCAGTAATCAGCTCTGTGAATTCAGAATCTAGTTGTTGCATGTTGAAGTGGTAAAGATTATTGCCAGCCTTATCTGCACTCTTCTTGACATTGTACAAGATCCCTGTTTGTGATTTCTCACCTTCCTAGTGGATAGAAAAGGCCTGGAAAGATTTTGATTGGACAGATGCAGGTAAGTGAGTCTAGCTCAGATAGGTATTTTGGTTGGTATGGATCAGATTCAGATTCATTTTTGTATCACATGTTTCAGGAAATGTAAAGGAGGCTTGACCAAAACATAGAGCACCAGAGACAATTCAGCAGAGAGAGATTAATTTAATACTGAACTGCTAAATATCAAGCCATGAGGGGTCACAAAATGGGGGGGGCGGGGTGGATAGTTAACACAACAAGGCAATGAGATCATCGAAGGCTAGGAGCAACTGGTTGAGGCTGGCTGGTTTGATGAGTGAACAAGGCCTGTGGATGACAGCCGGGTTTAAATAGGCTGCAGGTGATGAGTTGGAAATGAGTGGCAGGTGCCTCCTGTTAGCTGGGTGAAGACTGGGAAGTGCCTGCCTGTGCAGGTCTGACAGGACCCCCACCACCACCCTCTGCCACAACCGGCACCTGACAGCCCAGGATAATCCAGGTGGGACTCCTCGATAAGCAATAGATCCAAAATGAAACTGGATAGCACCAAAGACCTCTCCTCTGTGCCGTACCCCTCCCATGATGACGTGAATCCATCAACCAGCAAACCGTGTACCCATTCCCCCATCCTAGGTTCCAGAGTTGTGGGTTCAGGTGGATTGGGTGGTCCATGAACAATACGGAAGCTAACGTTTATCTTAAGGGACGGTGGCTGCTGGAGACGGTAAGTGACTAAATTGATGTGATGAGTGATCTCGAAGGGACCGATGAACTGGTACAAGAGTTTGTGGGAATCAGTAAGCAGCAGCAGGTCTTGAGTCAGCAGCCAGACACTGTCCCCGGTTCAGAGTGGTCTGGCTGGGCACCACCAGCAGTTGGCCTGGTGGCAGCTTGGATAGCCCTCCGAGCACTCATTCAAACATTCAAGCACCTCTACTGTTAGCTCCTCCCCAGGGAACAACAGGGATTGGTAGCCATGAAGCATTTCAAAGGGTGACATGCCTGTGGCAGGGGAAGGATGTAAGTTGTGGGACAGCTCAGCCCAAAGTAGATACTTTTTCCATGTGGAAAGGTTGACGGTGACAAAGCATCACAGAAACATCTTGCTGATTGGCTTTTTCTGACTGACTGTTGGTCTGCGAATGATAGCCAGCGGATAAACTCACTGAGATGCAGAGGAGGGAACAAAAGGCTCGTCAGAAGCAGGAGATGAATTGTGGGCTCCAGTCCAAAACAATGCCCTGAGGGAAACCATGGAGGCAAAATACATGTTGGAGAACCAGATCCGCCATTTAGGTAGCTGATGGAAATTTGAGAAGGGCAATGAAGTGGGACACCTTGGAGAGCCAAACCAATAGTCAGGATTGCCGTGGGCCCATCAGAAGGTGGAAAAGCCATGATGAAATCCATGATAATGTGGGACCACAGGCATCAAGGGTCTAGTTGGAACCACAGGAGTCCAGGGGGTCGCTGGTTGGAGGAATTGGACAGGGCACATTGAGGGCAGGCAGCAAAAGAGTGATGAACATCTGCGATCACGGTGGGCCACTTGTACGGGCATTGCAGAAAATCCAGGGTCCATTGTGTGAATGGATAGCCGGAGAGGGCTGGGCCCAGTGGAATACCTCAGAGAGCATAACCGCTGGCATGTACGTATGGTTGTCAGGTGTGACAGCTGGAGAAGGTTTGTGCTGTAGGGTCCAGTTCTCAAGATCCCAGATGGCTGAGATGAGGATCTTCAACAATGGATTGATGGGCTGAGGGTTGCTCTCCACCTCCATGGATTTACAGGTGAAGTCAACTGAAGGTGCAGGTTGGTGGGTCCCCAACTCAACAGTGAACCAGATGACCAGGAGAAGTGAGGGTCATGGGTGGATAGCCAGGGGTAACCCAGGATGAGAGGAGCATTGAGTGAGTCAATAAGGAGCAAATGGATGGACTCATGGTGCTTACCAATGCTTATATGCACAAGTCATGTGGATGCTCTGACCATCCTAGATCCCAAGGGATGTCTGTCAAAGGCCAGGATGCAGAAGGGGTGAGAGGTAGGCTCGATAGGGAGTCCAAGCTGCACAGACACAGTCCCCTACAGAAAGTTGCCTGCAGTGCTGGAATCCACCCGAGCCTCCTGTGTGCACAGAGCTGTCGGTTTGTGGAGGAGAACAAACCCTCATGTAGCTTGTGTGTCCTTTAGGATGTGGATCTTGTTGCTGCTGTTGTTCCTTGCATCATTTGGAGGTTCACCCATCCCATCAGGAATTGTAGAGGAAGCGTAACCCAAGTACAGAGCAGTGGAGATGATTTAACGGTGAGCAGTTTATTGATAAACTGCAAAATAACAAGCTGCAAATCAAGAGAGAACAGATACTTAACACAACAAGGTAACTGAAGGCTAGGAGCAACGGGTTGAGGCTGACTGGTTTGATGGATGAACAAGGACTGTGGATGAGAGCTGGGTTTAAATAGGCTGCAGGTGATGACTTGGAAACAAATGGCAGGTGACTCCTGTTCACTGTGCTGGCCTGAAAACATGTACATCGAAACATACAATGAAAAGTACCATTTGCATTAACAACAGACACAACCTCAGGATGTGCTGGGGGAGGGCTGAAAGTGTCGCCACTCATTCTGGTGCCAGCATAGCTTGCCCACCATATTCACGGAACAACACGTGCAATGACAAAAACAACAACAGCAAAACAAGCAATCCCATCCATCCACCCACCCACACAGACACTCCTCCAACCCAGGGCAGGCAGTCCATGGGTGTGAGACCATAAGGGTGCCAGATTGAGGGTAAATGGAGAATATAAAGGGAAACTATCCATAGATGTTTTCAGGATTCTGACTCTACATTTCAGACCTTGTCTAGTTGGCGGCCTATAAATTACCCTTGAGTTAGCATGGTGAAATCATGTTTTCAAAATATGTGGGTCCTGTTGCACACAGAAATGAACATTAATGCATTTAAATGAGTAAGCACTCAAAAAATGAATGTGTTTTGCCATTGGTTTTGAAGTTTTGCATGCTGACAATTTGTTACAAAATATGAATGAATTTCTAGGACAGTACAATTCCTAAGAAATTCTCGGACAGTACATACTTATTTTCTAAGAACTATAAAAATTCTGTCACCGAGAAATGGACCCTTTGTAGCAAATGTGTATATGAAACTAAGCAGGATGTTTGAAAGTAATTATTACCACTTCCATTGTTCACATACATGTATCAGCAAAGTAATGCCCTTTCTTTTTTTCAACATGGGAAGTGGCCACATAACTGTTCATAGACAGATATCGTTACATACACTAGGTTGCAAGGAATCTTCTATTTCAGCACTTCCAGGGTATCCGCAATTCTCTTGTAGTGAAATATAATCATATAACTGATAAATAGACCACCCAGCCAATTTCCACTCTGCAGCTACTTCTACACAAAGCTTTGAAAATGTGAGTCTAATCCCAGATCCAAAGAGTCTCTATACTTTAGAAAAGCCATGCTAAGTGGTTGTAGGAACAAAATCCATTAGGGGTTCCCTTTCATTTCAATCCTCCTCCTTACAGTTTGCATAGAGAGAGTGTAGGACATACGAGGGGTGATCGATAAGTTTGGGGCCTAAGGTAGAAGGAGATGAGTTATAACGGTCTCATTACATGCACATGGAGTTCAACTCTGAATGATCATGCAGAAAGTTTGAAGTTAATAACTCATCTCCTTCTACCTTGGGCCACAAACTTATCAATCACCCCGATGAGTTATTAACTGATGAGTCATTAGCATCGAACTTTCTGCATAATCACTCAATGAGTTGAACTGCATGTGCACGTAACAAGACCTGTATAACTCATCTCCTTCTACCTTAGGCCACGAACTTATCAATTACCCCATGCTGTGGACACTTTCTGGAGGTCCAAGATCCGTATGCTCCATGACCACTGGACTAAGTGTGTAAATGTAGGAGGGGACTATGTTGAAAAATAAATGTGCTAGGTTTTCTAAAATTGACTCCTTCTGCCTTAGGCCACAAACTTACCAATCGCCCCTCGTGTTTCATAGTGGACAAGTCATCTATTCCATTATATAAAAATATCTTAAAGATGAAGAGTGCACACAATGGGGATAGAGTGTAGTGCAATTTCCTACATTCCGAAGGCTGTCGAATGTGCATTTAGGCTGGTGAAACATGTTGAATTCACTGAGATTTTTCAGTTATATTCTTCTGAGCACCCCGGTGTTCTCCATTGAGCAGACATCTGAATCATTACAGATGAAAATAAGAAGAGGCGAGTACTTGGTGCAGGGTTTACCAAAAAAGTGAGTGAGATTTTCCATTTTGTCACAAATATGTCAAGGCTATCTGTAGGATTAGATTATGCTCAACCTTGAATCATTGTGTCCATAAATTCCAATTGTATAATCTATAAATCTGTACACTGCATTATCTAAATGACTCTTATAATTTACGTGACTCCCTTGTCCATTCATCCCCCCCATCCCTTCCCACCAATCTCCCTCCTGGCACATATTCTTGTAAGCTGAACAAGTGTTACACCTGCCCTTACACTTCCTCCCTCACCACCATTCAGGGCCCCAGGCAGTCCTTCCAGGTGAGGCGACACTTCACCTGTGAGTCTGCTGGGGTGATATACTGTGTTCGGTGCTCCTGGGGCGGCCTTTTATATATTGATGAGACCCAACGCAAACTGGGAGACCATTTCGCTGAACACCTGCACTCTGTCTGCCAGAGAAAGCGGGATCTCCCAGGGTCCACACATTTTAATTTCACGTCCCATTCCCATTCCGATATGTCAATCCATGGCCTCCTCTACTGCCGAAATGAAGCCACGCTCAGGTTGGAGGAACAACACCTTATATTCTGTCTGCGTAGCCTCCAACCTGACGGCATGAACACTGATTTCTCTAACTTCTGTTAATGCCCCTCCTCCCCTCTTACCCCATCCTTGATCTTTAATTTTCAATAATTTTTTCCCTGTCCTTCCCTCTCACAATAACTCCTTGCCTGTTCTACATCTTCCTCTGGTGCTCCCCTCCCCCTTTCTTTCTTCCAAGGCCTTCTGTCCTATGATACTCCCCCTTCTCCAGCCTTGTATCCCTTTTGCCAATCAACTTCCCAGCTCTTAACTTCTTCCCTCCCCTCCTGTCTTCTCTTATCATTTTGGGTCTCTCCCCCCTGCCACTTTTAAATCTCTTACTATCTCTTTTTTCCATTAGTCTTGACGAAGGGTCTCGGCCCGAACCGTCAACTGTACTTCTTCCTATAGATGCTGCCCGGCCTGCTGTGTTGCTTGAATTTCCAGCGTCTGCAGATTTTCTCGTGACTGTTATGATTTGCCGTTATTTGTTATTATCCTTAACATCAGACTTATTGAATGATATTCAGTATAACACACAGATCATGCTAGAGGAACTCAGCAGAATAGGCAACATCTACAGAGAGGAATAAAGAGTCAGCATTTCTGCCCGAGACCTTTCATCCGATCTAGCGAATGGTCTTGGCCCAAAACATCGACTCTTTATTCCGCTCCATAGATGCTACCCAACCTGCTGTGTTCCTCCAGCATTTTGTGTGTGTTACTCTGGATTTCCAGCATCTGCAGAATCTCTCTCGTGTGAATGATATTCAGCTTTGCCCTCATTGCTAAACTAAGTGAGTGCTATATTGTTGGGAACTGCCATGTTAGAAGTCCAAATGACAGATTCCAAGGTACTTTTTGCAGAATTCTCCTCATGATTCTTGCCAAAATACCTCCTTCCATCAGGTCAAGAAATGTAGATTACCCATTACATCATCTGTGGAGCTTGAAAACTGGGGTGTTGTGTTTGTCCATATAAAACAACAGCTTTATTTCAAAGTTCAAAGTAAATTTCAAAATTAGTTGACTAAGTTGAAGGCAATTGGGATATCCAGAGAAACAAGGGTATGACTCAAATACAACGTCTTACTTATGAATTATAAAAGCAACTCAATAGAAGAGCAAATAGGAGACCCAGTAGGTTTAAGATGGTTGCATGGTAATTCCTTCTCAGCAGTACATTCAATATTGGATGTCTGGAGGGTGAGAAAACTGTGAGGCAGATAACCTGAGAGATAAGGTGAACTAATTCAGGATCTTCAGTACAGGGCACTAACTTGAAGTGGTTGCAGGTGCTGCTCTATAACAGAGAGAGAGAGAGAGAGAGAAAGACAGAATGCTCACATGCGTCACAAGCTGAAAAGGGCAAGAACAAGATAGGAATGAAATAGCAGGAGCCTGCAGAATGAATGTGAGCAGGCAAGCTCAAAAAGAGAGAACCCAGACAGGATGCGCCACTTTGTTGGAAGAGACTATTAACCAGAGGGTATAAATAGAGATTGCAACCAATAAGTTGAAAAGCCATGAACAGTGAAGACAATTAGCAGTAGGAGGCTGAGGCTGCAGTAGCATGAACAGCCTTTAGACACTAGCCATTGTTCTCTGTAGAATATAAAAATATGGAACACAGCTAAATTCAAGGTCTCCTTAAAAAGAGAACACATTTAGAATCTAATGAGAGTATCTTAGTCAATGGTTAGTAATCAACCTCTTTTCTTTTTCAGATGTCTTCTAAATCCTTTGTTTAAAGTCCAACGTCAACAATGCAATAAAAGCCAACAGTACTGATGACTGAATACCTTTATACCCAGTCTGACCTCAAATCCATGGAATCTGATTCCCTTCTTTGTTTGATTGCTATAGTAAGCAACTGAAAGATGTTAAAAATCTGTCACGGAAACTAAATGATCGATAATGAGTACGCCACAGTGTAAGTTCATTGCTCAATTTCATCTCATATTAATTATAATTTCTACCATTTTCAAATTTTTGAAATTAAAAATGTCTAAATGCCTCAGGAATCATTAATTTAATTTTCCTCTTTGAGTCATAGTTGAATGTATCCCATATGTTGTAATCGATAAAAAATATTTTTCATGTTTGAAGAAGACTGTGGTGTGTAGAGGTCTTCTTTGTGTATGCATTACTTTGAGCCTAATTCCATAATAATAAAAAGGATGATGGTCAATCCATGAGGAATGACTGAGTGGTGAACATACTGTAAGTTTGAATTTGGAATCATCAGTGAGGCGCGCTGAATGAAGAACAAAGTACCAGCTGAGAAAATACAGGCTGGCATTCTCAGTATTGGCATTGGTATTGGTGTATTTGGGCGGAGATACGTTTCTACGAAAGGTAGAGGGTTAAGGCACTCCTGTCCTCCGCTAGCCTGCAGGTCACCACTGGGCAAGGTGCAGCACTGTCTTAACCCCCTCCCTCACCGATCAGGGTCATGTGAAGCCATGGGAGCAGGTGGTGGATGTTGGATGAGCAGCAGGTGCATATCACAGGTCCTGGTTATGTGACCACTGATGCTGGACAGACAGTTTCTGAGGAGTATTGATAATGGCTGGAGTCACCCATCTTGTAAAGACACTGCCCAAAAGTAGGCAATGAAAAAGCATCTCTGCAGAACAATTTGCCAAGTACAGTCATGGTCAATGACCATGATCGCCCATGTCATACAACACAGCACATGATGATGATGGTAATGATTGGTGTATTATTGTCATAAGTACCAAGACTGTGAGAACTGTGAGGACCATGAGCATAGCTGAGAGGATCATATGGGTCGCCCTACCATCCATTAGGGACATTTATCAGGAGCGCTGCAATACAGTACAGTATTATTGAAGATCTCACCATCCATCCAGCACTTTCTTTGACTTTCTACCATCAGACAGGAGACCTCGATGCATAAAACAAGAATGGTCAGGATGAGAAACAGTTTCTTCCCCCCCAGGCCACTAGACTTCTGAACTCCCTGCCGCATTCAAAGTGTCACTGATTAATCTATTGCGTACTTTACAATATTTAACATTAATGCACTTAGTTTGTTACTTATGTGTGACTCATCTGTAGATTTTATCCTTACCTTCATAGGTTATTGTGTATTATGTGTACCACTGTGCTTTACACTCTGCTATAAAGGAACATTGTCTTGTTTTTATATACATTATATGGTTATATACATTATATACATGTATCTAGTCAAATGACAATAAACTCGAGTTGACTTGAGATACAGTGAAATGCTTTTTGCTTTGCATGCCATCCATACAGATTGTGCCTACCACAATTGATTGAGGTAGTAAAAAAAGTGAAATGCAGTCTGACAAATAAAATGCAAGCAACTGAAGTGATCTTCCATCAAAATGGAATATCAGGTGATTTGGATCACAGCTTTGAATAACCTATGTTTTCAGTATGTGCTTGACTGTAAAGTGACCTCTCAAGGCCAAGCTATCAATGTTGCAGCAAATTGGTGCACAGCGACTACGGCTACAGTGACCCAGGCTTAATTCTGACCTCTGGTGCTATGTGTGTGGAGTATCCTCATTCTCACAGTGACCATCCGCGTTTTCTCCCTATGCTCCAGTTTGCCCCTATGTTCCAACAGCATGGAGATTAGTAGATTAATTGAACATTGTAAACTGCCTCTGATATGCAACTGAGAACTGGAATTGATGGGATTGTGGGGAGAATGGGGCACAGGGGAAATTCATTGATGAAAGGGATTGCTCTGTGAGCCAATATAGACTCAATGGGAACAACTCCCTATGTTGTACATAAATATGGAAATCCTCACCAGCTTGAAATGTGCAATCAGATCATGAAACACGTCTAGGTGTGTATATATGTGTTTCAAATCTAGCCACTAAAAGCTTCTCAGAGAAAAATTCAGTTAGTCTCACAGTAAAATATATTTAATTCTCTGCAATGCCATTTTCTCAAAACCTGCTGCGTAGGCCATGACTTTTCACTATATTAATGAAATGGAATTGAAAACAATTGATGTTCACCCTTTGTAAATTCATTCCTTATTTACTCTTCAGATTGTTGTCTTATTGTAGGACAGGCGGAGAAACCAACGAGATACCAACAAAATCATGATCTTTATTAAAATAATTGTTTATTTTTTCGGGTTACCTGCTTCCATGCTGAGCTGCATTCTGGGAAGTACACTGGGAATTTGTGAGAGACTTTACCATTCAACTACAGGTGCTGAGAGGGCTCAGTCAGGAAAATAATTTCATTAATTGCACCTGCACTTTCATCATAAGAATGAATTCCAGGCCCCGTATTTGTTTAGGTGGACTGTTTAGACTTAGATTCACAGAGTGTTTGATTAATACAGAATGGGAAATAGCAATTTGGCTCAATTTGTCCATGCCAACTCAGATGCCCGTCTAAGTTACCCACATTTGCACATGATTGACCCATATCTCTCTAAACTTTTCCTATCAAATCCAAGTGTCTTTTAAATATTATTATTTTACCTGCCTCAACTAATTCCTCTGGCAGCTCCATGTGAAGAAGTTGCCCCTCAGGTCTTTTTTTAAGTCTTTTCCATCTCACCATAAACCTGGACCCTCTAGTTCCTGACGAAGGGTCTCGGCCCGAAACGTCAACAGCGCTTCTCCCTATGGATGCTGCCTGGCCTGCTGTGTTCCACCAGCATTTTGTGTGTGTTGTTGTTTGAATTTCCAGCATCTGCAGATTTCCTTGTGTTTGCCCTCTAGTTCTTGGTTCCCTTTCATTGTTTAAGCCACAGTGAAAACTAAAATGATGCCATCGTAATCTTTATTTGCACTGATGTGAGGGGCACATGCTGAATAGATCATTATGTAGCTTTGACAAGGACATCACAATACCTTTTGAAAACTGCATCCTTTCTGTTGTATTAGTAGTTAATAATTATTTCCTTAATTTATAGAGGAACGAACTTGTGTGTACATTCTTTATAAGTTAATGAAATTGTTCAGAATATTTTAAAATTCAATTACACACCCCCAACCTGATATTTCCTCCACACCCCAGTTAGGAAAGCAAATTCAATTTTTTCAAGAGAGTTTAGAGGAAGATAATATTTGTCACAACCAGTTATACTGCATCATTAATGTCGTTGAGAAGAGGATTCAGCATCATGTTAATGTGAACAGTGCTACATAATTTAAGGAAGAAACACTCAGGCAAAAGGTGTGAAACATCCTCCAGACAAACTGCCTGGGTTTCACACTCGCTTTAGTAGAAGCGTGGTTTAGAGCAGAGCCAACTCAAAGAAAATGCTTTAGTGATTTTAATGTCAGCAGATGCAAAGTGGTCTAGAATATAACCACTTGCCAATGTCTTTAGCATGCATTTTTACCCCAAATCTAAGTTTTCCTTTCAACTTTTTTTGCCTTTCAGGAGATTGCTAGAGGTAGGTTACGCACATGAGTTACACAACTGACAGACCACATCAAGCTCAATAATTATTCTCTTAACTTCATTCAAATGTCCATAATCGTTACCTGCAGAGCAATGTTGCTCTTGCGAGGTGCTGCAGCTGACACCTAAAATGGGAATGCCTTCTCAGGTTAGAATCTATGGGTGCCTATCCATTTGTAGAACAAGAATGCCCATGACAAACAAAAACTGAGGATTCCCAATCAATCGTAAATAAAATTCTATGGGAACAGGGACTGCCAATCCTTCATAATTTCCTGCAATGCATCCTGGGAAAGATGACCTCATTGTGCTAGTTTGTGATTTGCAGAGGTTCTATAAAATGCCCCATTAAATCTTGCCACTAACTAAGACTTTTTTCTAATTGGAAACATTAGGTTTTAAAAATAAATTACTGCACTTTATAATATTTCCCTCAGGCGTGCACGGCCTGTGCTGACATTCCCCGGAACTTAAGGCTTCGAGTGCTTAGGCATTCCCTACTATAATAAAACAAAATTTCATGTTTGAATACATTTCAAAGGCACACCATGTGGGATCAGGATATGTCATAGCCCATTTGTGCATGAAGTACTGAGTTAGTGTTTAACTCCAACTAAATTATCCTTAGTAAAAATAGAAAATATTGGCAATACTCAGCAGGTCAGGCTGAGACAGAATTATGCTGCCATGATAGAATTCTATTGTTGAATTTCTATATTGAACTCGTAATTTGCTGCATTGGTTCACTGGAAAATAAGCTCAAACCGTACAATCAGGATTGCTTTTTATTGGGAGAAATGATACTTCACAGTTTCATTAATGCCTGATTATAAGGAAGACTCCACGTTCCCAGCAGGAGCTGTACTTTCAGGAGATGCATCTTGGATAATCACTAGATTGCAGAATCAACACTCCTGTGTAACCCTTTCATGAAGTGCCTTCTATTTATCTGTTTGGTTTATTATTTCAACAAATAGAGGTGAACACTTAAAATTCATTAGGCTGAAGAGAGCTCTCTTTCAAAAATTGTAAATTGTCATATTCTGATTTACTGTATTAATCCACATGGATGTCAACTACTGTAGTTTCTGGAGTGACAGGAAATAGCAACACATAACCTTTTATTGACTATGTTCTGATACTTGCCGTTAGCCACTTCCATTTCCTCATTTATCTGCATATTTTCAAAAGTGCCCCAAAAATGAGATTGCAGAATTCAAGAGCCACAAGGTAATGTTGCAGCTCTATAAAACGTTGGTTAGACCACACTTGGGGTATTGTGTGCAGTTCCCATCACCTCAAAAAGGATGTGGAAGCTTTAGAGAGGGTGCAGAGGAGATTTACCAGGACGCTATCTGGACTAGACTTGCTTAAAAATAAATCATTGCCTTTGCTTTTAACCCTTAAGATGTATCTTAAATCTTGTCTCAATTGCAGGGAGGACGTTATCTATTTTCTTGATCTGAGAAAAGATATAAGAGAGGCTGCTTAAGATTGAGGTTGTATTTGGAGATGGTCTGAGAACTTGTCATGGGGAGCTGCTAAGTACAAACGTACAATCTATAATCATCTCCAGGAAGTACCAGATATGACACATGATTGCAAAATAACAATGAATAATATGTGAATGTACATTGCATGTAATTTGAAATCATTTCTTCACCTACAAAAATGACTTATTTATATATTTACAAACTGATCACAATTATTTCACTAGGATTTTCTTTCTTTTTTACAGCTCCATGTCAGAATATTTTCTTTCTGTTATATGATTGAATCTAACCCAGAAAAGTATGTAGTGATTCTCTCTGAAGTCCGAACTTGAAGGCAGAATACAAGGTTAATGGTAGGGTTCTTAACAGTGTGGAGGAGCAAAGGGATCTTGGGGCTCACACATATAGATCATTCAAAGCTGCAGTGCAAGTTGATAGGATGACTAAGAAGGTGTATAGTGTGTTGGCCCTCTGTAGTCAGGGGATTGAGTTTAAGAGCCACGAGGTAATGTTGCAGCTCTATAAAACTCTGGTTAGACCACAGTTGGAGTATTGTTCTCAGTTCTGGTCACCACATTCTAGAAGAAAGGAGGAAATTTACCAGGAGGCTGCTTTGATTACTGAGCAGGTCTTACGAGGAAAGGTTGAGAAAGCTAGGGCTTTTCTGTTTGGCACAAAGGAGGATGAGAGATGACTTGATAGAGGTGTACAAGATAATAAGAGGCAAGAGGCATTGATAGAGTGGACAGCCAGAACCTTTTGCCTCGGACAGAAATTACTAATACAAGTGGACATAATTATAAAGTAATTGGAATGAAGTATAGAGGAGATGTCAACACACAGAGTGGTGGGTGTGTGGATTGAGTTGCCAAGGGTGGTGGTTGAGCCTGATGCATTAGGGACATTTAAGAGACTCTTAGATAGCACGTGGATGATAGAAATATGTAGGGCTATGTGTGAGAGGAAGGGTTAGATTGAACTTGGAGTAGTCAAAATGTCATCACAGCATTGTAGGCTAAATGGGCCTGTACTGCTCCATGTTCCATGTTACTTTTGATGAATAATCCTGTCATGAATCATTGTATTTCTTTCCTGTTCCTTCAGGACTTCAGATATACTGGTCACAATATTAGTAGGTGGAAGGTAGGCTAGCAGGAGTTAGTATTTATCTATTCATCGGGATGCTGGCAGCCGCGGTAGGAGCCTTCAATGCAAAGTTCTGGCCAGAATTTGGGGCAAGGAGAATGGGAGCAGAAAAACTTGGAAGTGAGAGAATGGAAGGCCAGGAAAGGGATTAGAAAGGCTGGCCAGTGGGACCGGTTAGTTGGAGGGAATGGGAATGGAGGAGGGGGGTGGCAATCAATCAGCCACCCCCCCCCCCCCCCAAAGGACTGGGGTGAAAGATGATATGCATAGCTCAGAAGAGAGAGTTGGGAAGATCAAAAGCTATAGAAAAGAAGCACAAAGGAGCAGGGGAGGCATTAGAAGGGCAAAGTGGACAGTGAGGGTAATAGAAGTTACATTGACAGGGATTGGATAGAAAACACATTGCAATGGCTGGTCAGCTGTGGGGTGGTGGAGGTGATCCACAATAGGGAGCTGAAAGGAAACACTCTTGCTTGTCTTCACAAAGTCCTTGAGCAGAGTAGCAGATCCTTAATCCTTACCTTCCTCTGGTCGTAGGCTCCATTATCCGGGAAACATGATCTAGAGTTGAACTTACAAACAAAGAAAAAAGGACCATGGTCTCTTCACGACCTTTTAATGAGGCGGTGGCTGCGAGATACTGATACAAACGGAGTTATGAGATATTTGTAAGAGTTTGAAATGAAGAAGAGAAGGA
Organism: Hemitrygon akajei; assembly: GCF_048418815.1. Classification (NCBI taxonomy): domain Eukaryota; kingdom Metazoa; phylum Chordata; class Chondrichthyes; order Myliobatiformes; family Dasyatidae; genus Hemitrygon; species Hemitrygon akajei. The sequence goes on from NC_133137.1 coordinate 60,027,871, forward strand.
GCAATAGAAAGGGCTAGTGTGTGGTTCCAGCGTATAGGGTCCAGACAGGTGAGTGTGAGCAACACTGGTGACTGAAGGTAATTCAAAGAACAACCATATCTCCTTTGCAGCATACTTACTGCATAATTTGCTGTTCAGCCTGCTACCTGAAGTCATCTGTAACTTGTAAACTGTCAAAATTTTCATTAGCTCTCTACAGTCCCTGGACATCTAAAACACAAACTTATTATCTATAAATTGCTGCTCTTCAATTTTCCAATGTTGATGTTCTCTCCAACATTAACATTAATCTGAACTCTAACTCTTGCATGGTATTTCTGACAAAGGATAAAATGCAGATATCTGATTCTTGGTGCTTCCAAGAATTAAGAAATGTTGACATGGTGTTTCCCATTTGATCCTTCCTGCTTTTAAATTGAGTCATTGATATTTCTAGTAGAAACTAAATCTGAAGGAATGGAAAGGTTGGCATTTACCTATGTTCAGCTATATATTATGGTCGAGAATGGGACATTTGGAGGATTTAATGTACCTTAATTAGTAAAATAAATGGACATTTAGAGCCAAACTTGAAGGAATTTCAAGCAGTTAAATGCTAAATAATATATATTGGCTTATGGTGATAAAGAACGTGCAATGGTTATCTTGTAGGAGGATTCTGTGAAAAGCTGCACTTTGCAATGTTGGTACCAGCTTGAACCTTTAGAAAGGAAAATGCCAAATATATCAAGATATTATTAAGTTCATTCATCAGAACAGTTCTCCTCTAAGCTCACCACTCATTTATCTTAGGACACCTTTACAGTTGACCTTCAATGAGGTTGATGAATGGGGAAGGTTCAGTGGTTATACTTGTGCAGGCAGCCATTCAGCAGCCTCCCAGCACCCCTCTCCATCCCTGCAGCACTAAGACACATGTTCAGGTTTTTGAATATAACTTATTGGATTGGCTTGGCTTTCTCCATTTAATAATTATATATAATTTAATTGAGTTACTTAAAAAAAAGTAATTTAATCAAGTCAGCTCATAGCTCCAGGCCTCCATCAGTCTATTGTATCATTTAAAAAAAAATTCTCTCAAGTACAAAATTGAAGATAAGTTTAACTTGGAAATCATTTGAAGTTTCCAACATTAAGTTGTCTTTTTTTGGGGTTAGGTGGGCTGTGTTCACTTTGTAGGTAAGTTCGGCAACTGATGGTTCTCAGTGAAGCATTCATAGGCTGCTGATATCAAGGCAAGAAGGTGACTCTTACCATTGAACCATGTTCCCTCTAGCTGGAGCTCAACACTGAATGCAGAAGCACTCAATTTACCTGCTGGCCATTTTGAAAAGAAATTAGTCAAATTAATTAAGTGTGAACTTTCCCATTGGCCATTTTTATATACAAATGCACTGATTGACAGGGCATGGAATGGATTCTCCATCATTCGTCAACCAGCATCTGTTTCAGATCTCATGAACAGCACATCTTGTCACGGAGTGTAAGTCCTTGTTCCCTTGTGTGCCACTGCCCCAGTACAAGCCTTTCACTTCATTCACTGGCTCCTTCAGATAAACTTGTAGCTGTGGAGAGTTTTGAAGACTCATGTGGAATAGAATTGAGACAAATATCATTTCACATTCCTGCACCCACAATTCAATCCTTTCTCAGGTTGTTGACACATTCTCTCTATGGCTACTTGGACTTCCATCATCAGGAGATCGGTTTTCTTTCCACATCCCAATGAGCCTTTGGTGGCTAACAACAGGAAATGCTGCCAGAACACAACATGTCAAACAGCACCCATGGAGAGAGCCACAATTAACATTCCAGGCCAAAGACTCTTCATCAGAATGAAGAAAGAGAGAAAACAAGCTGACCTCAGTAAGAGAGAAGTCGGTCCTTGCAGCTAATTGGCTCCAGTACATTGCCGAACAGTGGAAGTCGGAGGCAAAAAACATGAAAGAGGCATTGAAGGGTATTGTTATGTTCTTTATATTAATACATACCATGGGTTTCTAATAAAGAACCATACTCTGCAAGAAATAGAATGTTTATTTAACAGCAGCAACCACATGTGTCTTACAGTGTCATGCTTCCAGATCTTTCTCGCATTTCTGCACATGCTCAGAACTCTCTTCAATCACATTTTTACACATGATATCACCGCATCTTCCTAAAGAAAAACAATTAGCAACGTTGACCAAAGCAAATGCATAATTTAACTTGTCTCTATCAGTCTCTCTGGGGTTTATGAACACGAGTAGACCTTCTAAGCGGTTCACACAGTTCTTGTGTTTCATTGTTATTTCCATGTTTTGTCTGGTCTGTATCAGTTAACTGAAACTCCGAAGTTAGCTCTTTCTCGAGGTCTTTGCAATTTCTTCTTAACACTGCTCCTTCTTCTGTTTGGACCATGTTTGATCTGGGTTGTACTTCTTCAAGTACTTTAGCTTTCTTAATTCCTGTACTGTACCGGCAAGTTTGGCCTCTGTCCTCCTGCAGAGGTGAGATTGTGATGGAACGCATGGCCCATTGATGCATGTGCGTTTCTCCCAGAGGGCAACATTGCAACTCCTGGTTTTGGTGGCAATGCTTTGTCAGATGCTGGTAACAAAGGGATGGATCTGGGAGCTTTCTTTATTACTTCTAGCCGTTCCATTCTGTCAAGCTCTGTTTTTGGTTGATGATGTAATGCAAAAGGCACTTTTCTACATAGATGTACTACAGGTTGCCCGGTGTTGTCAATTTTAATCGTATGCTGTCCTGGAAGACAACCAAGCCCTTTGAACAAGTCCTCATACTCTTTCATCAAGTCACTGTATTCTGACTCTGTGTCACTGTCCAGGACTAATACACTTTTCACCAAATTCAGTCTCTCACAGGCAGTTAAACCCAGTATTGACTGTATAATCCTTGGCACTACCACAAATGAAAGCATGTGAACAATATTTTTGTGTGATACTTTTTCCACACATGTTCCTTTAACTGGAATGTCTGCACCTGAATACCCAGTCACTTTTATATATATCTGATGTAACTTTGGTCTTGACTTTAATGCATTAAACTCAGATTCTGCAAGAATATTTACTTGTGCTCCAGTATCAAGTTTAAACAGAATATTGTTTTGGTTCACTTGCAATGGAATAGTCCAGTCATTCTTATTTTGTTTGTTTTCACAGAGCACATCGATATAAAACTCCTCAAGTTCATTTTCAAGCACTGCATTTACTTGTTTTATTTTCTTTCTACTTCTGCACCAGCGTGAAAAATGATTACTCTTACTGCAGTCGTTGCACATTTTCCCATACGCTGGACACTGTTTTGACCAATGCTGCCACCCACAGCGATCACATTGCTTTTTTCTCTCAGATGACTTCTTGCTTTCTGTCGGTTTTGTTGTCGTTTTATTATTTTTTCTAATTTGTTCACGCTTTTTCACAGCGTCTACGCTCTCAAAGAAAAGTTCTTCAGCCTATAACATCACGGTTTCTGAAGCTTTGCAGAGCATCAAAGCTTTTTCCAAGTCTAAGTCGTGTTCTCTTAACAGTCTTTCTCTCAGACCATTATCCAGAATGCCACAAACAATTCTGTCTTTAATGAGAGAGTCTGTCAGTTCTTCAAACTTGCATGTTTTATTATGGTGTCTCAACTCAGTGACATATTGATCAATAGTAACACCAGCTCTCTGCATACATGTAAAAAATCTGTACTGCTCATACGTCACATTACGTTTCGGTATACAAAATGCTTCAAATTTGTCCATTATCGATTTTGGATTTAAATTATCTCCATTTTCAAAAGTAAAATGGTTATATACCTCAATTGCGTCGTCACCTATTACGTGGAATAGAAGTGCAGCTTTCATTTTTTCTGGTTTTTTATCCGCTTCGATCGCCGATAAATAAATTTCAAAACGTTGTTTACATTTTCTCCAGTTCTCAGCTATGTTCCCAGACAATTGAAGTGTCGGTAGAGGTTGCAAACCTTCCATTTGTAAAACTGTTAGCAAACACCAAAACAGATCGAACTCTTTTCGATTATCTTTGATTCTCCCGTGTTAGGTAACGTATTATTCTTCCAGACGGACTTCTGACACCATGTTGTGTTCTTTATATTAGTACGTACCAAGGGTTTCTAATAAAGAACGATATTCTGGAAGAAATAGAACCTTTATTTAACAGCAACAACCACACGTGTCTTACAGCGCCATGCTTCCAGATCTTTCTGTCATTTCTGCGCATGCTCAGAACTCCCTCCAATCACATTCTTACACGTGATATCACCACAGGTATATGAAAGAAAGTAATTTTCACGGCTACTGGGAAATTATATGATGGGAGTAGAGACTGACACGGGATTCTGCAGGAAGCTGGCATGAACCTAATGGGGCTAAATGGCTTTCCAAGTTATTAGTAAGTCAGGCACCTGTACAGTTAATGAAAAGAAGTGATCTTTGTCCATTAGTCTGGAATGGACTGAACATACAGCCTACTAAGTGGTTTATTCTGCTATATCAGATCAGCATGACAAACTGACCTCTGGTGACTGTCCTATACAGAAAAAGAGAGACAGGTGCATCCTCTAGAATCCTCCACACTTGTATGGTGAACAGCCTTTGTTGTGTCTCCGCCAGTACCAATCTGCCTTCTCTAAGTTCAGTTGCTATTACTGACTCCATGTGCTTTTCTTCATCTTTTTTTTTCAAGTTATTAACTCCATTTTACTCATGACAGCCAAGGCTTAGAGTCAATAACACTTTGGAATTACAATTATTTCCAATTTTCCAATAAGTGTATTTCCCATTTTGGAAGTGGTTCTGCTATGAATTCTGTTTGTTTGTGCAGGAGCAGAGAGTCCAAATCATCTTTGTACTGAGTTCTTCCAAGCTTTCAATAAAGCTATATAAATTGGTGAAACAATGTTAAAACATAAAAACTTGAAGCTTACTTTATGAATAAAGTAAAAAAGTGCACAAATTGCAAACTGAGGGAAAACGAAGGGAAGCCAAACACATTAAAGGCAAAAACACAAATATAAGCAAGAATGAAGCTGTCATTTTAAATTTAATATCACATCTTGGTTTAGAAATGATTTATTTCTGATGTAGTAAATGTGCTGAACTTTAATCACCGGGGTATACTAATACAGTACAAGAACATATCAGATTATTTTAATACATCAACCAGAGTTTGTCAGAGCATGGTAATACACAGATTGGAGTTAGTACAGTAAATGAATATAATAACCAGATTATACAAATATATTCATTGGAGTAACACCATCTACCAGAGTTTTAAAGTACAATAACATACTGTATACTGTATTTGGAATTAATCAGAGTAGGACATAAGAGAAAAAGGATCAATCAATCTTAATCTTGAATAAACTCTATGAATGAGCAACTATTGACCTCAGGATTCCAAGAATTCCACAACTATTCGAGTGTAGAAGTTCTTCATTCATTTCAATTCTCAATGGGCAATTACTTCTTAGCTTAGACTATTTAAGTTTACTGCATAGAAAGAGGCAACTTGGTCCATCACATCTGCAATTATTACAAAAGATCACCCCACCTAATCCTATCTTCCTGCTTTTGGCCTGGAGCACACAATTCTTCAGGTACTCATGCAAGCACCGTTTAAACTTACCCGTTATGATCTTGCGCTTTTTTTGTTTACCCGCGCTGCACTTTTCCATAGCTTTTACACTTTATTCTGCATTTTATGCCTTATTCTATCTCAATCACTAATGATTTAATCTGCATAAACAATATGCAAGACAAGCTTTTCACTGTATCTTGAATAATAATAATAATAAACACAATGAGAATTTCTGCTTCCACTGTCCTTTCAGTCAGTGAGTACCAGACCCCTACAAATTAATAAAAAATAATTTCCTCATCTCTCCTTTAATTTATAAGACCATAAGACATAGGAGCAAAATTAAGCCACTCAGCCCATCGAGTCTTCTCTACCAATCCATCATGGATCATTTAATAGCAAACAAGAGAAAATCTGCAGATGCTGGAAATCTGAGCAACAAACACAAAATGCTGGAGGAACTCAGCAGGGCGGGCAGCATCTATGGAAAAAAGTACAGTCAACAGTTCAGGCCGAAACCCTTCGGCAGGACTGGAGAAAAAAAGCTGAGGAGTAGATTTGAAAGGCAAGGGGGGGAGAGAGAAAAACGTCAGGCGATAGGTGAAACTTGAAGGGGGAGGGATGAAGCAAAGAGCTAGGAAGTTGATTGGTGGAAATGGTGAAAGGGGGGCGGGGTAGAGGCATTATTGGAAGTTTGAGAAATTGCTGTTCATGCCATCAGGTTGGAGGTTGCCCAAATGGAATACAATATAAAATGTTGTTCCTCCAACCTAAGAGTGGCCTTATCCCAACAGTGGAGGACATATCAGAATGGGAATGGGCAGTGGAATTAAAATGGGTGGCCGCTGGGAGATCCCGCTTGTTCTGGCAGATGGAGCATAGATGCTCGGCAAAGCAGTCTCCCAATCTACGTCAGGTCTCACCGATATACAAGAGGCCACACCGGGAGCACCCAACACCAAAGAAATTCTTCCTCATCTCTGTTCTAAATGGAAGTTTAATCCTAATAAAGTTCTAAACCCTACTACTAATTACTTCAGATTGATTAATACTGGGTGAAAGTCTTATTGTTCTAATACTCTGATCCCCACTTCCAGGAAACACAGGAAGTGTTTTTCTATTTTTGACACGGTGTTTGGTGCAGAGGGAGAGACAGAGGGAAGACTGAACAGTTCATTCAGTTTTAGTAAGAACTGTACAGAACCAAAGGAAAAAATAATAAATGCTAGGCCAAAGGGTCACTAGCTAAAAATTCTCAAGCTAAATTTTAAAGACTTCGCTGTGGTTCAGAAGCAGTAACTTAATACTAAACTGATACTGTTCCTCTGCAGTATCAATGTAAGCTGTAATCTTCTTAATCTTCGGAACGTGATCTAAGGAAGCAGGGAGCGTTGCCATTGCTATGCTTCGGTCAAGACGCAACAAAACTGAAAGGAGAGGAAGGGAGTTAAAAACAACCACAGTGAAACACTAATTGGCCGGAACGTGTAATCTCATGAGCATGGCTCCTGACCCCGTTCAGCAGCCCACCTGCAAGGACCCCCAGACTCCACGGCAGAGTCCGTGGTTGTGACAATTTTCTTCCATGTCGAAACTGCAAACACTTTCATGTCTTTCAATGTAATTACTACTCATTGTCCTAAACGCTTGAGAATCAACCTCATCTGGTCAATCTTCCCTCAAAAGGCAACCTTCTCAACCTAGGAATCACTCCACTGAGCTTCCATGACATTCCGTGTCGGGCAGTTGTATTCCACCCTATTGATAAGGAGACCTAGGGCTGGAAATTATGTGGTGCTGAAAAAGCCTTGTTAAACTGCTGCTGCGTTGGACCCGCATACCAGTGTTCTTTGAGAACCCTTGCCTGCCTTGGGCTTTGCTCTCATTCATACACACTCAGCACGTCCTTCCTCCATTACATTCCTCCACTGCAGAGACTGAGGAACTTGAAAGATATACCACATACCTGCATTTGTAGGGATTCGGAGGAATTAAGTGATGATCTCAATCGGAATCAGAATCAAGTTTAATATCACTAACATATGCCATGAACATTGTTTTACAACAACAGAACAGCTCAATATATAAAAAGCTATAAATTACAATAAGACGTACAGTATATACAAAATAATTGAATTAAATAAGTAATGCAAATTGAAAGCAAAAATGGTGAGGTAGTGTTTATGGTTGATGCATTGTCTGTTCAGAAAACTAATGGCAGAGGGGAAGAAGCTATCGCTAAAACATTGAATGTGTGCTTTCAGGCTCCAGTACCTCCTCCACGATGGTAGTAGCAAGAAGAGGGCATATTCTGGGTGATGGTGTCCTTAATAATGGATGCCACCTTCTTGAGCCATTGCCTTTTTTAAGATGTCCTCAGAATAATTGTATTATTTTTTTGATTGAGGGTCCAGACACAGGATTGAGAGTATGGATAGAAGTTGTGGGTATAATTGGATTTTGGTGAGTAGATTGGATGAAGACCAGTTATGAACAGGATTGGGAGATGATGAAGAACTGTACGGAAATCGGTGACAATTAGGGATTGGGAAAAATACTGAAGAAACTTCGATAAACAGAGCCTTCCAGATGCTGATAAATTCCAAAATGCCCTGGCAGAGGACCAGGTAATATTGTATCTTCTTCAATAATTCCAAAGTAGGTGTCAAATTACCAGTGAAGACATGCTTTGGTGTGTAAAGGCTGCACCATTTATGTGTGTGAAAAAGGAAGCATGGTATACATTCTCTGATACCACTGATCATGTCTGTTGCTTTCTACACCTAAGACAGTCATGGTACCTAAAACCATGCAAAACTACGCAACAGAACCTTTGGAACCAAATGTGCACATGATGCATCAGATACAATCTCACAAAAAATCCAAAGTAAATATGTCAAACTTCTCTGCACTTCAACACTGATTCTTTGGTTATAAATGCGAATACTATATACGAGTTATTTTACCTAATCATTTGTTGTATTTTTCTTTCAGCTTTTTAAGTTTTTTTTTATTTTCGAGGACCCAGAACCTTCTGAATGTCAGTCTTTCCCCTCCTCTCTCCATTTAAAAGGATTTCAACCTCCTGATTGTTCTTCCACAAGCGGATAACTTCACACGTTTCCGTGGTCTATTTGCCATTTTATGTCCGCTCACATAGACTCCAAGTCGAGCATTTGTAGCATTCTAACAGAGAGGATTCAGGAAATGTCACTTTGTGGTTTAAAAGGAAGTGAGTTTGAATTAGACTAAAAACACAGCAATCATTGAAACAGAGGACGTTGTTAATGGGCCAAATCATGTAACGATTTTTGCAGTGACGGAAGATGGAATTTTATATTGGATGGCCGAACAAAATAACTCACATCAGTTTAATGGTGATGATGATTTTACTTGAGATGAATGAGAGAAATCTGTCAAAAAAAAACTGCCACCAAATCCATAGAAGGTCAAAGTCTCAGTCACACATTCCTGCACGTGCTTGAAAATGCAGAGTGAGCAAATAGAAGAATGGAGCTCCATAGATTGTGGGCAAGCTAGAAACCAAATGGCTGGTTGAACTCAATGGGCAAAGCAGCACATCTGAGAGAAAGGAATTGTCGGGACAGATGGACGGCCTCAAACCAAAATGTCAATGATTCCTTTCCCTCCACAGGTGCTGCTTTACCCATTATGTTCCTCCCACTCTCTGCTTTTTGCTCCAGATTCTGCAGTCTCTTGTGTTTCCATAGATTGCAGTCAGACAGGTTTTAAACAGGAAATTTCAGGTGCCTAGATTACGGTTTGAAGCTAAGTATTTTAGCAGTTAGCAAATGTCTAGAAACAAAGATGTTAAATATAAGTCAGCTCACAAAAGATATGAAGTTTTTTTTCCTCAATCACCAGGGAGTGAACTGAAGTGAGTGTTTTGTTCTAGCTTTTAACTTTGAAAGTTTACTTGCTCTCTGTAAAATAAAGCAGCTGATTTGTCTGGCTAGATGATTACAGTTCACTAACCAAAATGCTAAGAAATTTTTCATGAAGGCTCAATAAGGAAACCAAATCACAAAGGGTTGTCTGAGCTCCTCTTGTCCATCACAGTGTAATTAGAAATCAAATAATATGAAAGATACTCTTCAATGTAATAAAGGACCAGTTGCAGGAGTGCATAGTTAGACCCAGAAGAATAACATAGAAACATCAAATAATTTTGATTACTCATACACAGCGTATATCAAAGCACAAATGAGAAAAAGTGCACCAATCATATTTTACCAATGTTTGCTATTGCGGAAATCAGGGACCAATCATATTAGGAAAACACTGACTGACTGATGTATATTAATGCATAGATTAGTCTGTTCCACACTTTTATTTTCTAGGTAATCATGATTGATTAATAGGAAATGGTTCGCTCTAGAGGAGTTCTGTGCGTTAACAAACTTCAATTAAATCATTATTTACCATATTAGGATAAGTTGGATGCAGCTGATTTTGTTTAAATGTATGTCAACCCAGTCCTTCTCCTCCCTTATTGATTTGTACCAACGATTATTAATGTCTAAGCTTCATTGCAAAATCTTTTAATTTTCCATCGACTTCCTTTGAACAAACCTGACAAAAACTTCACTTACAACAGGAGAAAACTTGAATCACAAACCTGGGTTTACCAGTACATTTTGGCATTGAGTTGCTGCATTGATTGGATCTGAATTTTTTTATTGTCAAAGCTATATAGCACAAAGAAAGGCCATTCAGTCCACTGAGCCCATGCTGATGGCAATGCAACCTTTTGCAGCAATGTTAAACCAAATACATTTTATTTTCCCCAGATTCTCATCAATTTCCCCCACATTCTACCACTCATTTAGACTCCCGGAAAAAATTTACAGTGCCCAATAGTTGGCCTAGGGACTTCACTGAAAGTCCTAAAGTGGACATGGAGGGAATGTTTCCAAGAGTGGGTGAATCTAGGAGCAGACAGCACAGCCTCAGAACAGAAGGACAACCCTTTTGAACAGAGATGAGGAGGAATTTCTTAAGCCGGAGGGTGGTGAATCTGTAGAATTCAATGTCATAGCTACTGTGGATGCCAGGTCATTGGGTACATTTCAAGCAGGGGTTGATAGGTTCTTCATTAGTAAAAGTATCAAAGGGTAATAGGGAGAAGGCAGGACAATGGGGGTTGGGAGAAACAATACAGCAGCCATGATCGAATAGCAGAGTAGACTCGATGGGCAGAATGGCCTAATTCTGCTCCTAGTCTTATGATCTTAAGTAGAAGAAAACCAAAACACTTGGGGGAAACCCAACAAGTCACAGAAAGAACAGACAAGTTCCACCCAGGTCGCAGGAGCTGTGCAGTGGCAGCTCTATTCACAGTACCACTGCACCGGCCATATTGCTGTTCATTAGAACAGCCACACCAAGTATTCAGGGGAAACAGGATGACAGAACAGAAGTGTGGTTCAAGTGCTGGGAGAGAGTAATCTCCCTCCTGGCACTTATCCCCGCAAACGGCCTAAGTGCTACACCTGCCCCTATACCTCCTCCCTAACATCCGTTCAAGACCCCATTCAATACTTCCAGTTGAAGCAACACTTCACCTGTGAAGCTGCTGGGGTCACTTTTTGTGTCCGGTGCTTCCGATGCGGCCTCTGCACCCATTACAATGTAAGTGGGACTTCCCAGTGGCCAAACACTTTAATTCCCATTCCAATTCCCGTTCCAATATGTCGGTCCATGGACCCCTCTTGTGCCAAGCTGAGGCCACCCTCAGGGTGCAGGAGCAATGCCTTACATCCAGCTTGGGTTGCCTCCAACCTGATGGCATGAATATCGATTTCTCCTTCCAGTAACAAATTTCCCCCACTCCTGCCCTTCCACTATTCCCCAATCTGGCCTTTCATTTCTTCTTACCTGCCTATTGCTTTCCCCTGGGTGCCCTCCTCCTTCCCTTTCTCCTATTGTCCACACTCCTCTCCTGGCTTCACCTATCATCTGCCAGCTAGCCTCTATCCCCTCCTCCACCTTTTTATACTGGCATCATCCCCCTTCCTGCTCAGTTCTGAAGAAGGGTCTCGGCCTGAGATGTCAACTACTTACTCATTTCCTGCTGAGTTCTTCCTGTACTTTATGTGTGCTTCAATGAGAGAATGTTGATTTTATTTTCCACGTCAGCCTTATCTATTGACATGGCTCTCCCTTCAATGTGTTAATTGAATTTGCCTCAAAGCCTCTTGCAATAATGAATTCCTCATCTGTCATTCAATAGACAAACTTATTTCTCCTGAAATCCCTATTGGTTTAGTGTTTACTGTGTTACAATTATAGCCTCAACTTTTATGCTCTCTACAAGTGGAAATACAGGAATAAAGCTGAGCTCCACTTAAGGGTTACTTTGGCCTAATAGGCACTGATTTACAGTGCCTATAAAAAGTATTCACACCCGCCCCGTGGAAGTTTTCATATTTTATTGTTTTACAACATTGAATCACCGTGGATTTTATTTGGCTTTTGTGACACTGATCAACAGAAAATGACTCTTTCATGTCAAAGTGAAAACAGATCTCTACAAAGTGATCTGCATTAATTTCAAGTATAAAACACAAAATAGTTGATTTAAAATGACACACCAAATCATCACTGGTGTGGCCAAATGGTTTTAGAAGTCACATAATTAGTTAAATGGAGATCTGTTTTTGGAGAACTGTGTGCAGTCAAGGTGTTTCTAACAAAAGTGGTAAAAATACACCTGGGAAGTCCGACTGCTGGTGAATCAATATCCTGGCAAAAACTACACCATGAAGACACAACAGCACTCCAAGGAACTCCATGTAAATGTTACTGAAAAGCACAAACAAGGAGATGGATACAAGAAAATTTCCAAATCACGGAATAGCACTTGGAGTAGAGTTAAGTCAATAACCAAAAAGGGAAGAATATAGCACAGCTGTAAATCTGCCTAGAGCAGGTCGTCCTCAAACAGTAAGTGACCGTGCAAGAAGGGGTCTAGTGAGGGAGGCTATGACAGCTCTGGAGGAGTTACAAGCTTCAGTGGCTGAGATGGGAGAGACTGTGCATACAACAGCATGCTTCATCAGTTGCAGCCTTACGGGAGAGTGGCAAAAAGAAAGCCACTGTTAAAAAAACTCTCAGGAAATATTAGCTAGAGTTTGCCAGAAAGCACGTGGGAGACTCTGAAGTCAGCTGGAAGAAGGTTCTATGGTCTGATGAAACTAAAATTGAGCTTTTTGGGCATCAGTCTAAACACTATACTTGGCGTAAGCTAAACACAGCACGTCATCAAAAACACACCATCCCTACTGTGAAGCATGGTGGTGGCTGCTTCATGCTGTGGAGATGCTTCACTGCAGCAAAAGCCCTGGAAGGTTTGTGAACGTAAAAGGCAAAATGAATGCAGCAAAATACAGGGAAATCCTGGAAGAAAGCCTGATACAATTAGCAAGAGAACTGTAACTTAAGAGAAGACTTGTTTTCCAGCAAGACAATGACCCCAAGCATAAAGCCAAAGTTACACAGGAATGGCTTAAAAAACAACAAAGTTAATGTCCTGGGGTGGTCAAGTCAGAATCCAGACCTCAATCCAACTGAGAATTGTGGCTGGACTTGAAAAGAGCCATCATTCATGATCCCCATGCAATCTGACAGAGCTTGAGCAGTTTTGTAAAGAAGAATGGGGAAAAATTGCAATGTCCAGCTGTGCAAAGCTGATAGAAACCTATCCACACAGACTCAAGGTTGTAATTGCTCCCAAAGATGCATCTACTAAATACTGACTTGAAGGGAGTGGATACTTATGCAATCAATTATCTTGTGTTTTATATCTGTAATTAATTTAGATCACAGTAGAAATCTGTTTTAAACTTTGACATGCAAGAGTCTCATTCTGTTAATCAGTGCCCAAAAAGCCAAATTAAGTCCACTGTGATTCAATGTTGTAAAACAATGAAACATGAAAATTTCTAAGAGAAGAGAATGCTTTTTACAGGCACTGTAGCTTTAACTTCTTGCAGTACATTACATGTACGTAACACAACTTTCATTTGTCCATGCAGTACATCTTTATAATCACACATACCAGAATTATGTGGATGACATCCAAAATTCGTGTCAACCTCACATGAGGAGATACGGTATATTACCAAAGATTCTCGCATATTTCTATAAATATACATGGAGAGCATCTTGACAGGTTGCATCACAGACTGGTATGGAGGCTCGATTGTACAGGATCGCAAGAGGCTGCACAGGGTCGAAGGCTCAGCCAGCTCCATTGTAGATACAACCCTCCCCACCACTGAAGACACCTTCAAAAGAAGGGGGTATCTATCACTCAGGACCTTCACTTTCCTTAACATGCCTTTTATCATTACTACCGTCAGAAGGGAGGTACAGAAACCTGAAGACCCACACTCAACTATTTAAAACCAGCATCGTACTTTTGAACAGTTATGAACGCATGAATGCTATCCCATTATTTGTTTGTTTTATACGATTTATTTATTTTATAATTTACAATAAATTTTAAGTCTTTACACTATATTGCTGCCATAAAGTAACAAAAGTCATATCATATATGCTTCTGATTCTGATTTCTAAGGAACTTGGCTTTGAGCAGGGGTATCCCAAACCTGCAGCATTTAATGATTTGCAGGTTTATTCTTTGATTGTGAGGAGTGTTGGTTCGGCACATTTGCTAGGTTTCCATTGGCAGATCTGTTGACCTTTTAGAAATCATGTGGCTCACATAGAGTGATACATTTCTTTTGTCAGCAGATTTGCCTCCTTATGTTCTGCAGAGGAAATGCAGTGAGGATTCACCAGACTGATTTGTTGGATGTACAAACGTATGAGGAGATGTCTGTGTCTCTAGTCATTTAAGTTTAGGACGTACAACATAGAAGAGCACAGGAACAGGCCCTTCAGCGTGCAATGTTTATTTATTTAGAGATGAAACAGAGTAACAGGCCATTCTGGCCTAACGAGCCCACAGCAGACAATTACACCCACGTGGCTAATTAACCGACTAACCTGGACGTCTTTGGAATGTAAGAGGAAACTGCAGCAGCCGAAGGAAACTCACAAGGTCATAGGGAGAATATATGAACTCCTTATAGATAATGGAGGAATTGATTCACCGGATCACTGGCATTATGCTACCCACTATGCTAACCATGCCAACCCTGCCAAACTAATGAAACTAGTAATTAAACACTAGTTAAACTGATCCCTACTTCCCATGCTAGGTCCTTGTCCCTACATTCTCTGCAAATCCATATGCCTACCTCAGAGCATTTTAAATGCCTCAGTCTTAATTGCCTCCACCACCATCTCTGATCACAAATTCCAGGCACCCGTAACTTACTGTGTAAAAAACATGCACCACAAATCTCCTTCGAACTTTTCTCCCCTCAGCCTAAGTGCATGCTTTCTAGTATTAGAAATTTGTACCCTGAGTCAAATAGATAGTGTCTTTGGTCTTTTTGGCCCTATGTACTGACGTAACTCTCCCGTCAATACATGAATTATGTTAGAAGAATAAGAAGAGATGTCATCAAAACTAGCAAAATTCTAGCAGGACTGTTTAGGTTTGTGGCAGAAGGACTTTCCTGTAGCTGAGGGAGCAAGAACGAGGAGTTGTCGATTGGGAATAATGAGGTGAGGACTGTGAAGAGAAATTTCTGTACCATTTCTGAAAGTGTTGGACCTGTGGAATTCCCAACCATCAAAGCTGTAGAGGGCAAGGTACCAAGTATATCTGAGAAAGAGGTGGATAGATTTCCAGATACCGTGGATATCAGTAGGGAGAGAGTGGGATGTGGTACTGAGATACCGAATCAGCCATGATTTAATTGAATGGCAGAGCAGGCTACATGGGCTGAATGGCCTTTTGAGAATGAGGAATAGGTTGACTGTAAACCTGGAATCCTAGTCATCATACCCCATGAATTGAATTGAATTGAATTGAATTTGCTTTATTTCTTACATCCTTCACATACATGAGGATTAAAAATCTTTATGTTACCTCTCCATACAAACGTATAAAAATTGCAGGCAGGCCAGCAGTGTATGTTTTGCAATAGTGCCAAGGTACATGTCCAGGGTCCTTTATGTTCACAGGCAGAAGTGTTTTGAAAGAAATGACCCCAGATATCCTGTTTGGATGCACAGTTTGCAGAAAGCTTTTCTTATCATGGCTGCTGACCCCTCCCTAGAATCATAAAAACAGAAAAATTTGTTTATAAGATGGTATTTATTATTCTTATAATATTTTACAAATAATCTAGCTACCAGAAAAATTACCAAAACTTGAAAGATTTTGCCCAAATGAGCTTGCGCAGATGCATGCATTTTATCACCACCATCTGCTTTAATATTCTAATTCGGTGCAAGTTAACAATTTCACGCCCCTGCTTATCTCACTGCTAATGACTTTTATCACCACCACCCCGCTCCTTCTTCCTGTTTCCATTCACATTGCGGCCTAACTAATGGATAACCTCCTCCTGAGTTTATTCCAGATGTTGACTTGTCATGGAATGATACAATTCAGTCTGAAAAGCATGCTCAAAGCCAAAAGGAAAATAGAAAACTCGGCTGTTTCCGTAGTTGTCTTTGCCACTTCCACCATTGTTACCCTGCCCTGGAGCAGCAGCATAGAAAAACATAACACCCACTGACAAACTTCAAACCACCAATATGTTCCCTATCCGTGATATAAGCTTCTTGCCAGGATCCCTGCGAAGAATTGAAAAAATTCTGTTCACACCGAACGACATGTGTTAGTCAAAGCTAATTTGGGAACCTTGACTTTCGATGTGTGACACCTGCAGTATATTCATGCTGCACTGCAGTGAAACAGTTATGGTGACTGTGGGGTTCAGGAGTTTAAAGGAAAAATGACACACCAGCCATGATAATAATCATTTTATTGATGGTTAGGAGCAAATACCTGTTGCTCTTATATGCCAATTATTTCTTATGCCATTGAAGAAATGACTGTGAAAGGAGAATAGTTATCTTTCTGTCTAGAGAACAGAACTAATAACTTGGGGATGAGATTCAGATGCTACCTTAATTGCTTGGGAGAATCAGCCAATTTGTTCAACAAATATGAAATGAAGAGGACCAGTAATGGTAACCATGTCACTACCATTGATTATTATTTTAAGCAAAACACAATAGGCTAAAAAATTACTTTGAGGGAAGGAAATTTGTTGTCCTGCCTTAAATAAAGTTAGTCCTCAGCCACCCACTTAAAGTCACTAGGTACATCAACAGTACTGTTTTGATATCTTCACTCGTCCCAACTCTAAACTGATTCTACAACCTATGAACTCAATTTCAAGGGCTATGCAACTCATGTTCTCAGTGTTAATTATTTCCTTATTCATTTAAATGTTTATTTGCACATTTGTCTTCTTTTGTACATTGGTTGTTTGTCATTCGTTTTGTGTAATTCTTTATTATTGGATTTCTCTGTTTTGTTGTGGATGCCTGCAAGAAAATGAATCACCAGGTAGTATTTTGTGACAGATACAGCACATATTTTGAACTTTCAATAAAACTGGGTGGCTGCATTGCACTAATCACCTAGATTTAGACATGATAAAAGCACACTAATCAAAGTCATCCTCATTTACAGCTGGATGTTTCTTCCAAAATTTAAAACCCTATCCACAAAATACTGTGCTTTACACCCTAGTTTGGAGAAACATTGACTTGTTTCTATATACATTATATACATGTATATAAATAAATAACAATAAATGACTTGACTTGGCATTATATCACGCATTTCCTTTGAAGGAGTGGGTGGGAATGGGAAGAGAATTAAACTGAATTAATGTAAATTGAATTAGTGTAAATGGATGTATTTACATTCAGCGCAGACTCAGTGGACCAAAAGACCTGCTTCGATGTTGTATGACACTAGGACCTTATGGATCTATTTTAGTCAACATCTCAAACTTCTCATACAAACATGCAAGGAACGAAAGAAAGCCACTCGAATCCTTGAACCTGTCCCAGCAATTAATAACATCATGCCAAATCTGGTTGTAACCTAACGTTGGTAACCTTCAATGCAGCTTTGCCTTAAACATACGTATAGACTTGAGAGGATACATCCTCCCCATGTCCGACCCATCAAAACCTTCAGGATCGTTAATGCTTTATTCTTCCCGTCTCACTCTTCCAAACTCCAATGTGTGCAAAACTGGTCTCTTCCAATGTCTGCTCATAAGGCAACCTGTCATCCCAGTTATCAGTCTAGTAAACCTTCTCTGAATTGCTTTCAATGCATTGACATCATTCCTTGAAAAAAAGATTCCAATACTGTGCACAGTACATCAGATGTGGTCTCAACAATTACCCATATAACTGAAGCATAACACGCCTACTTTTGTCTCAATCTCCCTTGCAATAAGCAGCAGCATTCCTTTGGTCCCTCTGTGTCTCAGAACTCTGTAGTCCCTCACCAGATATACATCTAGTGACCACTTTATTAGGTACACCTGTACACCTGCTCGGAATGCAAATATCTAAACAGCCAATCTTGTCACAGCAAATCAATGCATAAAAGCATACAGGCATGGTCAAAAGGTTCAGACCAAACATCAGAATGGGGAAGAAATATGATCTAAGTGACTTTGACAGTGGAATGATTGTTGGTGCTAGATGGGGTGGTTTGAGTATCTCAAAAACTGCTGATCTCCTCAGGTTTTCATAAAAACCGTCTCTAAATTTATGGAGAATGGTGCAAAAAACACAATTAAGCATCCAGAGAGTGGCAGTTTTGTGAGTGAAAATGACTTGTTAGGGAGAGTCTTCAAAAGAGATTGGCCAGACTGGTTCAAGCTGACAAACGGCGAGGTTAACCCAAATAGCTGGGTGTTACAATGCTGATGTGCAGAAGAGCACCTCTGAATGCACAGCATGTCAAACCTTGAAGTGGATGGGCTACGGCAGCAGAGGACCAGGAACAGACACACAGTGGCTTTATTAGGTTTATTAGGTACCACACTTTATTAGGTACAGGAGGTAACTTACAAAATAGCCATTGAGTGTATATTTTGACGGCACAACAATTCCAATCAGACTTTGACCAAGGTCTGGGACTTGACGAGGGTGAAGCTTTTATATGAGTGATTCTTTTCTAGTGATTTCACATTCCTACACATGGTGCTACTATATTGCATCATCTGTCCTATAGTCTCATTTGTTTCCTGCAACAGTGTCTGAGCTCCGGAAGATACTTTGTTTTGCTGACATCTTAAATTCAGGATCCTTGCATTTCTTGGATCCTTGCAATTCTTGTATCCTTGAAAATAGTTTTGCTAAGTATTTCTATTCCCAAATAGTACTGAAGCTTTATTTTGCATGCCTAGATTCCTAAAAATATTCCATGCAACATTTTTACTGCTTTACAGGCCAGCAGTAATGCTCTCAACTAACTCGCAATCACTCTGCACTTACTGTATACAGATCACCTAATGTGTGTTGGTAAAGCCTCTCCAGACCAAAGATTACAGCAAATATAGGCCATCCCAGGGTTACAAAAGTGTGACTTACAGGCACCTCTATGTACAAACACGCCGCCATAACATTCGTTAATTTAGATGTCTGATATACATACAGTATGTCTGTTCATTCCTACAAACAGCAGACCTAGTTTCCTCATTCTTTCCACTTTTAGTAATTGTTCTTTCTTCTCAATATAACGTGCTTTTGATAGAATTAATTACAATACTGCGGAGGTATAATTGCCATATCCAGTGATTTTTGTGTACTTTCTGTCTTATGAACAAACTTGACTTATGAATATCTGTACAAAAAGAACCCATTTGTTACATAGGGACAGCTGGTATCTTTTTCTTGATCTACACAGAATGGATCTTCACATCCATCAGAATTCTCCTTGTCAAAAAGCAAAATATCCCAAGTATAGGGAATCTGAAGTGCAAACTAAAAATGCTGGAAGTACTTAGCAGATTGGATGGCATCTGTAGAAATTAAAACAAAGATAGCATATTAACTTTGTGGAATGTCCTGCATTCCACAAAATGGTAGAGGCAGATACCACAGGGGAGTTTAAGAAACTCTTACACAGGCGCATGGATGATATAAAAATGGGGGGGGGGGCTATCAGAGAGGGAAGGGTTAGATTCATTTCCGAGCAGGCTAAAACGTCAGTACAATATTGTGGGCCGAAGGGTCTGTACTGTGCTGTAATGTGCTTTGTTCTATGTTCTACAGTATTATCATAATTGAGAAAAGTTTTGAATGAAACAAACTTAGAGTTGCAGAGAAAGAGGAAAAGGACAGAGAAAATTAAAGGATGGGTGTCTGATGGGGTGGCAACCACTACACTGCTTCTGGGACCAGCTAGGAGATGGTGAAGCGGGTGTGTCTGAAAGAAGTGAGAATAGATGAAGATGACCTAAAATACATAAAGAGGAAATAGAAAAATAAACTGATTGCTGGACATGTGAGATTCAATATTGGCATGGCTGAATTATTGATAACATTGAATTCATTATTGAGTTCTAAGAAGTATGATA
The DNA here is from genome assembly GCF_048418815.1 of Hemitrygon akajei. NCBI lineage: Eukaryota > Metazoa > Chordata > Chondrichthyes > Myliobatiformes > Dasyatidae > Hemitrygon > Hemitrygon akajei. The sequence continues at coordinate 60,048,020 of NC_133137.1, forward strand.
TGCCAGAACGGAAGATAAAGTTCAGTTCCCTGAGCTTACATTAAGCTTGATTGGAACACTGTAAGCTGCCAAAAGCAAAGTTGGAATAGAATAGAGAGTTAAGGTTGACTATTTTTGTTATCAACTGATATTTCTGCAAGATCATTGTTCTCAGCTATTTTCTGAGTGCCTGTGGTGTTAGCTCCATCTGATCAGGTATCATAAGACAGGTCAGGTCCCGCCTGGCTATCTCCTTAATTCATTTTCCAGATTTCAAGTTTCAGGTCAAGTTTATTGCCATCTGTACAAGTCCAGAGAGGTCCAGGGACAATGGAAAATTGGCAATGTAGCAGCGTCATAGGTACAGAAAGTACATACAGCATTAATTGTGTATAAATCAAACAAGATAGTGGAGAGCAAAAGATTTTGCAGAACAAGACATAAGTGAAAAAAGAACACACTCAGAGGTAAATCCATGGTACTGTCAGAAGTGGCCCATAGCGTCCGTGGCTGAGGTTAGATTCAGTGTAATGCTCCATTACTGTTTCCCCATTCACCTCTGTCAGCCATCTGAGGGCTCACACATCCCAAGCAAACAGACAAAGAACTTTTCACATACACAAAGTTCTGTACTCCCGCAACACACATTGGGCCCAGTATCTCCTTCATGGCTCTGATGATGGCTGGATCTGGCTTCACTCCATCTCTTGTCACAAAGAGATCCATGAGAAATCAGTTTTAACAATAATTTTTGATCATCGGTCTTCTGTTACTAATACTTACATTGCTTGTCAGAGCACTCATTTATGGTCTAACACTTTCACTCTTTCCACTTCTCCAAAGACCAGCATGTCATCTGCTGTGCTCTTTACACCCGTGAGACCTCTGAGCTGCCTGTAAGTAGACACATCGCAAGGCTATGCTCTTTGAAAATAAATGTACTTTGAACTTTGAGATCTTCAAGTGCAGCATGCTATTCGAACTTCCTTTTAAACTGCCTTGACTTCATTTGTTGGTCTCATCTGGTGTCCTTACACTTACATCCCAGGATCTATTCATTACAGAATAGAACAGGTTTATCCTAATGAAATGGCAAATCATCTTCATATATTCATCCACATGTTACCTCAACTATGAGGGACTGTGACCTGCTCCCCATTTCTGCTTCAAGCGCTCCACCTACATTCCAGAATTCCATGAACCAACATTCCGATGCCATACAGTATCTCAGCATCTCTCTAAGATACAAAACAATGGTTGATGATCAGATCAATAACTAAAGTATATTATTTAAATGAAAATCTACAGTGAAAGACTGTATCCTGGTCCTGGATTATCTCCCCATATGCCAACTCATTCTGGCCACTTCTACATCAGTCTGTTTTTGTTAGTGTACACAGGGCAATTGGTTACCTGCTCGGCATCTGTCTGGCTCAAAGGACAATGGGATCATCATCATCATCATCACAAATCTGGGCAGAAGGTATGGAGATCCTGAGATGCCCAGTTGTCAAGATCCCCCTCTCGGCCTCACCAGTGTAGTCCAAAGGAAAGCTTATGAAGCAATACGTTTGGCACCGGCTCAGCTGCAGGAGCTGCTGGAAGGATGTTCAATGACATCCAGCCACCTCAGGGGCTCCACTCTGGATTTGCTGTCTGGGTTTACTCCCGTAGCCTCTGTCTCTCCTGAGGCTGCCCACAAAGCAGTGGGGCTACTTACCCATAGCTGCGGATCTGGTTCATCAGCACCACGGTGTGTCCACACACCAGTGGGCCTGCGTGCTATGTCTGCAGGGGCCAGACCTCCCCCCCATCCTCTGTAGTGCCTCACGTAGTGCCTCCTCACTAGCGACACACGGAAACTGAACTCCTTTCCGCCTCAGGCTGAACTGATTGCCTACTGCGATTCATAAAGAAGAGCTCTGCCAATGTTACATAAGCCATTGTAGGTTATAGAAGAAAAAGAAGATTAGCCCTTAACTCAGCAGTGGAGTTACTGGGGCACCGTCGTGACGGTGTTTCCGTAGCAAGCTGTTCTTGTTTTTACGAGGCCGAATTGCTAGCTCGACGCTCAACCCGACTTGGATTTGAACTCGGGAACCTTCGCTTCGGAGTCCGGCGCTGATTTATTGCGCCACCAAGCGGGATATGTAGGTTATACTGTAATATAATATCATACTACATATGTTATAGTGATATCATATACATTATCAAATTACATATATTGTGTTACATATACTATACATAAGTTATTCTCAGGTATCAATAGCCTTAGGACTTCTTAATTTATCCACAGCTGTCGTTGCTTAAAACATGAAGAAGAATATCTCTAACTGATGATCAATTAGCATCCTCCCTCAGCTGATGATTCAGTCCACTTTCATATTTCTGATCATATTTCAGACAAGGGCACAGAATATGCATTAAGCCAAACTTCAGCTCGCATATCCAAAGGTAGCTCATTGTCATCATCAGTAGGTGAAGTCCTGGAGGGTAGAACTGCCAGTGATGAAAGAAATGAACAAGGAAAAATCTAGCCTGATTGCCTTCAGTGCATCCATCTCAGATCCAGTTGTCTGCTGAAGTGTGGAAAGCAGCAACTATTACACAGTCCACGGGGAGACAAAGCCCATTCGTTAATTTGAGGTCATCCTCCATCAGAACTGATCCAGCACATCAATATTGGGCACCCTTGAGGCAAAAGGGACATCAACAGCTGTAGAATGTTACTCCATTACAATCTCTAATCTTAAGAACCAACAAGTTTATTTTTATCTCCCGACTCTGTGTTACATTTTCCTTGTTAACACCCTTGGGATATTTTGCTACGTTAATGGTGCTAGCTGAATGCAGTCGCTGTTTTTTTTCCTGTTGTGGTTGTTGAATGGTACCTTCTCTTCAAGGTGTAATATTTCATTAAAGCTTCAGGACTAGTGCCCAAACATAGGGACCAGACTTTTCAGTAGTGGAGTTGAATGGCACTAAGGCATTACTTTATTTTATACCAGAGAGTGACATTTTTGTTAGTCAGATGATCAGCCATGATCTTGGTGGTTTTTGGAAGCAGTTTTCAAGTGCTAAATTATGTGTTTTTGTCCTTATGCACCCATCAATAGAATCACGAGGCTGCACTGATTCTCCACAGCCCAGAAATCAGATAGTTTTATTTCTCCTTGTGGAAGCAAAGCCAGACGTTACATTATTTTGTGGATCTGGCCCTTGTCAGGCCTAAAAGTGATGACCACGTTAAAATGGGGCTGATTTTCTATTTGAGACATTCATTTAAATAGCGGTGGACAAGGTCCACTCCTGATGCATATTTCCAATTATTATGCCACTTGACTACTTTCAAACCCATAATTGACTGAGTGCTTTTGAGAATATTGGTGTTCTGAAATGGCAGTGCTAACCATTAACCCTGTTTGAAGGGGAACATAGAGCTGTCAGTGCCTCGCTTTTACAGTGCCTTGTTGAATGAATGAATTCATCCTACTAAGATGACAGGATGATTGTCCCAGACAACACTACTCACATGTCAAACACTGCACTGGAAAGTGGCTACAATAACATGCACTGCTTTGCACATACACTAAATCAGATGCATAATGTCCTACAAAAACAGAATTAAGTAGCTGACACAGTCACATGGAGAATCAGCAGATACTACTTTACATCTGTAAAACTAGAGACCAACTCAAATAATATCCAAATGAATGTAGCCTTGTATAATAGAAGCATCAAAGCATTTGGTTTTATGGGTTACAACTAGATATACCTTATTGTCTTTCAGACGTTGGATTATGTTCCCCATTCATATGTACTGACCTCAGACTGCACCAGCAAACAAATCTTTTTTTTTAGGATTACTCCTCTCCACTAATAAGACAACCACTGAAAGAAACCTTGCTCAATATTCCAGATATCCTATGCAAGGTAAAGCAAAGCAAAGTACCCTGATAGAATTCAAGGGTTAAAGACTTAAGAACAGAAGTTTGAATGCAGTGTGTTCATATATTATTTTATATCTATACAGTGGAGCCTATAATATGCAATGTCAAAGTTCTAAGATATGAAGCAAAGAGATGTGTAGATCAATTTGGTAATAATCCTCCATTTAGGTGACCAGAACAAATGCCTCTTTCAGCATTTGGTTAGTTATGTAATGTTAGAGATAAATGATTAAGTATAATGAGACTTTGACAGCATAAAAAACTCACCAAAATTGTATCTAGCTTTGAAAACAGGAGCTTAAAATAATGACATTTTATGGGCACATTGATTTTGCTTCTCCTTCCCAGATGTAGAAAAGTGGGAATTGATTACAACGACAAGGCGTTTAAGTGTTGAAGGGTAGACTTTCAGCACTTAAACACTTAGCTTTTCTTTATATTTGCTCTTTGTTGTGGCCCTACCAGGGCATGATGTGCAGGTCTGAAAATACTATTTGTGCAGTGGCACAATGGAGCATCAGCCATTTATGATAAGTAGAAAAATTCAATTTAAATACATAAAAATTGAAACAGAATAAAAGGAGCTTAGCTTGCATTTTCAAAATATGATGCAATCCTAGACAGAAGCAAAAGCAAGTACTTTAAAGAAAAGCTTTCTTGCTGATCATGGACTTTACTGCCTTGTGGAAGAGAGGCACATCTACCCAGGAATTGAAGTCCACTGCATAAGTGCACAGTAGGGTAACAGTTCCGTTAAAAAATAGACCGCATCTCGCTTGTGAAGATTAAGGTTCAGAATTCCTTATTTGGTTGTTGATTTCACATTTCCATGCACTTTTTTGGAGAATTGTGTGCAGTAGCAGCAGGTGTAGTCACTGAATTAAAAATCTGACAGGTCACAATCAAGTAATATGGCATTGAAACTCAGCCAAACATATCCATGCCAGTCATGGTGTCCACCAAGATTGCCCCATTCACCCATGTTTGGCCCATATCCCTCTAAATTCTTCCAATCCACGTACTTATCCAAATGTATTTTAAATGCTTTTAGTGTATCTGCCTCAAACATTTTCTCTGACAGCTCATTCCATTACACACCACCCTCTATGTGAAGGATCTTTCTCTGCAGCCCAATCTGGAGTCACCTATTGCCAAATAGAAGGAAGGTTGGGTCATCAACTTTCCTTACCTCCAAATTTTATAAAACTAAGGCATAAGGGAAATGCTTTGATGAAACATTGCTACAAGGGGTGATTGATAAGTTCCTGGGCCTCAGGTAGAATGAGTCAGTTTTAGAAAACCTAGCACATTTATTTTCCAACACAGTTCCCTCCCACATTTACACACTTAGTCCAGCGGCAGTGGAGCATACGGATCCCTTCTTTGTAGAAGGGGTCCACAGCAGGGGTGATTGATAAGTGTGTGGCCTAAGGTAGAAGCAGATGAGTTATACAGCTCTCATTACATGCACGTGCAGTTCAACTCTTTGAGTGAAAATGCAGAAAGTTTGAAGTTAATAACTCATCTCCTGCTACTTTAGGCCATGAACTTATCAATCACCCCATGCTGTGGACCACTTCTGGAGGTCCAAGACGCCGACTTCTACAAAGAAGGATCTGTATGCTCCACGACCACTGGACTAAGTGTGTAAATGTAGGAAAAATAAATGTGCTAGGTTTTCTAAAATTGACTCCTTCTACCTTAGGCCACAAACTTATCAATCACCCCTCGTAGGTAATGCAAAATAAATGCACAGCACATCTTGGAATTAAGTAAACCTGCAACAGGTGGCTCGTTGTAGCTGTGATATTGATGTCAGTTGGAAGTGCTATGATTCTGCATCTTTCAGTGAATTGGTAACAAAGTGATACCTACAGCTTATTCAGCGTAACACACACAAAATGCTGGAGGAACTCAGCAGGTCAGGCACGATCTATGGAAATGAATAAACAGTCAATGTTTCATGCCGAGACCTTTCATCAGGTCTGAGAAAGAAGAAGGAAGATGCCAGAGTAAGAAGTTGGGGGGAGAAAGAGCACAAGCTTGAAAGTGATGGGTGAAACTAGGTGGGTGGGAAAATTAAAGGGTTGGAGAAAAAGGAATCTGATAGGAGAGGAGATTGGGCTATGGGAGGAAGAGAAAAGAGGGGGAGGTGATAGGCAGGTGAGGAGAAGAGGCAAAAGGGCAGAGTAGGGAATGGAAGAGGGAAGGAGGAGGGGAAAAGAAAGAAGAAAAAAATATACCAGAAGCAGAAATCAATATCCATGCCATCAAGTTGGAGGCTATCTGGATTGAATATAAGGTGTTGGTTCACCACCCTGAGACTGGCTTCATCATGGCAGAAGAGAAGGCCATGGACCGGCATATTGGAACAGGAATGGAGATAGGAATTAAAATGGTTGGTCACCAGAACATTTCACTTTTGTCAATGGAGCGGAGGTCTTTGACAAAGCAATCCCCCAATTTTTGTCCGGTCTCACCAATGTAGAGAAGGCTGCATTGGGAGCACTGGATACAATAGACAATCCCAATGGATTAGCAGATGAAGTGTTGCCTCACCTGGAAGGACTGTTTAGGGCCCTGAATGGAGGTGAGGGAGGATGTGAATGGGCAGGTGTAGCATTTCTCTCAATTGCAGGGATATGTGCCAGGAGGGAGATTAGTGGAGAGGAATGAATAGTGTCATGACCCCAGCCCCCTCCTTTGTGAGAATCGCAAGAGAGAGAGAGAGAGCCTTACGGTTTGGAATGTGGGCTGGCCGCTCAGCCAGACAAAAGCCTTGGACATAGCCATTGTCTTGGGAGACACCTTTGTGGAATAAGGGACTGGACTACGTGCAAACCCTCAGGGCAATGTGAGATGGGTGATGGGGGAAAGATTGCCTCACCCCCACCCTGATTAACATCTACAACCCTGCCAGTCCAGATAAAAGGGGGGCTGCCAAGGCGGGGCCTCAGATGCACCAAGGAGACACACGAAGAAGACACGATAGCACTTCCCGTCGGAGCGGGAAGCCATTCTGAAGGAAGCCACGTGCATTAGATTCCGGATCGAGAATCTGTGGCTGAAACCAAAAGGAAAAACCGTTTTAACTAACAACAGGGATTTGCTTCGCAAAGACGACGGGCAAGTGTTCCTTCTCTCTCTCTCCAACACGTGAAATGCCAGCGGTTCCAGAAACGGGGAAGCCTGCAGACTTTGAGTGACTCTTATATTCCATTGGACTCAGTATCCCCTAGACAACGATAGAGCTTATTTTTGATTGATTATTACTATACCTGTGCTTTAGATTGAGTTTTGACGATGTATATGATCTGAATGTTTTGTATTAACCATACATTTGTGCCCCTTTTTAAATAAAAACGTTTGAAAATAGTAGCATCAGGCTTCAGCAGACCCCTCTATCTTTGCTGGTAAGTCACCCGGTTACTGGGAATGTAACAATAGACAAGTGAATTACAGAGGGAGTGATCCCTGTGGAAAGCAGACAGTAGGAGAAAAGTAAAAATGTGTTTGATGGCAGGGTCCCATTGAAGATGGAGGAACTTGTGAAGAATGATGTGTTGGATGTGGAGGCTCATGGTGCAGTAAGTGAGAACAAGAGGAACTCTCTCCCTGTTAAGGCAGTAGGAAGATGGAGGAGATGTGAGTAAAGACAGCATCAATGGTGTCTTTAGAACAGAAATGCCCAAAATCAGTTAATCTTTTTGGTGCCCTGATGATGCTGTTGCAAGCAGAAGTTGTTGTCAACAGTAATTTAGCTCCCATTCAAAGCCTGCTGATCCACAGAAACACTATTTAGACCTGAGATATTCCGAGACTTTTTTATTGAGCTGGCTTTGTTTAAATTGGATTGGATGTCATTGCATTGGAATGGATGATTTATTATTACCACGCGTACCAAGATACAGTGAAAAGATTTTGAGTTGCATGCCAAATGGACAGATCATTTAGGTACACTGAGTCACAGTTACAGAGTAAGTGCAGGACAGATAGACAAACAAAGTGCAAGGGTGATGATGACTGGGAGATCAAGAGTTCATCATCTAGTGTATGAGAGGTCCATTCAAGATTCTGAGATCTATTGGATAGAATCTGTCCCTGGGTCTGGTGGTGTGTTCTCTCAAGCCTCTTTATCTTCTACCCAACCAGCAAGAGAAGAAGTAGAGAAGAGAGAATAATCTGGCTGGGAAGGGTCCTGGATTATGTTGGCTGCTTCCTCAAGGCAGCAGGAAATGTAAATGTAGATGATGGAAGGAATGCCAGTTTCCCCGATCTGCTCATCTGCATTCAAAATTCTCTGCAATTTTCTATGGTCTTAGCCAGAGCAGTTGCCATACAAAGCTATGATGCATCCAAGTAGGATGCTTTCTATGGTGCATCTATAAAAACTGGTGAAGGTCATTGAGGACATGCCAAATTTCCTTAGCCTTCTGAGGAAGTAGATGCACTGGTGTGCTTGCTTAGCCTTAGTGTCCATGTGGCTGGGCTGGGACAAATTGTTGATGCTGTTCACACCTAGGAATTTGGTGGTTTATACGATGAATGGTAGAGCTCCAGGGAGTGCATTGGAATGGATTGATTTGGGAGTACAAGTGCATAGCTTGTGTTGAAAACTGCATTACAGGCAGACAGGGTGGAGAAAAAGATACTTAGCATGCTGGCCTTCATCAGTCAGGGCACTGAGTAACTGGCACATTACATTGCAGTTGTATAAGTTGTTGGTGAGCCAGTAGTCAGAGTACAATGTATAATTTTGTTCACCCTGTTTTAGAAAAACATGGATAAACTGGAAAGAGTACAGAAAATATTTATGAAGATATTGCCAGGACTAGAGGGCCTGAGTTATAGGCAGAGGTTAAACAGACATAGTTTTTAATTCCTTAGAGTGTTGGAGAATAAGAGGCAACTTACAGAAATGTTTAAAATTATAGGAAACTTAGATAATGTGTAAGGTAACAGTCTTTTTCCTAGGGTAGGGGAATCCAAATCAACTGGGCATAGACTTAGGGTGAGAGGGCAAATATTGAAAAGGGACCTGAGGGTCACCGTTTTCATGGAGAGGACGGTGGGTTTCTGGAATGAACTGTTAAGAGGAAGTGGTTGAGTCAAGTACAATAGTATCATCTAAGAAGCACTTGGATAGGTACATGGAGAGGAAGGGCTTAGTGAGGTAGGGGCAGAACACAGGAAATTGGGACTGGCTGGGTGGTCACTGTGGTTAGAATTAACTCGTTGGGTCAAAGACCCTGTATCCAAGCTGTACTGCTCTATGACTTAGCTCAGTATCATTGATAAAGACAGGGTGTGTACTTCACCCAGCTGCCTGAAGTCTGTGCTCATCTCTTTTACTTTTTATTTAGACATATAGCATGGTAACACGCCCTTCTAGCCCAACGAGCCCACATCACACAATTAGGCCCATGTGACCAATTATCCTTCTAACCTGTACGTCTTTGGAATATGGGAGGAAGCTAGAGCACTTGGAGGAAAGTCATATGGTCACAATGAGACTGTACCATCTCCTTACAAACAGCAGCAGGAATTGAACCCAGGTCACTGGTGCTGTAATAGCGTTCTGCTAACCTCTTAACACCATCACTAGATTATTTATCTGCTTCTTGTCCTCCATCTCATCACCGTTCTTGAAAATACCTCCACGGGTTTCCAACGTCTACTCCATTTCCTGTACCTGCTTGTTTATTGGAATTCTATTGCATTTGATTTTAGTTAACCAAACAGCAGAAATGTGTCTAAGTGCTTGGTGGTCCACTTCATTCTCTTTGTCAAACTACTTGCAGATTCACTGTAAAGAGTCCTGAAAATATAACCCGGTGTGATGGTATTGGGTTTGCTGGCTGCCAAGTTCTAAACTCAAATGAACATCTTAAGTCCTGTCCAATATAGATAGTTATGGGTACCCTCACTAGACAAAGGCTATCCCATAACCACCTACTCTTCAAATTCTAGATTACGTCCTTATTCATCCTCCGTGGCAAATTTATCTGCCAATACCTACTATTTGAGCGGTGGTTCCCCCTCCCTTCAAAGTAGAAGATACTTCCCTGCTAACAAAATAATTTAAACACAATTCATTTATTTTTAGTGATACATGTTTATATTTAAGCAAAATTCTTGAAACACATTGAAAACTCACAGAGGTTTTCTATCTTAGAAAAGCTTTCCAAATTAGAAACAATTTCTAAAACAAAAAGGATTTCCAAATCACAGGCAGTATTCCTATAAGCTAAAAAGACATACCAACGATCTTCGGATGAACGAATCATCTATTGCAGAAATTGAAGGCAGAGGAATGGATTTTAGTTCACCCTGTCTTTCTGTCATTCTTCTTGATGACCTTGACCATTCTTAGCAAACTTGACAGTTCTCTTACATTTATACTTCTTTTTTACCACTTGGGCAACTTCACACACATTGATATTCTTTCAGATACCTTTACACATAGATGGTCTAAATGCTTCTTGGGACTGAGTTCCCAAAATCACACAATTAATGCTTGAATGCTGACTCTCTGAGTACACAAAGGTTCCAACTATTAATAGATCAGCTATTTGAAGTGCTGGGTGATAGTATCCATCTGGCCTGTAAGCCTCCTTGAACTAAATAACTTTTCCAGCGTTGTCTGATTTGATACAAGGGATTTAAAATAATCGCATTGTCTTACACCGCATCTCTTGAGTAGTCAGCCACGTGTTGTGAGCCAGCATCCTGTGCTTTAGAAACAGTGCAGACTGCAGATTGATTATTGCTTGTCATTTACATTAAGAACTGAAGAATGGCTCCCATTTACAACAAGAAGCTGAACAAAGAATATTGGCTGGAAGTTTAACTTACTGTACAGCAGCTCTTTGATCTCTAGAAGAGCTGTTATGTTAGAAAGCTGAGCTTGCCAAAAAGGCCCCTTGGCCCTGGACAGAGGATGACCATCACCTCTGTCAATTGACACAATAAAGACTGGGGTTGAAGGGGTGAGGGAAGCAATAGGGCTTTGGGATATGACATATTCAGCAATCCTGTGTGTCTCCAAAAAAAAATATTGAAAATTCAGACTTTAAACCATTGATTTGGAAATGTTTAAAGACTAATAATTAGTTTGTGGTCAGAAAGTGAAGTGGGTAAGAAAAGAATTAAAGCCCAGTGCAGGTTTGGTTGGGGTAAATTTGAACTGTTTTAATAATGAAAACTTAATTTAATATTCTAAACAATAAATACTTCAAGATCAATGATGAAATGGTGTTTGGATATAGATGCAGATTAGTGCTGAGTCTCTAGAACAGATGAAAACTAAAAGTGGTTTGAGGAAAATTATGTTGTTTAACACATAAAGCTACAAGTTATAATTCTCTTGGTTTTAAATTTTAAGAAGATCATCATTGACTTCTTGTTGTTTAGTGGCAAACCACACAGAAATTAAGCTATTAACAACTTCCATAATTTGTGTCATTGTGGATGTAATTAAAACATCACTATCTAGTTTTGTACAATTAAAATAAGTTCCACATGAGTGGACCATGGAGTTAATTTGGATAGTCAACCTGCACCCTTCCTGCCCTCCTCACCAGCACCACTCCAGTTTCTTCCCACATCCCAAAGATATGCTGGTTGTGAGGTTAATTGGCTGATGTAAATCACTCCTAGAGTGTAGGTGAGTAGTAGAATCAGAGGGGAGTTGATAGGAATGGGAGATTAGTGAGGGAAAATGATTATGCTGCCATAGATTCAGTATGCTGAATTACCCTCCTTCGAGTTGTCTGGAAATACAGAAATTAGTCTATGTTTATTGTTCATGTAAGCTTTATCAGCATCTTTCACCTAACTGTATATCCTCCTGGCACTTATCCTTGCAAGCGGAACATGTGCTACACCTGCCCCTACACCTCCTCCCTCACTACCAGTCAGGGCCCCAAACAGCCCCTCCAGGTGAGGCGACACTTCCCTGGGGTCATATTCTGTGTTTGGTGCTCCTGGTGCGGCCACCTGTAAATCCGTGAGAACTGACATAGATTGGAAGACTGCTTCCCCTAGCACCTAAGCTCCATCCACCAGAACAAGCAGGATCTCCCAGCGGCTGCACAATTTACCATTCCCATTCCGATATGTCCATCCATGGCCTCCTCCACTGTCAAGATGAAGCCACACTTAGGTTGGAGGAACAACACCTTATATTCCATCTGGATACCTCCAGTCTGATGGTATCAACATCAATTCCTCAAACTTCCAGTCATGCCCCCCATCCCCCCCACCTTCACCATATCCCATCCCCTTTTCCCTCTCACACCTTATCTCCCTGCCAGCCCATCACCTCCCTCTGGTGTTCCTCCCTCTTTTTCTTTCTTCCATGGCCTTCCGTCCCTTTCATCAATCAACTTCCCAACTCTCTACTTCATCCCTCCCCTCCCCCTCCAGGTTTCACTTATCACCTGATGTCCTGACGAAGGGTCTTGACAGCACTTCTCCCTATAGATGCTGCCTGGCCTGCTGTGTTCCACCAGCATTTTGTGTGTGTTGCTTGAATTTCCAGCATCTGCAGATTTCCTCGTGTTCACTTATCACCTGTTGTTTCTCTCTCCCCTCTCCCCACCTTTTAAACCTACTCCTCAGCTTTTTCTCACCAGTCCTGCTGAAGAGTTTCAGCCCAAAACGTCGACTGTACTTTTTTCTGTAGATGCTGACTGGCCTGCTGAATTCCTCCAGCATTTTGTGAATGTTGCTTGGATTTCTAGCCTTTGCAGATTTTCTCTTGTTTGTGATTTGATCCTTCTATTTCTGCCTCTACATCTCAACAATCCAAGTGATAATGAATTCTACAGATATTATTCCTGAATTCCTTATTGAGTATATTATGGATTATCTTGTATGTTTAAGTCCTGGTTTAGGACTACCTGGAAGACATGCACTCAGCCCCCTTTGTTAGCAGAGATGCAGTGAAGGCTGTTGGCTGTAATGCTCAGTTTGGGAAAGCCTGGCTTCTTAGGTCTTTACCAGAATATAGTAGCCCAAGCAAACAGTTGAGTCAGTTCTCCAGAGGTCCCAGCCTGAACAATGGCTTAGATATTTTCAATGTCTCAAAAAACAGGCGACCAAAACTTCTCCAACAATGCTGAAATTCTGTTGAAATCTGTGAGGTGGCTAACATATCCTCTCTCATGTTCTTCCTATGCCTGGGGCTTTTTCAGTATCCATGCATAAAGACCTTGCAGGCAGCATAACACAGTACAAAATGGCTTAGTAATGCATTTATTAAATGCAATTAGTTTCTTATTCTTTTAAAGTTTGGAATCTTACCTTCCCTCTTCACTAGGTGGAAACTTCTCTCAAGTATGGATTTGTGAGACTTGTTTGAAAGTTACTAATCTGTGTCAATGAGATATTCTATGAATGATATAATGAAGAAACACAGAAAGACTGCATTTTATTCCACAGAGACATTAAATTTTCATGCAGATTGACGTTTACAGAGGAACTGTGTGTGTGTGTGTGTGTGTGTGTGTGTGTGTGTGTGTGTGTGTGTGTGTGTGTGTGTGTGTGTGTGTGTGTGTGTGTGTGTGTGTGTGTGTGTGTGTGTGTGTGTGTGTGTGTTGTATGAGAGAAAACAAAGATTCAGATTCAGATTTATTTATTACATGGACATCAAAATATGTAGTGAAATATGTCATTTATGTTAACAACCAACACACCCAAGGATGTGCTGGGAGCAGCCCACAAGTGTTGTCACATATTTCAAAACCAGTGTAGCTTCCCAACAATGTTCAGCAGAACACCAACACAACACACAACAACACAAGCAACAGCAACAACAGCAGAATAAAACAAGGTAATAACAGCAAAACCACACCCTTCTTACTACCCCTCCTCCTCACACACAGAGGCCTCCAACCCCAGCACAGGTCTCTCAGGCTCTCCAGTCCTTGGCCCCAGACTCTCAAAGCTGCAGGCATTGGGCCTCCAACTTCCAACCTCGGTCCAGGCTCGCCCTCTTCCTCTGGGCTTGCCAGCTTCGGACTTCTTCCTTTTGGGCTTTCAGCCTCTGAACTCAAAACTCCGGACTTCAACATTCACTTTGCCTTCCCGACTTCACCGACCTCTGGGTATCGAACCCAGGATTTGGCGATCAATGGGTTTGACCTTCGATCACAGATTTCAGAGAGAGAGCAGGCACTTCTATATCTTTACAAACAAGTAGGTTAAGAAGGACATAACTACCAAGATACCGTTCACCTTATCAGACTCTCCTGAATTTCAACAAAAGCTGTTTTCCATGTCAACTAAAATTAGATGTTTGGCAATCATCAAATCACACTGACCAAGAGTTGAATGAAACCTGTGGTATTTTACAATCTGTTTGAGATGCTTTGCTTCTCCATGCTCACAAAAAAAATCGTCCATTTATTTTAAGCAGACTTGCACTGCCATTAAAGTAGGCAAGGGACTTTAATGCAAACAGGTTAATGGGATTCATTAGCTACACAGCACAACTTAATTTCAGTTTTTAAATCACTTTCAGGGAGGGTTATGTAATGTGGGACATCGCATTTACTTTCCCTCTCAGCATCCACTCATATAGATGTTGTAATTCCCATAACCCTCTGCAGTTTGCAAAATGATCAGAATTTGTCCTCTCTGGCATGAACAAAACAGCAGATTCTTTCCTCTTTTGAGAAACAATGAACCAAAATTCCATTTTCTACAGAAATCCATGGCCCTCTCCTTGCTTACATTTTGTCTGTATTCTCTAACCTGTCTTACCAGAGAGTAGAACATTGTATTCTACAGCATTCATCAAGCACCTCATTCCCACTCAGTCAGGCAATAAATTTGAACAATTTCACCCTTGCATTTAATAGGATCTTTTAACTTTCTGCCGATGGTAAATTAAAGTGCTTTATGTCAGAATATACTAGATTCACGGATGGGGTGCAGAGCGACTTTAAGTTAAGTAACTGCTTGAAGTGTCTTAAGTACAGCCTTAACCACAAAATAGCCTCTAGAAAAAAAATACGAAACTTCGTGGTTGATTTGAACAGATTTTTTAATTGTATTGCCAATTTTAGAATGACAATAGGATCCAAGGACTCTAATTATTTAAGAAGATTCCTTTCACCACTGAAGTACTACACATCTCTAAAATCCTTCAAAGAATTTTTTACAGGCTTTTTCGGCCCATTTTGTGTTTCCTCGGGCTTTTATATTTGTGTGTAAAGCTTCTCTTTTTACCATGGAGAGGAGCCTGAAACCAATTACAATACATTCAGTGCCCTCAAAAAGCAGGAATTAGACCCTTCATGCACTCTAGCAACTTGTTATTTTAAATTTCACCTCATTCTACACCAAATTGTTACTTCCTCTGTCTTCAGCTCTGGTGTTTCCAAACTGCAATTACTCAATAATCTTTTAGTCAGAAAGAGGCAATTGCTTCTCTGATACAAAGGAGGTCTGCATGGAGGTTACAAATGATTGCTTTGACTTTGACCCGGTGTAATCTGAACATTGTCCACAAAAGCTGCTGTCATCTGAATCACGCTGCTCTCAAATGCTGTCCTTAGTGCTGGACTGCCAAAATCCCAAAGGCACCCAGAGCTCTTTGTGAAGTGCAATGTACAGCAAGGAAGGGCCAGACAGATTCGCTGAGAGCGTTGACTGCAGGAACCTTCCAGAACATTAATTCCTGTATTTTTATTTCAGCTGAACCCTTGGAGCAAAGGTGCTACATCAGTGGGAGAACCTTGACTGATGCTCCTGGGTAATACTGATAGAGTGTGGGAACTCTCTCCTTTAGATAAGACCCTGGCTCTCCTCTCAAACGTCAGAGAAAGTTGCACAATATGAAAGCAGAACAAGGAGGGTTATCCCGTCGGAAAAGCAAAACAGATCATTTAAATTGGGGATTAAAGCAGAAAATGGATGGATTTGCCATAATTTTTCAAATCTATCGACCTACCTCCATTTTGACACTGATTCTCTGACAGCTTATCATACTGTCCTTTCGACCATGACCCCAATACCAAAGGTCAAGCCATACAGTCATTAACCACAAACCCTCTAATAATCATCATTCATACTCCATAGACCCCAACTTTATGATTCCCCAGTATTCCCCAACAAAACCTACTTATAATTCCTCTCCAAGATCCACAGTCTAACCGGTTGAAGAGATACAGCATAATTCTGTCTTTATAGAAGGGTCTCTGCTGTTCTGGCCGATGTCCATTCTCCAACCAAAATTAACGTTAATGAACCAACATTATCTGATTAACACACACAAAATGCTGGAGGAACTGAACACGTCAGGCAGCATCCATGGAAAGGCAAAAAGAGTCAATGACTTCATGAGTCCTGATGAAGAACCTCTGCCGAAACATTAACTCTTCATTCCTTTCCATAGCCACCTCTTGATCTGCTGAATTCATCCAGCATTTTGAGTGTTACTCTGGATTTACAACATTGCAGAATACCTTGTGTTTATTATCTGATCATACTGACATTTTGTGCATGCTGTACTCCAATGGGCTGCCACATTTCTACTTTATCACAAAACTGAACTTTGAAAGAATTTTAAAGCTTTCCAGGAGATTGTGAAATACAAACCATTTTTCCCTGAGTGCATGATCTCCTTCATTACCTTTGACAAGAGTCTTTTGGATTTATCAGTGTTGAAACTTCAAATAGTACTGTCTGTCAGTTTGCTTTCTGCCCAATGTAGGATTTTATTTTATGATGAAGAAACCAATTCAGCAAACGGACTTAAGTAGTCTGCACAACAGATCACATATATATTAATAATCTGGATTTGGATATACAGAACACAATTTCAAAATCTGCAGACAATGTACTTTGGGATTTAAAAGTGATCAAGGGTGATAATAAATGGTAGTACCTGAGAGAGTATTGAGGAATCAAGGGAACCTTGTGTACAAGAGCATAGATCCCTAAAGATAACATCACAAGGCAGACAAAAAGGCATATAGGGATGTGCAACAGCACACAAAGTACTTGAGGAACTCAGCGCGTCAAACAGCACCTACAGAGGAAACTGAACAGTCGACATTTCAGGCCAAGACCCTTCGTCTGAACTGGCCTGGTTCTTACGTTTCTACTCTCTGTTTCCTGCCGATCAGCCAATGTTTTGTTCAGGCTAGTGAAGACCTTTTAAATCATGGCCTTCTATTTTGATGACAAGTTTATTTAGTAAATTTCATTTGGAAGTTCATGTAAATTGCATTAACCAATTTCCCTTATCAACCTTCTCTGCTATTTCATTAAAAATTCTCCTGATTTACCTTGAATTATGGAAGTAGTTGCATCTCCAGCATCCTTAGCACTAGAGCTATCAATGCCAGCAAGTAGACAAGATTTTTTTAAGCCATTGGGTATATTTAAACCAGAGATTGATAGGTTATTGATTAGTAAGGGAATCAAAGGTCACAGGGAGCAGGCAGGAGGGTGCCATTGAAAAGGATAATAAATTACCTATGATGGAATGGCAGAGCAGACTCGATGGGCTGAATAGCCTAAGTCTGCTCCTGTGTCTTATGGTCTAAATAAGGGAATGGATTAGAGGCTTGGTAGTTTAAGGTGTGCATGGGTTGTAAGAGTGCTGTGAGTTGGGGGAATAGGTTAAATATTTAGTGAGCATCTGATAAAGTTGTTCTGATGAATCTATCCTTAAAGTTTAAAACTGTACTGAACTGGTAGTAAGGTGTAGAAGCAAAGGATTACACAGCACAGAAAGATTCTGGAAAAGCTGAAATAGGCAAAGCTGGGAATATTCAGTAGGTCAGATAGCAGCTGTGAAGAAAGAATCAGAGTTAAAGTTCCAGGTTGATGACACTTCAGCAGAACCAGGATCATTGGAAATAAAGCAAGGTTAGAATTGGAGAGAAAGTTAGAGTGTCAGAGGTTAAATAACTGATTGAAGGTGCGTGGTAAATCCTAGTGAGGTGTGAGGAGGAGAAAACACGCAACGTCTGAATATCATTACTGAGAAGCTGCCCAGTGGCTGCTTTAAGGACCATCAACTCAGACCCTGCACACTCGGAGAAAATGTGAACCTTCTGCAGGTTCACATGTCTTCTGCACCCTCTTCCCTGTCTGCCTGTCTCATGCTGGCTGCATTCCCCTCCCTCTGCCACGGGCGACCGAATGCTACGCAGAGGAAACCTTTGCCACGGTCTGACAAGACGCTGCAGCAGGATCTGCACAGTGCTCTTTGAACAATCGCATTGTTATTGCTCTCAGACCTGAAAGCAGTTAAACTGTTTACCTTGTTCTACACAAATGAATCATGCCAGTACTTACACAAGTTCATATGCTAATTTGTGCGCCCAGGGGATTTGCATCTAACTCCCTCTATTGGCGGCAGCAAAACCTTCTATTGCAATAAACACATATTAGTCTGAAGAGACAGGATCCACACGTTGCCATTAGATAGTACAGAGAAACTGTGAATAAGCTGTAGTTCAGAGACTGACCAAAACTTGTGCAAAACAGAGGCATCTTGATATATTTTTTGGTCTGTAACCTATGAACAATCATACAAACAAGCTCTTGAATATGCTAACAAATAGTGCTGTTTCTGTGTTGTTAAATGGTTGGAATGATTCGACTCATTTTCTTAATTTAAAAGGTAATAAGCCGGGGGAAAGAAAAGTTTTGTTTACTTCCACGATAGGCTGAAGAAAGGACTGCAGTTGAACCAGAAGATAAAAAATCGCGGTTGGTCATTGTAAGTTGTCCCGTGATTAGGCAAGGGTTAAGTCGGGGTTTGCTGGGCAGTGAGACTTGAACGGCCAGAAGGGCCTATTCCACGGTATATCGTAATAAATAAAAACAATAAACCTTCAGTTAGTAGGTCATAAATCTGAAATTACAGTACCCTCACCCAGAGACTGATGAAAGTGAGGGAGGACACAGCAGGGCAAAAACTTATTCTTAAGGAAAGTGACTATGATACTGCAACTCAAACATTAAAAAAACAGGTTGCAATAGAGGAATGTAAGATGGTTAAAAGGAAATTTAATTTCTACATGTCCCACATGATCAACTATTTAATAAGATACAATCATTAAGCATTTAATGATATTCCATGAACTAAGTGGTTGGAAGTAAAGGTTTCTTCTCTATATTAAGGGAAGAGTATTAAGTAGGGTCAACTGATAACTGTTCCAGGGGCTTAACAAAGAGCCAAAGCTTAACTGAATACTATCAAAGGATTCTCTGCATTGCAACCTGAAACAGGACATGGGGGCTCAGTTTAATATCTCACTTTAAGCAGGACTCTGTCAAGAATGCGTGTACAAGCCAGAGTGGGCACTGCCTAGATTATCTGGAGAAAGGCTGAATTCACAACCACCTTCTGTTTCAAAACTGATTGCAAATGAACCACGCTAATAGGACAGTTAGCAAAAAGGAGGAAAAAATGGTGTCACCCTGATATTTTATGTACTGATAAAGGTGTGAGCAACTTGTTTTCAGCTTTGGGATAACAAATGGACAGGGAAAAGTATCAGGGTCAAGAGGTCATCAAGTGCAGATGCTCAAAAAAGTTTGAAGGACTTTGCTGCCATTGGTTGGTGAATGCATAGCATTAGGGGGTTAGTTAGTATGAGAAGAAATCGAATAACACTTGTTCTTACAAAGACCATTGAAAGCCAGGAAGCTTCTCTGTAATTGGTTCATTGAATCAACCATGATACTTAAAAAGATATTGACCAAGCATTCAAGAGGGAGCCTGTATGCTTTGAGAAAAGAGCCAAAAAGTGAATTAATGAGACCATCTCCTACCAGGAACTTGCACGGGCATAAAGGATTATGTTGCCTCTGTCTATGATCATAGAGAAACATTTTGCAAGAAAACATAACAGCAAAAAGAGATTTGCACTTTGCTTTCTGGCATCTTTCCAGATCCTCTTTAACTGTTCTAGATACACACAGAGAATACCATAGTGAAGTGAAGCCTTGGTTAATATCTGCGAGTCAAAGCAGCTGATTTTCTCACCACAGACTTGGGTTGTTTTCTCTAGAGTGGCAGAGACTGAAGGAAACCTGACAGAAGTTTATAAAATTATGAGAGGCAGAGATATAGTTGACAGTCAGAGTCTTTCTTTCAGGGTAAAACTGTCAGATACGAAGGGTCATGCAGATAGGTGAGTGGGGGAACGATTAAAGGAGATCCTTTGAAAGCAGGTTCGTTGATCCAAGTGGTAGGTACCTGGAATGGGTTGCCAGGGCTAGCGTTGACAGTGACAATTAAGAGGGTGTTAGAAAGACATATGACTATGCAGAGAATGGAGGGCTAAATATCACGGACAGGCAGAAAGGATTCCGTTTCTTTTGGCATTGTGTTCAGTGCAAACATTGTAGGCTGAAGGACCTTTTCCTTTAATTAATTTATTTATTGTGATACAGTGTGGAATAGACCCTTCTGGCCCCTCCAGCCATCCAACAATCTCCAATTTAACCCTAGCCTAATTATCGGACAATTTACAATGACCAATTAACCTACCAACCGGTACATCTTTGGTCTGTGGGGGGGAACCAGAGCACTCAGAAAAAACCCACATGGTCACTGTAAGAACGTACAAGCTCCTTTGCACGTTCTACATTCAGTGTTTTTAATTCACTTCGTAATACCTTAAATCAGATACGAGCAGGCCCATGAAGAAGTTTGCACATCTTTTCATTTCAACCATGAAACCCAGTTGCCCTGTTTAGGGATCTCCTACCTTTTGTCCAAACAGGCGCCATTTGACAGCTGGCCTGGAGATCACAGAAGGAAAGGAAGGAACCTCACAACAGAGCAGCCAGCTAGCACACGTTCACCTGATCAGAGCTGGCCTGTGAGTAGGGTTAGTGCTTTGGTTCTTCTGGGCACCACTCCTGTTGGGCAAAACTATGAGGAAAGGCAATGAAAGGGGCAGGTGAGAACTCTCATCCCAACTTATATGCATTCAAACACTGTGTACATTTATATTGCAGACACTAACACTTCTTCCACATGAAATTGATTCAGTGATAAGGGGATCAAAAACAAGAGGGTTACTAAGAGGGCATAGATAGACACCACATATTTCTGAGTCTATTCAACAGCCTCTTAATTGCCACTATCATATCTGTTTCCAACTTTAGCCTAATCAATCTGTTTCATAAGAGGATTGGAGGAAGTAGTTTTAAGGGGAATCTAAGGAAAAAAAATTATTTGAACCAAAGTGATTGATAGCTGGAACGCATTGCCAGGGGAGACGGTAAAATCAAACATGAGAACCATTTAGGCAGATGCTTAACTATTGAAGGATACAGTCCTTGTGTGGGAAAATGTGATTATGTAGATTGTCAAACAGTCTACTTGGACAAGATGGGATGAAAGGCCTGTTTCTATACTATATAGCTCTATGACTAATTTCAAGCAATTGCAGGATAACTCTTGAAAGCCTTGGGGTTTAATATGAATCCTATAGGCAAATGATGCAAGGAACATCTTTCTGGTGGACAAATACAAAAAACATACAATAAACCATTTTATAAGTTGCAGTCTACTTCAGAGAACAGATTCAGTAAAGGTTTTAATCAATGCAGCACAATTTATCAATGTTTTAGACTGCAAAGCAAATAGCCCTACATTCTGACCTGTTGCATCAGACACCAGCTCAGTATAATGCTCTCTCAAATTCTTTAGGATGCACTAATAGGTTTGTTGAAGAGCACTGTACTTGTCAGCTACTGGCATTAGCCCAGACAAACCCTTTCAATTATAATTGACGACAGACTTCATCGAACAGAAAAACTATTCAGAATCATTTATGTTGAATTGAGCTCTCTTGAAAATGAACATAACATACTGATCCTATTTCATCTCCCTAATGACTTTCTGAGCCTCGAGATGTAGTGCATCATAATCTCTCTTCAGACCAGCTCTCAGAGCATCAAGTGCTGATCGAAAAGCCCACTGTTTTCACCTAACCACAAGCCCTTCACTTGGCAAGGGAAAAGATCCAGTTTGCATTTACACCATGCCCTTCACAACCACAAGATGTGGCAAAGCACTTCATATACAATGAGGTGCCTCTGATCTGCAGTCACCGTTGAAATGTAACAGTGCAAAAAACTAAATCCAACAGCAATCCCAGAATTATCATTTCAGTGATGTTGAATGCGGGATACATATTGGCTGAGATCACAACAATAACCCTCCTCCTCTATGAAGATATATCTCAAGATTTTTTAAATCAATCAGAGATGATGGACAGGGCATCAGATTTTAAATTCAGTAGTTTTGACAATGCAGCACACTCTCAGTACTGCATTGAAGTGTTAGACAGTGAGTGTAACTTGAATTACAATTTTCTGACACAGAAGCAGGTCTGCTCCCAATTAACCCTATTAGATATTTATTAGCTCTATTAATGGACCCTGGCCACTCAATGAATGATAGCATTAATACTTTAAATTTTGATTTCAGCTGCAGAACAAATAAAAGTAATTGGCCATGTCATTTGCTGCAGATTCAGCCTGTCAGCAGCATACATATCCAGTCCCAGGTGTTGTGATCACCAATATTCTGCTTGTACCTGAGCAACTCCAACAATCTCAGGCTCCATCAATCACTCTGACTTGATGATCATCTCTTGTTTTCAAAATGCACCTTGCCCGAGACAGTAGTGGCTTGCCCTCTTAATGAAGAAAGTAACCCGCTAGTAATCTAAAGCCCTTCTAGTGATGTGTAACATTGTAATTGGAAGTCGAAGGATGTGCAAAGCATTTCACGATGCCAAGGTCAAGTGCCATTTCATTCTGCAGTCTGTATTGCTGTGACAAGATTGATGAACGGAAGCAGAAAGTAGTATAGTCACAGAAATTCCCTCCACTTTTCAAGTTCTTGGCTTGACCTTTCCAAATCACCCAAAAAATGCATTAGACAGTTAATAACAGTTCCTTTAGGAGGTTTGGAGACAGGCTAGGAAACCCAAATATTTTCCAATTCTCAACACTTCACAGCTCCAGAAGAATTTGTTTGAGTCCTACAGCTGGGCCATTATACAACACTGTGTTCACACAAGACCTCAGAAACGGAACGACTTTCATAGCAGTAGCTTTTCTTTGGTGATCACAACTCTTTCTGTCTCTCACCTCATAGAACTATCATTTGCATCAAAACCCGAGAACTGAAAATTGCACATCCTTACCTGATGACCAAAGCAGCCACTGTTGTCTGACAAAGCAAAGGCTCAATCCAGAGCAGAGATTCCCAACGTGGGGTCCACAGGACCCCTCAGTTAATGGTAAGGTTCCATTGCATTAAAAAAAATGGTTGGGAGCTCCTGGTCGAGAATATCTTGGTTTAGTTTGGTTTGGTCTTCCGTCTGACAAGAGAGAAGCCAAATGTGTCTGTTGTCATTTCATGTTTCAACAGATCATTTCCTTTCCATTTATAGGTACTGGCTGGTCTTTTCAATTTGCAATTGTACTGAATACAGTCTCAGTCTCTACAGAAAACAAACATTGTCTCACCTTGCAAATGATACCTCTGGAGATGTCTACTTGTGTCTTTGATCTTATTACTGTTGTTACAAGGCTCAACCCTTGTGTTTGACTTCCATAAACTTCCATTGATCTTTTCCAGGTCAATGGGCAGAATTTCTAGAATATGGTTGGGGAAATGCTGCAAGTTACATGAAATTGATAGTTCATATGTAACAGTCTGTCATTAAATGATATCACATTAGTGTGAAAATACATTGATCTTGGCCTTGAGAATTATCAGGGTGTAGACTTCTGAAAGCCTACATATTAAATATACTCCATTCTTTATGTGACTTAAATCCCATTATTTTGATCCTCCTTCAATCCAAATTATATCTGCATGTTATCAACTCCTAAATACGATTAACGCATTATAATGATCTGAAGTCTTCTGTAATTATTTTGTGCAATATGCTTCCAAAACTAAGACTATTCATTTCTTCCGAAGACAAACTGCAGGTGGTCATGGTGGAATCGACAGTTCATTGTGAAGACCAGAATGAGGAAGCACTTGAGCATAAGAAAGCAATATACCAGAAGCTACTGAAGAAGTGCCAGAGACAGGGGTGGAGGGCATGATGCGTGTCTACAGAGGAGGGGTGTAGAGGTTTAGCTGGCTGCTCATGCTGCAGAACCTACTCTCTCCTTGGCCTTATGGGGACTGCAAAGAAAAGAGTAATCAGGACCGTCACAGAGGCTACTGAGTGAGCTTCCAGAAGGCTATGGATCAGGAGGTGTAATTCGAGAACCAGTGCTGCTGGGACACAAGCCAGGGCCTGATTAACCCTGGCTGGGTGGCCTGGGCAGGAATATCTGATGTTGAAAGACCTGAAACACCCAATGACCCCAGGTTACATCACTGATGATGTGTCCCAGTGCATCCTGGGATGTATCTCTGCATCAAGCCACTTTACTCCTGCAAACTCTCTTGTCCATATTAATCACTTATTATGGTAGAATGATTAGCCTGTCAGCAGGAACCTCTGGAACTTACTTCTTACCAACACTGATATTACTGAGCTATTCCAAGAATAATACCAGTGTTGAGGAATCTCCATCACTGTCGGTGAGAAATCTTATACACCATCACCCATTGTCAGTGTGGAACCTTGTCCACTTTCAATGAGAAAGAGACAGAGACTGAGGCGGAGTTAAGATGGCACTAAATGGTGACTCCTTTGCCTGCATCTTCAAAACAGCTCTATTTCCATCTTTAATATCCTTATTTTTCCCTATCAAGGTTCTTTTGAAGACCCTGACCTGGAGTTATATGCTGACTTTGGTTTCTTGTGGGACTGGGACCCGTTCTCGGAGTTTCAGGACTCAGCACGCCAAGGGTTTGGCCCGAGAGTCCAGCTTGTACTTGGAAGCCTGAGATCTCGGGGCTCTGGAGACGGGTGGATCGAGGGTCGGTGTCATGGCAGGAGACCGGTGTGTCATCGGGGAGTTGGAAAATTTACTGCTATGGGCCCAAAGACCCAGGATCTTTGCGATCTACAGGCTCAGAGCTCGAAAAAAGCAACGTAATGGACTTTTAACATCATACACCAGTGAGTTGTTTGTTATGTCTCCCCACTTGCTGGGAAAATGGAGACACCTCTTTCTCCCTTTTTAGGGAGAGAGAGAGCCTGTGATATGTCATATACCAGTGAAACACAAAGTCTTTGGGGTAACTGCAAGTCTGTGTCTTTGCTATTTCTGTGCTCATGCTTGAGTGCTCGGTGGCGGTGCCGATGGGGGGGGGGGGGGGGGGATTGTTGCTCGCTGCCGTTTACGCACGGGAGGAGGGAGCTGGGGGGACTTTGGGGTTCTTACATTTAACTGTCATTCATTCTTTGGGGCACCTCTCTGTTTTCATGGATGTTTGCGAAGAAAAAGCATTTCAGTATGTATATTGAATACATTTCTCTGACGATAAAATGGACCTTTGAACCTTTGAACTTTTGAAAGAGCATAAGCCATTAACGAGAAACTATGACTGACTTCAGGGAAAAACCTTGACCAAGATTAATAAGAAGCTATAGAGTCATACAGCATGGAAACAGGCCCTTTGGCCCATTTGGTCTATGCTGACCAAGCTGTTCGCCTAAATTAGTCCCATCTGTCTGTTTTTTGGCCTCTTTCTCTCTAAACCTTTCCTGTCCATGTACTAATGCAAATGTTCTTTAATTTTGTTATTATTCCTACCTCAACAATATTTTCTGGCAGCTCATTCCATATATGCATCATCACCTGCATGAAGAAGTTTCCCCTCGTTACATCTTTTAAATCTTTAACAAATTTAATTAATATTGATTGGCGATGCTTCAGGATTTTAAATCTTTTCCCTCTCACCTTAAACCCGTGCCCTGTAGTTTTTGAGTTCCTTTCCCAGGGAAACAGATGGTTGTACCTTATATTTTATACTTCTCTCTAAGGTCAACCATCAGTTTCTTACACTTCAAAGAATATGGTCATTTTATTCCTCCCCACTAGTGAGGACATCTTCAGAAGGTGATGCCTCAAAAAGGTGCAATCCATCATGAAGGGCCCCCATGGCCCTCTTCTCATTATTACCATCAGAGAGAGGTACAAGAGCCTGAAGACACAAACTCAACACTTTAATAAGAGCTTCTTCCCCTCCACCATCAGATTTCTGAATTGGCAATGAACCATTGAACACCACCTCACTAACTTTTTTCACTACTTATTTACCTTTTATATATATTTCTTGTTATAATTTAAAGTATATTTTACATAGTATTGCACCATACTGCTTCTGCAAAGCAACACATTTCACAACGTATGACATATGTCAGTGATAGTAAACTTGGTTCTGAATAATGTTCCAGCCTGCTCAGACCTCTCCCTATTGCCCTGGCCTTTGAGTCTAGGCAGCATTCTCATACAACCATGACCAAGATTATTGAGAAACTTTGACCAAGACTGGGGAGAGATCCTAACCGTGATCAGTGAGAAACCTTGATCAAGATCAGCGACCTTACCTTAAATGGCGATTCCTTCACTTGCATCTTCAGAAACAGCTTTATTTCTGTCTTTGATATCTCCTTTTTGCCTTTTCAGGGTTCTTTTGAAGATCCTGACCTGGAGTTACATTCTGACTACGGTTCTTTGCAGCAATGGGACCCGATCTAAGGGCTGCTTTTTGATATGCCAAAGGCTCAGTCTGAAAGACTCGTGCGCCTTCAGGGTGCCAGATTTTCGTGTGTCTGGAGACAGGCCGGTGCCCCTGACTGAGGTGTCGCGGGAGAACACGGAACATCGGGGGCTGTGTGTCCAAAGACCTGAGCCTTTGTGGGGCTTTCTGGGAGCAGGGCTTGGAAAAAGCGACACAACAGACTTTTAACATCATAAATCAGTGAGTTGTTTGGTATGTCTCCCCACTCACTGTGTAACAGGGACATCTCTTATTCTCTTATTAGGGAGAGAGGGAGCCTGAGGTTTGTCGAATTACCGGGTGAACGAGCAGTCTTTGGGGTACTCCACGTCTGTGTCTTTATTGATGCTTTGCTGCACGCTTGAGTGCTCAGTGGAGGGTGCCGATGCTTTTTTGCTGGTGGGGGGGGGGTCATTGCCTTACTGCTGCTTGTGTGGGGGGGAGCTGGGGGGGCTTTGGGGTTCTAACGCTTAACTGTCATTCATTCTTTGGGGCACTCCTCTGTTTTCATTGATGTCTGCAAAGAAAAAGAATTTCAGGATGTATATTGTATACATTTCTCTGATATTAAATGCACCTTTTAAACCTATTGACATCAGTGAGAAAATCTGCCCACCTTCAGTAAGAAATCTTCCACATTGTTTGTGAGAACCCTTGTCCAGGATTAATAACATATTTTACAAATCATCAGTGAAATCTCAGCTGTGATCAATGAAGAATATTGCCCAGGATCTTAAAGGAATCTACTAGACTGAGTGTTAATCGCCATGCATCATTACTTTACTTATTTACTTTACTTTATTGTCACCATACAATTGATACTAGTGCGTACAATCATCACAGCGATATTTGATTCTGCGCTTCGCACTCCCTGAAGTACAAATTGAAGTAAATATAATAAAAATTTAAATTATAAATCATAATTAGAAAATAGATAACAGAAAGTAAGGTAGTGCAAGTCAGGACTGGATATTTGGAAGGTACGGCCCAGATCCGGGTCAGGATCCGTTCAGCAGTCTTATCACAGTTGGAAAGAAGCTGTTCCCAAATCTGGCCGTACAAATCTTCAAACTCCTGAACCTTCATCATCAAATCATCAAGTCATCACCATCAGTAAGTATGCTAACCCAAGATCAATGGAAACCTCATGTGACTTCACACTGAACTTAAAAATCAGATACGGAAGTAGGCCTATTTTTAAGAGTATTGGGATAATTGAGAATAATTGTCCATCATTATTGAAATGTATCAATGAGAAACCTCATCCATTTCCATCCCCATCATTATTTCACTGAGAATACTCTCCTCCTTCTTTCTCCCTGACTGATCATCTCCCCAGTTAACACTCAACCAACCAACTTCATGGCGATTATCTACAATTGAACTACAATGATCATTTCCCCTGTCCAGTAGACATGTGCCAAAAATGCTGCCTTACAATTTTGGTACCAAGGAACCTTATTTAAAATTGGCATGTCCCCATCTCACAGTTTCACTTCCATGCAAACTTATATTCATTTTATGATATTTCAGGTGAACAATGAGTACCATTATCTTGGCCAGCATCAGTGAAGTTCATTTGTTTTGCATGAGAAACATTATCCATTGTCAATAAATGCAATCTATCATTAGTGAGAAACATGTCCTCCATCTGTGAGAAACATAGTTCATCATTCATGAGAAACCCTGTTGTCATCATGTTATTAGACTGGAAAACGAAGGGTCTCGGCCCGAAACGTCGACAGTGCTTCTCCCTATAGATGCTGCCTGGCCTGCTGTGTTCCACCAGCATTTTGTGTGTGTAATCTAAAACGAGAATGCTTTGCTTTAAACTGAGAGGAGAAAAAAATAAAGGGAATGTGAGAGACAACTCTTTCACACAGACAGTGATGCACGTTTGGAATGAGCTGCCAGAGGAAGTGATAGAGACAAGTACAGCTACAACATTTAAAAGACGTTAAGTTAGGTGGGAAAGGTTCAGAGAAATAGGTAGGTTAAAAAAAAGTTAGTGGGCCAAATACAGCCAAATAGGGCTAGCTCAGTTAGGCATTTTGGCTGGCATGGGTGAGTTGGGCCAAAAGGCTTCTTTTCCTTGCTATGAATCTAACGTGCCTGAGGTGAGTAAACACCACAGAATTTCCCAACACAGATTTGAAACCTTGTGGATCTCCACAAAATGATGATCGCTAAACCTGGTGAGTATGCATTACTTACTACCCGTTACGCCACTGACGTTTCGAGCAGCAATGAAGGACCTTTATCTCTGGTGGCGTTCAGGGCTTCCTTCATCATGTCAGTAGCTTCCTCTCGGTCTCCTCTACCGTCAGCTATCCAAATCCCACCTGGAGATTCGGGAATACCGTCGCACTCAGATGTAGAAGGATTCTTCATTGCTGTTTCCATAACAATTTTGTTTTACCAGTCAGGGTTGTTAACCCTGAGCTGCACCCCCGAATCTGGAGGGACAGTGGATCACTCTTAGTCTGGCCTCTACCCTTTGACCTGTTTGGCATGGATGACCCTGCTAAGAGCCAAAGCATAAAGCCCTGACTCCAGCCAACAAACCTCCAAACCCTGCAACAAAGTTTTGGTCCTCTTGGAGGGTGTATATGTATATCAAAAGCTAATGGCTCAGATTTAAAATATAGGAAGATTATAATATTTTCTTGACGTGAAAAGTATTTTTACATATGAAGTATAAAGAAGGACTGACTGATTAATGTAGATAGAAAACTATTGTTTCATTGGTTTATACTGAGTTAATGCAATGAGTAGGGACAATGAGGTGAGGTGATAGGAAGTCTATTTTACATCAAATAAGCTGTAAATAATGATTGAATTCCATATGGGTTGTTTGAGTTCCCCCCAGTTTACACTGACCACAGATACTGCAGGAGTTTGGGTGCATACTTCAAGTTACAATTTCAGAGCTGACTTTTAACTTCTGCTGTTTTTGCTGTACGGAATGAGCTGATTTGTAAGTTCAGATAAATGGTAATACTGACTTTTGAAACAAAGAAATCTCTTCAGTTCTCCTTCTGCAATGCATCATTGTACTAATTTGACCAAAGCTTGATTTTAACTATAAAGTTACTCACAGCTGGAATACCCATTATTTGTTTTCTCTGGGGATCCAAGCTCATTCTATCTTGATGGGAATAAAATCGTCCAATCTGAGCCATTCCCAAAGGATTTCTCTAATGAGTTTAGTAATTATTTCACCACACTCTGGAATGCCAGCAGCTCTGAGATGGCATTCCAGTTCAAGCTGTTTATTTTTCTGAGTTATTCCCAACATCTGGGAATGGCTAGCAAAGTGGACATCGGACATCTATGTTTGTCCTTGAGAATATGGTTGTTCAGTTTCTCTTGATGATTACAGAATTTTTAGTTGGAAAGCAGACCAGAAAGGATGAGGGCTGGTAGGAAGACTGAAGTTCGAGGCATTGTGTTCGTGGTCCGTCATTGGCGAGTCCAGCATTCAAGGCCTGGAGTTGGGACACTCCTCCAAGTACCTCGTTTATCATCATTCACAAGTCCACGGTCGATACCAAACACTGAAGCCCAAAGGTTGATCCGAGGTTCAGATCAAAGCCCGAAGGTTGATTGGAAGTCCCGATTGAAGCTGATTGCCAATCTGAGATCCAGACCAAAGCCCGAAGGTTGATTGGAAGTCCAGAGGTCAGGGCCCAATGGTGGGAGCATGGGTCGGTGAATCTCTGGGAGTCCACTGGGGGAAGTTGAGGCCCAGTGCTTGTGAATCCATGAGTCTGCTGAAGACTGAAGAACATAGCTTGTCCTAGGGTTAGAGGACTGTGAATGTGGATGGGTGGAAGGGTGGGTGGGGTGAATGGGGTTTGTTTCGCTATTGCTGCTTTGTCACTTGGTATATTCTGTTCTGTCATGTTCTGTGTTGTTCTTCCGAGCACTCTGGGCGCAATATGTTTGTGCCGGAATATGTGGCGTCACTTACGGGCTACCCCTAGTACATCCTTGGGGTGTGTTGGTTGTTAACACATTTCACTGTATGTTTCAGTGTACACGTGATAAATCCAAATCTGAAAGCTGAAATTCATGGCGGTTTACCCCAGTGATGATGAAGGAGGTATGCTGGTATCCGACAGTCTCCTCTTCAGGGCGTCGCGTGGTTTGCAGAATTTGCAGATGGTGCTACTGCTCTGTGTCTGCTGCCTTTGTCCTTGTTGACGGAGGAGTGTGCAGATTTGGGAAGTGCCATCAAAGAAGCCTTAGTGATCACAGCGGAGCACCCAGTAGATCATACACACTGCAATATCGTGCTCTGCTGGTGGAGAGGGTGAGCATGCAAGTACTCTAACCACTTTCAGACAAGTGAAGTTCAATTAAACTTCACAGCTCCAGTAACCCAACATGTTCAATCCCAACCTCAAGTACTACCTATATAGAGTTAACATATTAATTTACCTGCAGCCGCTCTAGCTTCCTCCCACATCCCAAAGATGTGCTGTTAGGTTAACTGCTTACTGTAAATGTACCACTTGAGCAGGTTTAGCTCTAACAAGAGTCGAAGAGGTGTTGACAAGAGGTGAAAGGGATTGAATTGTAAGGGTTGAAGGAAATTAGGAGGGGGAATGGGACAAAATGGATTGGTTCTCTGGGAGCCAGCATGGACCCAATGGGTGGTATGGCCTTCCTTAATGCTGTTATAAAATAAATAATTCTTATGATTTGTTTTTAATCAGCCAGGCATTATCTGTTCTGAGCTATTCTTTGGAAAGTAAATAACAGATGAAAGACTGCACTTTGTCTATTCTGTTCGAGTGTGTCTTGTGTCGTCATGCAATACGTTAGAAGCTGAAAGATTTGACGAACTTGACTTGAAAGGAGCATTTGTACTACCATTTATGCAGAAATGGTGACTAATCTTTTGTGTGAATTCAATAATAGATTAATGAGATTTCATTCAATTTTATTTATTTATTTATTGAGATACAGAGCGGAAAAAGCCCTTCCAGTCGTTCGAGTCACGCTGCACAGCAATCCACGATTTAATCCTAGCCTAATCACAGGACAATTTACACTGACCAATTAACCTACTAACTGGTACGTCTTTGAACTGTAGGAGGAAATTGGAGTACTAGGTGAAACACTCGCAGTCAGGGGGAGAATGCACAAACTCCTTACAGGTAGCAGTGGGAATTGAGCCTGGGTCTGTGCCCACGCTGCAATTGAACAATGTACTGAAAACTGAGATCTCATTGAATAATGATGGAGCTCCACTGGATCTAGTAGGGTACTTGAAAGCTATCATTAGATATGTTGGAACTATCCTTCTGGTCAACATTCTCCAAATCACATCTCAGTGGGCGGAAGAATCGTTACAGGCCAGATTATTATCAATCAGCCATGGCTTTCCTACTGTGCTACAAACTTTATGGGGCCTTCTACACTCGCTGGAGCTGCAGTTCTGGTCATTATAACCCTCTTGAAAGACAGAACTGTCCACAAAATGGCGACAATGCCTCAGGCTGTGGATCCTGACTACTGGCTACCTGGATGCTCAGATGATAACTTTGCTCTCAATGAACTTTGGAAGGCAGCTCAGTAAACCTGATAATCAGAGACATATCAAAGTAGTTGAAAACAATTATACAAAATGAAAATTACTTCAAAAAATTGACAAGAGTACTTAAGAACAGGTAGAAGTGCACAAACTTAATTAAAACCATTTAAGATTAGAAGATAAACACTTTCCTGCATTTATCTTTCCAATCAAGGTCAGTGACCCAGTTAAATGAAGAGAGTCACTTTACAGAGACCTGCTATCTTTTTCACCAGCCCCTCAGCTCAGTTAGGTTTGGTTCCACCCTGGGCTGTGCCAAATCCAGCACCACAGCAGGGTGGATCTGATCTCCAGGTCCACACCAATTTTCATGGAGCCACATGCAGGCCAAAAGTCCAACCAACTCATGGAAGGCAATCACCCTCTGTTTTCCCATGGAACCACCAGGCAATCACCAGGCATGATTCTGCATTTCTTCTTTCCCCAAACTTTTGTTGGCTAAATCTGCTGACCAACCCAATTTAACACCACAAGTAGTTCTTCCTCCCTTATTCTCTCAAATGCTTTCACAATTTTAGACACAGCTTCCAAATCTCCACTTCTTCTCCACACTAAGAAAAGTAATATTATTGCTCTGCGTAACTGAAGACTCTGATCCTGTCTTGAAGTTCATCAATTAAGACATTTCTTTTGAAATCCATGCTTTCTATTCACTATACTTTTGCTTAATAGTTGCTTTTCTATATTCTAATTCGGTAGGGATTTCATGTTTCTTACCTGACATTCCACATATTCATTGATCTATAGCAACATGTTTGTAAACATTTTTGTCTGACTAAATGCTGACCCTTAACACAGATTAATCAATGATTATGGCAGAAAATGAACTTTTACTAATGATTGCACCATTTGTTTTTTCAGAGATGGTGATACTCATTTAGATAAGAAGGGGCCATGATAGAAACTCCATTTGAAATGTCAGTAATATCAATAATCCATCCAATCATCCTCTTCAGTGCTTTCCTTTCATCTTGTGCGTTTTTGATAACTATACTTTCATCCACTAATAATAAAATGTGGGAAAACCAAAGAGTACTGGCTACACAGAATAGTAGAAATTCTTAAGATAGTCCTTTGATATGCAGAAAAGGCAT
This sequence comes from Hemitrygon akajei, assembly GCF_048418815.1. Taxonomy (NCBI): domain Eukaryota; kingdom Metazoa; phylum Chordata; class Chondrichthyes; order Myliobatiformes; family Dasyatidae; genus Hemitrygon; species Hemitrygon akajei. The sequence goes on from NC_133137.1 coordinate 60,081,338, forward strand.
TTTGATTCGGTGAACAGGGTTTACATTTGAAGATTCAAGATTCAAGTTTATTTATCACATGTGCATTGAAGCATACAGTGAGATGCGCCATTTGTGTTAGCAACCAAAACAACTGAGGAGGTGCTGGGGGCAGCCCACAAGTGTCATCACACAGGGGCACCAACATAATGCTCGCAAAACAACAACAGCAAAACAAGCTCTGTTCATCCCTCCCACTGACACACGTACACAGTCCTTTAACTCTAGGACAGGCCATCATCTTTGGCCTCAGCCTCCGGCGGACTCTGACTCGGACTCAGATTGAGCTGGGGACCTGAATTTCTTACATTAGATAGGATTTTCAACCCCTTCTTTGGAGTTCATGTCATAAATGATAAACTTTAAAGCATCTGCTGAGAGTCCTGGACATACCCCAGAAGTAACACACACAAAATGCTGGAGGAACACAGCAGGCCAGGCAGCATCGATGGAAAAAAGCACAGTCAACGTTTTGGGCCAAGACCCTTGGGCAGGACTGGAGTGAAAAAGATGAGGAGTAGATATAAAAGGTGGGGGAGGGGAAAGGGTAACACAAGGTGATATGTGAAATGGGGAGGGGGACGGATGAAGTAAAGAGCTGGGAAGTTGGTTGGTCAAAGAGATACAGGGCTAGAAAAGTGGGGGAGGGTCCGATAGGAGAGAACAGAAGGCCATGGAAGAAAGAAGAGGAGGGAGGACCACCAGAGGGAGGAAATGAACAGGCAAGGAGGTAAGTTGAGAGAGGGAAAAGGGGATGGGGAATGGTGAAGGGGGAGGCAATTACAGAATATTTGCAGATTACCCAGAAGTGTTTTATTAGCATATTGAATTAATGGTAATCTCAACTTTAGATATCCGATGAAAATATACCTAAATGTTGATGTAATGGAGAAAATGAGCTATGTTAGTGCAAATTCTGACTATTTTAATCCCTATACAATTAATTAATTCCACACACTCTTTGCTGCTCCATAAGAGAGTCCACCATGCTGTTTCTTTATTACTTTGCAATCAACTGCATATGCACACAGTTACTCTGCATTCTTAAAAGGGAAATAAATAATGTCCTTATAAGTAAATAGAATAACACAAAAATAGTAATGCCATAGTTAAAAACTAAGATAAGCCATGGTTCCTTGTAGGGATTGTCATCCTAATATTCAGGCTCTATTTGACAGAATATTGATCATGCATATTTGAGTAGGCAAAACATTGTATAGCAGAATGAAAGTAATAATATTTTCCTAAATTGCACACAAGCTACTTATTCATTTTTGTACAAAATAATCAAATTGTGATATTATTGCTAGGATAAATGACCGCCTTATTTCTAGCAGGCTGGCTGGTGGTGTAGTGGCAGAACTTCGGAGCGAAGGCTCCCGAGTTCGAATCCAGCCGGCTCCCTTGCACGCTTTCCATCCGTGCTGGGTTGAGCATCGAGCTAGCAACTCGGCCTCGTAAAAATAAGAAAGCCTGCTAAAAAAAAACACCGTCACGACGGCATCCCGATGACTCCACTCGGAGTTATGGGCTTTCTTCTTATTATTATTTCTAGCATCTTATTGCCAACAGATTATAAATATCGTGAAGGTGAATAGAAAAGCCTATGCTAAGTGGAAGAATTCAGGGTCTGTGCCTCGAAGTATCAGCAACGTTGACGATGGTAATTCACTACTATTCACCTTTTGGTAGTAGTGAGACATTACAAAATCCAGGTTTGAATTTAGGTTTCTAGATGCTTGTACGGCCAACATTGAAGGCAAAGTAATGAAATTCCAAGGTGTTCCAGGCCAGATGGCTTATTCTGATCAGTAGGAGATTGCACTATTGACCATATGTCAGACATCTAGCTATACAATGATTGAATAAAAGTGTGTACATAATGCAAGCTCAGAATTTAGCTGGAGCTTGCTTTACTTATTTTCATACAAACGGTGAGATTCTCCTTTTATTTTGCTACCCCTAGACGTAACTCGTTTTCTGCAAAGTCTAAATGCATTTCTTTTCCTAACTGCTATCCCTGAGGTTAACTAACGCAAGGTGCCCTAGCCAGAGAAGGCTGATGAAATATTTGTAGTACAGATTAATCTGTTATCAGTTCTGTTCGTGTGAAATGTGATGAAGATGACAGAGAATCATGCTCTGTGGGCCTGAAGTAATTTGTGCCTGAGATATTTAGTTCAGTTTTGAGCATCGCAGATCAGTTATTAGGGAGGGGAGGCAAAGCTCTTGGGAAGACTTACTCAGAGCATATTTCAAATGCTGCAGAATTGCGTGAGAAGTAGGTAATAAATGAAAGTTTTATTGGAAAAAGCACTCCAAACTGTTAAACTGCCTGATGGTGTTTTGTTTGTGTCTTGTACACAATCTGACATTGAAATTGAGGTGTGTGTGTGTGACAGACACGGGGCTAAAATACTTAGCTAGCTTCTCCATTTAGAAATTCTATTACTTGCACCAAGGTGCTTACAAAAGAAAGGTAATTAAGAACTGATTGTTGAGAAAGAATTCCACATCTTTTGGTCATTTGAAATCTTCTGTGAAGGCAAGTGTACCAAAGTGACTACGTGCAAGCTCTGGAGCTGGGATCATTTAGAAACTAAAGCTGCTAAATTCACAAGTCTCTGAAATGGGAATCGCGATGCACAATTAACCCAGGCCCATTGATTGCAATCCAGGTGGTACACTAACTTCATGCTGCTTGCTCATTATAATGATCTCAGCATCCTTGCAGTGCAATCGTATTGTTGATTTGCTGGACACATCAGCGGGGGTCCAATTTTGTGAGTGGTTGGGACCAGTTAAAGATAGATAGCTCCTCTTAAAGGGGAAATGCTCCACAATTAGAGCAGCAATTCTAGCTAAAGAGTAGGAAAATAAGATGTTGGAGAAACTCAGCAGGTAAGGCAGCATCTGTGGAGGGGAATGGACAGTTAATTTTTCAGGTCGAGTGTCCATTTTCCTCCACAGATGCTGCCTGACCTATTGAGTTCCTCCAGCGTAACACACACAAAATACTGAAGAAACTCAGCAGGCCAGGCAGCATCTATGGAAAGGAAGAAGAATTGACATTTCAGGCAGAGATGCCCAAAACCGACTCATTATTCCTTTCCATGGATGCTGCCTGACCTGTTGAGTTCCTCCAGCATTTTGTGTGTGTTACTGTGGATTTCCAGCTTCTGTAGAATTGCTTGTGTTTATGAGTTCCTCCAGCAGATTCTCGGGTCTCCATTCTAATAATATGATCTGGAAAACAATGAGAAACATAACATGGGAAAGTTTGGGCTCCAAAGATACCACCATTTAATCTACCTCAATGCACTCATCAAACAATCTCTATCAATGAGACGTTTGATCTAATATTCATAGACCCTATCTCATACTCACATAATTAACACTATCACTCCCAAATCGCACAGTTTGCATGCACTATTAGACATAGATCATACATATTCATAAACACACAAATACCTCACAAACTTAGTGACACACTTTTCATAATTGGGCACTAGCCTCCTCAGCACCGAAGACATCTTCAAAGGCAAAGATCAAAGATCATTAAGGACCCCCATCACCCAGGGCATGCCCTCTTCTCATTACTACCATCAGGAAGAAGGTGTAGGAGCCTGCAGACACACAGTCACCATTTTAGTAATAGCTTCTTCCCTCTGCCATTGGATTTCTGAACAGTCATCACGTCACAATTTTTGCTCTCTTTTTGTACTGTTTATCGATTTGTATATACTGTATATTTCTTATTGTAATTTACTGTTTATTTTATGTACTACTGCTGCAAAGCAACAATTTCCACAACTTAAAATTTGCAACTTGAATGGTCTTGAATGCTATTATCTCTTCCAGTGCTTTCTATGCATGCTACGGAGGAACCTTCACAAATTCCCACAGCCCTCGATGACCCTGTGATTTCAGTTTCTGAGGCTGGTGTGAGAGCATTTGTTAGGAGGGTGGCCCAGATGGGGTACCTGGCCGAGTACGAAAGACTTGTGCTGTTCAACTGCCTGGAGTGATCGCCGATATCCGTAACCTCTTGCTTCCGCAGTCTGACATTCCCACCTGCTTCAAGGAGACTTCAATTATACAGGTACATAAGAAGAAAGTGGCTTCCTGCCTCAATGACTATAGTCCAGAAGCACTGACATCCACGGTGATTAAATGCTTTGAGAAGTTGGTGAAGCATATCAACTCCTGCCTGAGAGGTGACTTCAATCCACTCCAATTCACCAATCAGCACAACTGGTCCACAGCAGAGGCTATTTCATTGGCTCTTCACTCAACCCTGGATAATCTCGATAGCAAAGATGCATTCATCAGGATGGTTTTTTATCAATTATAGCTCAACATTCATTACTATCATCCCATCGAAACTAATCAACCAGTTTCTAGACCTTGGCCTTAATGCCTCCTTGTGCAATTGGATCCTTGATTTCCTCACTTGCAGATTCAAGTCAGTTCCGATTGGCAACAACACGTCCTCCACGATCTCCATCAGCAGATGGAGAGGGTATGGAAATTTAAATTCTTCAGTGTTATCATTTCAGAGGATATGTCCTGGGCCCAGCGCATAAGTGAAATTACAAAGAAAGCACTCAGCGCCTCTACTTCCTTAGAAGTTTGCAAAGTTTCGGCAGATATCTAAAACTTTAACAAACTTTTATAGCTGTGTGGAGATTATATTGACTGGTTGCAACACAGCCTGGTATGCAACACCAATGCCTTGGAATGAAAAATCCTACAAAAAATAATGGATACGGCCCAGTCCATCACGGGGATAGCCCCTCCCACCAATGAGGACATCTACACGAGCACTGTCACAGGAAAGCAGCATCCATCATCAAGGACCCAGCAGCCAATTCATGCTCTCTTATTGCTACTGCCATCAGGAAGAAGGTACAGGAGCTTCAGGACTCACACCACAAGATTTGGGAACTGCTATTACCCCTCAACCATCAGGTTCTTGAACCAGTCAGGATAATTTCACTCAAATTTACTCACCCCATCAATGAACTGTTCCCACAACCTATGGACGCACTTTCAAAGACTCTTCATCTCATGTCATAGATATTTATTCCTCATTTATTTATTATTATTATTACTATCATTATTATTATTTCCTTTTTTTTCTTCTGTATTTGCAGAGTTTGTTGTCTTTTGCACATTAGTTGTTTGTCCATCCTTTGGATGCAGTCTTTCATTGATTCTATGTTTCTTAGATTTATTGAGCATGTCCACAAGAAAATGAATTTCAGGGTTGTAAATGGTGAGATAAATGTACTTCGATAAGAAATTTACTTTGAACTTTGACCTTGGATATGTCGGACAGGGTGGTACACAATGAGACGAAACACAAGCTAAGCAGAGGTTTAGTGATGGTCATTATATAAGCAGTATTACTGGATTACTGGGTCTGTGGCCGATGAAGAGGTTGCAATCATGGACAACAATGGCATGTTCACACATAACCCTCCGTTTCTTCTGACTCTCCTTGCGCATTCCACACTCTCTTTGTTCTCAGCTGCAAACTACAGATGGTGTAACATAAATTCTCGCTGCCTGCTGTCTCTAGTAAGAAAAGATGACATGTCATTAGCTCTCTTTGAACAGAATCTCCCTTAGCAGACTAGTTACATAAGAATCTCCAGCACCTGCCTAAAAGAACCAGGTTTGTAAATGTAATGGTCATGGTTACTTTGACAACGCAGTACTTGGCTTATTCTGAAATTGCCATTGTGGCTGCAATGGGCAACAAAATTTGCTGAAAATGTCTTACTTGGTATTGTTCACCGAGGGGCAGATATGAGATTATTCTCTCAGCGTCCATGCCTCCTGCTGAGATGCCCTTCTCCATCTCCACTCCTACCATGTTCCAGCCACCTGTCTGGCTCTGTGTGCCCTCTGAAGGTTTCCTCAGTCATACTGAATTCCAAGGGATTGTCTACTTATCTGCATGGATTCCGATTCAGATTTATTTATCGCATGAACACCAAAGCATTCAGTGAAATGTGTCATTTGCATTAACAGCCAAGACATCCAAGAATATGCTGGGGGCAGCCCACTATTGTTGTCATCCATTCCAGTGCCAACATAGCATGCCCACAATGCTAGGCAGAACACAGCAAACAACAAAACAACAACAGCAAAACAAGTCCCATTCTTCCCTCACACACGGACAGTCCTCCGGTTCCAGGATAGGCCTCCAGATCTCCAATCTCCAGGCTTTGGCCATTGTGCTTCTCCGAACTTCCGATCAGTCTTCAGGCCTCAACCTTCAGCCACGATGGGACCACGAACTCCGAGTTCAAACTCTGGGTGAACTAACTCACGAGCCCGCATGCCTTCTCATGCCTCCTGCTTGCATGGACTTTTGATCTCAGGACCTGAGACAGCCTGACATCCACTGACATCTTCGACACCTGTCCATGTTGCTGGCCTTCAAACACAGAGCGTGGAGAGGAGGTCTATAATTTATATGTCCTTTATCAACACAGTGTCCAGAAGAAAGAGGTCATCAGCTGATCCATATTAAGGGGGTAAACCCTTTAACTGGCTCAGATTGGAAAGCATTACAGATAACCAAACATTCAGCTGTGCATTCGCTACAATGCTATCTCCAACTTGATGGCGTCAGTGACGTCAAATTAATTTTGTGCACTGAATGATGTCGTAATCTGCCTTCACTTCATTATTTTATAGAGAATTCACTTTAATGTCTTTTGCCCTGAGTTGAGGACTAAGAACTAGTAGCATAGTTTAGGGAGGCACAGCAACATAGTGGATAGCACAATGCTTTACAGTACTGACGTCTCAGGTTCAATCCCGCCATTGTCTGCAAGGAACTTGTACGTTCTCCCCGTGAGCGCACACACTTCCTCCGGGTGCTCCAGTTTCCACCCACGGTCCAAAGACGGACTGTTTGGTCGGTTAATTGGTCAGCGTAAATTGTCCTGTGATTAGGCTAGGATTAAATCGGTCTGACTGAGCGGTGTAGCTCGTAGGGCCAGAATGGCCTACCCCATACTGTATCTCAATAAATAAAAATATAGAAATAAAATAAAACTGAGAGATGAGAGATTTAATAGGAACCTAAGAGGCAACTTTTTCACCAGAGGGTACCCTATATATGGAATGAGCTGCCAGAAGAAGATACAACTTGGACGGGTGTGTGGATAGCAAAAGTTAGGAGGGATACAGGCAAATGGGACCAGCTTTGATTGGCATCTTCATCAGCATGGACAGGTTGGACTGAAGGGCCTGTTTCTAGACTGTTGCTCTTTGATTCTGTGACTCTCCTCACTTAGGGCTACAAAAGGGCAGGCAATTTTGGAGCTGGAGAGGGAAGGTGCCACATAGCAACAGGCACAGCCGAGCCATAGATATTATACAACTGTTGTTTCCACTTACTATTTCACTGTAAACTCTGTTTAATGTCATCTGTCAAATAGAGAAAAACTGTTCCCATAACACTTGGCAAATTGGTAGCAAGGCACCCGAGGTTATCGGGGGAAGAGTAAAAGGGGATAGTAGATTACTTTCTACATAGATGTCGACTGCAGCTGGGGATCATTTATACAAGCAGCTATTGAGCAGGGACTATCACATCATTTTAAATAGGATTGGATAGTACTAAAAAAGAAGGATTTGGAAAAAGCAGGGAAATGGGATTAGAATATACAGATCTATATCCATTTAAAGTATATGTACTGACACTAATGTAGCAGTTGAGTTCTTCCTTTGCTCTAGATGCTTGCTTCTATGCATGTTTCATTTTAAGAAGCATTTGCATGATGAAAGAGTGTATCAAAAGGAGGCTCAGTTTGGGGCTAACTGAGTGAATTGAGTCACTGGAGATGTGATGGCTCCAACAGACATGATGGGCTGAATGGCCTATTTCCACATTGTGTGACTCTATGAGTTTTATGAACATGGCATACCTGGCAACTGACGTTGAACGTCAAGTCAAATTCATGTGGCAAGCTCTTCCGTCAAATATGTTAAGGCAGCAGAGCTGCAATGTGCGAGCGCAGTGTTGGAGAGACCTCATGTCTCATTTCAAAAGTCAGGTTTCTTTTCAGATGTACAGGGCATATCTGCACAGGTGCAATGAAAAGCAATACTTGCAGGAAAATCAAAGGCACCCAGCACCAGATACGCAGCATTCACTAAAGAAATGTAAAATAAACATAAACTATTTCCAAGAAAAAAAACACAATTAGAGCAAAAAACGCAAAGTCCATTATGATGTAAAGTCATCAAAGTGGCTAAAGTTTGCTGTACTGAGGTAGTGAGTAGAACTGTGCCAGATGGTTCAAGAACTGAATGGCTGAAGGGAATTAGCTGTGCTTGAACCTCTGCACCGTCTCCCACAAGCGGGACTTCCTGCTGGCCAAACATTTTAATTCCAATTCGCATTCCCGTTCCAACTTGTTGGTCCATGGCTTCCCCTTGTGCCAAGTTGAGGCCACTTTCAAGATGGAGGAGCAGCATCCGACGTCCCGTTGGGGTAGCCTCCAACCTGATGGCATGAATATTGATTTCTCCTTCCGGTAACAGATTACCACCACTCGCCCCCTACCTCTGTTCCCCACTCTGACATTTCACTTCTTCTCACCTGCCTATTACTTTCCCCTGAGTCACTTTCTCCTTCCCTTTCTCCTATTGTCCACTCTCCTCTCCTATCAGGTTCCTTCTTCTCCAGCCCTTGACCATTCCCACTCACATAACTTTACCTATCACCTTCTAGCTGTCCTCCTTCCTCTCCCCCCACCTTTTTATTCTGGCACCTTCCCCCTCCCTTCTCAATCCTGAAGAGGGGTCTCGGCCCAACCCGTCAACTCTTCACTCTCTTCTATGGATGCTGCCTAACCTGCTGAGTTCCTTCAGCATCTTGTGTGTGTCGTTGAACCTCCTTGTGTCAGGTGTCAGATCTGATGATATCTATGAGAAGATGCCACGACCCAGATGGTGGGGATCTTTGATGATAAATGTTGTTTATCATCAAAACAACATTTTTTGATGCCTCATGTAGACTCGACCTATTATGGGAGGGGCGTATAATCTAGTCATAGGGAGTAAGGAAAACTATAATCCTTTATAGCAACAGACAGAAAATGCTGGACAAACTCAGCAGGTCAGGATGATGAAGAGTTGTGGACCAAAACTTCAACGGTTTATTCCCCTCCATAGGTGATGCCTGACCTGCTGAGTTACTCCAGTATTTTGTGTGTATTGCTCTTTATTTCTAGCATCTGCAGAACCTTTTGTATTTCCGATTCTTCAATAGCTGACTTTATATAATGACATTTAATGCTAAATATGTACTGTATATAAGCCTAAGCAGATAAAGAGCAGGAAGCAGTTGTGAACACTGGCCTGTCTATCATGAGAACCAACCTCCCCTCCATGGACTCTGTCTAGGTGCCCTCTGCCTCCAGACAGCAGCCAGCATAATCAAAGAACCCGCCCACCCACAGCATTCTCGCTTCTACCCTCTTCCAACGGGCAGAGGTTTTGAAAAATCCTTCAGATTTACCACCCAGTTCGAGGACAACTTCTATCCCACTGTTACAAGACTCTTGAATGGATCTTTTATAATAAAGGTGAAATCTTGATCTCTCAGTCTACCTTGTCGTGGCTCTTGTACTGGATTTGACTAGCTGCACTGCATTCTCTTTTCAGCTGTAACACTACATTCTCGATTCCGTCTGTCATTTTCTTTCTGTACTCCCATAATTACCCTGTTTCGAATTGCCTGTCTGGATGGCAAACGAGGCAAAGCTCTTCAACGTATCTCACGAGCAGGGCCGAACTTTAGGCAGGACTAGGCTGGGCTGCAGCCCAGGGGCCAGAGCAGCAGAGGGGCCCAAAATAGGAGGCTATCATCATGGCGGACAAAAAAAATGAGAGTGGAGTACAAAAAAGAAAACAGAAACAAGGAAAAGAGGACCGTGAAAAAGAAGCATTAAAAAAGACATCAAAATTGAGAGAATTTTTTAAACCTATTCTCGATGATGCAGCTGTACCATCGCTCGTGTCACAGTTTGAGACCGGTGGACAAATGGAGACTTGTTCAACAGCTAGCGCTTGCACCAGCATTAGCACAGGACCACCGTCCTTGCCACAGTCAGCAGCTAACGTTAAAGAGGCAGAGAGCATGACTTTGGGATTCCCAACCACAGAGGCCTCTGAACAGCCAGGTCGGGCCGCCATTAATGTTAACGCTACTGCTACTGAGGATCCTTACAGCACTGATCCTGCTCGCTGGGTAAAGGAAACGTTAAATGATTCAGTCTGAGCATACTGGGCTAAGAACGGGCCAGAGTCCTGCCAGAATAAGGATGTGGCCATCGAAGCTTCGGGATGAGTATACAAGCAGCAGAGACGTTTTCTCTCCAAATTTCACTGCAAACGCAAGCTCGTACATATCAAGCCAATGGCTCTTATATACTCCTTCCACCGGCTGTGTGTTTTGTTTTGCATGCTACATCTTCAGTGATGGTAATTGTTTGAGAAATAAGGCCTATGGTATGTGCAGCAATAGCTAAATAAAGATTTAAGATTGGATCCATCATACTTCGTCTCCCTCCATAACTTTACTAAACCAACTAAGCCTAGGTCAATTTTTGAGTGCTTTTGATACTGTCCTTCAAACTAAGAATCTGCATTACTTTCGGTCCTCCCTCTTAAGGCCTGTAAGTTTATAGCCTTCGTATTGCACTAAACCAACGTCTTGGTCCTCAGCTTCGATATTTAGACCAGTACAACCTTTGCTCTTGTTCTTGCCTTTTTTTGCTTGGTACAGCAGCATTTTACAGTGTTGGCAGTGGCCCATCAGGGCCTCCAGCCCCACTAAATCCAGCCCTGTTCACAAGACAGTAATAAACTAATTACCAGTTCATTGTGGTAAAAGAGTTATTATTTCTTTATTAGGTCATACAACACAGAGTAGGCCCTTCTGGCCCTTCAAGCCAAGCCCTCACCTCACAACCCCACAACCCCAATTAACCCTAACTTAATCACAGGAAAATCACCAGCATTGGACCCTTTCCAGTTCGCTTATCACTCAAATCGATCCACTGATGATGCAATAGCCTCTGCCCTCCACTCTGTCCTGTCCCACCTGGAAAATGGGGTCTCATATGCTGGACTGCTGTTTATAGACTTAAATTCAACACTCAACCCCATCAAACCACAGAAACTGGTGGGGAAACTGTCCTCGCTGGGTCTCAACACCTCCCTCTGCAAATGGATACAGGAATCCTGAACAGTAAGGCCACAGTCAGTCCATATGGGCAGCAATGTCCCATTACCCTCCCAAGGCCGTGTGCTCAACCCGCCGCTGCTCACACTGCTGACGCAGAACTGTGTTGCAGGAGCCTGCTCACACATTGTCATCAAGTTTCCGGATGACACAACAGTGGTTGGCCTCATCAAGAATGATGACAAAACGGAGAATAGAGAGGAAGCGGAGCGGCTGGTGGATTGGTGTGAGAAGAACAACCCAAGCCTGAACGTGGAGAAGACAAATGAAACCATTGTGGACTTCAGGAAGGTGGAGATGAACCATTCACACCTGTGAACCATCAGGCAGGAGACTAAGATGCATAAAATCAGAACAGTCAGGATGAGAAACAGTTTCTTCCCCCCAGGCCATTAGACTTCTGAACTCCCTGCCGCATCGTATTCAAAGTATGACTAGTTAATCTGTTCTGGTACAATAATTAATATTAATACATTTAGTTTGTTATTTATGTGTAGATTTTATCCATACCTTTATAAGTTATTGTGTGTTATGTGTGTTACGTGTACTACTGTGCTTTACACTCTGGTTTGGAGAAACGTTTCTATATACATTATATGGTTATAGACATTATATACATGTATATAGAGAAATGACAATAAACTTGACTTGATGTGACTTGACTTTAATTTATAATGACCAACTAACCTACCCAGTACATTTTTTCGACTGTGGGAGGAAACCAGAGCATCCGGGGAAAACCCTCGCATTCCACAAGGAGGTCATACAGAGACTCCTTACAGAACAGCCCCACAATTGAAATCTGAGCTGTAAAATCGTCCTGCTAATCACTACTCTACAATGGTGTCTACTTGCATTGTGACGAAGTCCTGGAACCCAACCTTTGTCACGTTAAGTGCCTCCGTGGGGAAGTTGCAGCAATCATGCATGCCACATTTCTGGACATGTGGATGTTTCTGAGCAGAGTCCACACATTGATGGGCTTGCATGTAGGTCAGATATCCATCTCACTAATCAATCAATGGAAGAAATAAAAACTCAACAAGTTTTTTTAATGCATGTGCTAATACAGTTTGAAGTGGACACCAATCAACAAGAAAAGATTTTAAATGACATCTGGCAGAACTTAGAATTTTATTATTTAACTAGCTAAAAAGGAGAAGTTCTACAGGTAATAGATTCAACTGCATCAATTTGCACTTCTATCAAAGTTGCAATACTTTACTCTGAATTGGTTATTTGTTTCATAAGAATTTTAAAAAGGTGCATTTAATCCCACCGCCCTGCAGCAGACTAACAGTGCTGAAACAATGGGTTCTTCTAGGGAAAATCCTGAGGAACTTTGCATCCTGCACCTTAACTTTACATTCAAGATGCCGAATGAACAAAAAGGCAACTTACAGTAATCTAAAATAGCATCAGCATCATAAAAGAATAATGACTTGACATTTTCATGCATTTGAATTATTTCTTATCTGTTTAAAAGGTTGTTTTAACATACATAAATCTAAAACAAAATACCAGAAACACTTAAAACTGTTCAAAATTCTTGAATAATTGGCAAGCTGTCAAAGACAATCAAAGCCCTCAACTCTGCACTGACCAAGGCCTAGTTGGTTACTAGGACCTCATCAGACCTCACTGCCCGACACTAGGATTGCAAGGCTAAGGGAGATTAAACCAACGGTATGAAAATATATTTGTGAAAACATCTGCTGATCTCTTGAAGAGCATTTCAATTCCTTGACAAAACCAACAGTCTTTCACGCATTCATCAAGCCTGCCAGTAGTCAAAAAAATGGGCATGCTTTAATCAATAACAAGCACAACTGAATAACTGTGGACAGGATTTCTGACTAAATTAGAAGCTAAATATAAATTTTATTAATTTAAGTCAATTTTCTCTGTATTAATAAATGCACAAATTGTGTAGGGAGATCGCTGGCAATTAATTTATTAATTTAAATTCTCATTAAGATCAATTTCTACTCTTTTATGAGCTGCAAGTTAAAATCCCTATAATTTTTCCTGTTGAGTCTGCACTGATTCCATGGAGGGAAAGATTAGTTTGCGGTCACTCACACTAAGCAGGTGTAAAAGTATCGGACACCAGTTTTATCAATTTCCTAATGCATTTCCTAACCCTGCTAGATCACTGGTCAAAATTACCTTTCTTAGACAAAATAAACTGATACATTCAAATTTTAACTAAATTGCAAAATCATTTTTATGATTCCAACCTCACACATCCAGGAGGGGTTTGTAGCTCTAGAGTTGTACCATTCAAAACATTTTAGGCTTTCAAATCAATCTTCGCATATGTTGAGCAGAGTCATGTCCTATGGGGCCTTCAGGGACAGATGGGTGATTAGATCGTGGGTCTTTGGGACACATTTCTGAGGAACTTGGCAAATTTAAGGTCAGAGACGAGAAAGGCGGTGGAGATAAAGTAGGTAAGGGAAGGTTATTATTTCTCATAGGGGTAATTTACAGCAACCAATTAGCCTATTAACCAGCTCAGCACATCTTTAGAGTACAGGAGGGGTGCTACTTGTATGGCATTTGCATATCCTCTCAGTGACTTCAGGGTTAAATTACTGTACTTGCACACTCCACAGAGACAGCACCAGAGTTCAGGTTCGAACCTAAGGCAATGAAGCTTTGAGGCAGCAGTCCTGCCAGACATACCAACCTAGCACCCTTTATTATTGCAGTGTATTAATGCAGACCTCCTACTTCCTAATAAGGTTATGTCAAGATTTGTACTTCAATATAGATAACTTGGATGGATGTTTGTAACATAAGGAGGTGTAAGGATATGCTCTATTTGTTCTTGGCACTCAAGAATCTTGAGAATTCTTAACCTGATCATAACTTATTTATTTAGAGATTCAGTGCAGAACAGGCCCCTCTGCCCGACCGAGCTGTGCTGCTCAGTAACCTGCTAATTTAACCCCTGTCTAAACACAAGACAACTTTACAATGATCAATTAATGTGCTAACTAGTATGTCTGTGGACTGTGGGAGGCATCTGAGGGAAACCCATGCGCAAACGGGATGTCTTTTCTTACAAAGGACACCAAAATTGAACTGCAAACTCCGATGTCTGAGTTATAATAGTGTTGTGCTAACTGCTAGGCTACTGTGCACTCCTTAGTCTTTAATTTACACAAACTCCAGTCATCTACTTAAAACTATGTTTACTAGGACAGAACAGAGCAATCATTAAAATACTTATCTAGATATGCGTGGGACCCTCCCACAGTAGTACACCTCCCATTCTGCTGATACGCAGCGCCATTCGCTGTAGTCTGTAGGTCTGTAGTCTAGTGTAGCTTTCTCTGTGTTTTTTTTATTACGTAGTTCAGTCTAGTTTTTGTACTGTGTCATGTAACACCATGGTCCTGAAAAACGTTGTCTCATTTTTACTATGCACTGTACCAGCAGTTATGGTCGAAATGACAATAGAAGTGACTTGACTTGACTTGAACCAGTCCGTCGGTTAATGCTCGAAGAACTACCCCCAAGCCTCCCAAGAGCTGTATTGTTATACTCTCTCCACTGATATGAAATGCTGCAGTAAGTGGACCAACACATAGCGCCACCTCAAACCACTGAATCAGAACCAATCAGCATTTGTCACCACTCATCATGAATCCCACACGTGTTCACCTAACTTTCATATTCCGCCATTGTCCCCAGAGTAGTAATCAAATTTCTGTTACATTATCATATTTGTATGTTAAAATGTTTGATATGATACTGTATATACCTAGTTACCATAATTTTTGATTAGATATGACATCTTCAGCCAAATTTTTATAACTTTCTTTCACATTGCCTAACTTTTAGACCATCTTCAATCTAAATCCAGATAATTATTTTGGCTCTCCTGGGTGAAAAGGTTCACAACAGTTCAACTGGACATTTTTTTTCTTTTTTAATTAATGGAGGGTTATTTCTGGAAAATACTCTGGAGACATTCAAGGTCATGAATTTGAGTAGGTACATCACTGTTTGAATTCTTCTAGGTATATCAGAATCCGGTGCATTTAAACTATTAATATTCATAATAATGTTGGTCTTTGTATATCTCACTATTTTTGCCTATCCCTATATGCCTTGAGCCAAGATTGTGGGTCTTCTTCTGGAACCGACTAGTGATAGTATTTCTGAGATGCGTAGCTTGGAGGCTGGCAAATCCTCTGGGTTGAAGGGATATTTTCATCCAGTAACTCAATCTGAAGAGAAATTCAATTGACTCCTTTTTCAAATATCAATACCCAATATTTTGATGGTTAATTTCACCTCAGTGAT